>NC_135341.1:66352668-66662501 GCF_023851605.1 Tamandua tetradactyla
AAGCTAGGCACTCTCTAGCTATGAAAGACCTAGGTGGCATCTTCTTCCCATAGAAGGCTGTTTCATCTACATTGAAAATCTATTGTTTAGTGTAGCCACCTTCATCAGTGATCTTAGCTAGATCTTCTGGATAACTTGCTGCAGCTTCTACATCAGCACTTGCTGCTTCACCTTTCGTTTCCATGTTACGGAGATGACTTCTTTCTTTAAACTTCGTGAACCAACCTCTGCTAGCTTCAAACTTTTCTTTTGCAGCTTCCTTACTTCTCTCAGCCTTCATAGAATTGAAGAGAGTATAGCCTTGCTCTGGATTAGGTTTTGGATTAAGAGACTGTTTTGGCTGATTTGATCTATCCAGACCAAACTTTTTCCATGTTAGCAATACTAAGACTGTTTCACTTTCTTATCATTTGTGCGTTCATTGGAGTAACACTTTTAGTTTCCTCCAAAAACTTCTCCTTTGCAACTTGGCTGACTGTTTGGCACAAGAGGCCAATGTTTCAGCCAATTCCATTTCCAGCATGCCTCCTTCACTAAGCTTAATCATTTCTAGCTTTTGATTTAAAGAGAGAGACAAACAAATCTTTCCTTCACTTGAACGCTTGAAGGCCATTGCAGGGTTATTAACTGGCTAATTTCAATATTGTTGTGTGTCAGGAAATAGGGAGACCTGAAGAGAGGGAGAGAGATGGGGAACAGCTGGTTGTTGAAGCCGTCAGAACACACACAGCATTTGTCAATAAAGTTTGCCGTTTTATATGGGCACGGTTTGTGGCACCCCAAAACAATCACAATATTAACATCAAGGATCACTGATTTCAGATCACTGTAACAGATGTAGTAATAATGAAAAAAAGTTTGAAATATAGTAAGATTTGCCAAAATGTGATATAGGGATATGAAGTCAGCATATGCCTTAGGGAAAATGGCACTGATAGATTTGCTCTAAGCAGGGCTGCCAAAAACCTTCAATTCATATAAATTCAGTATCTGCAAAGTGCAATAAAATGAAGTGCAATAAAATGAGGTATGCTTGTATAGAAGATGTATGCCAATCATTACTCTCATTGTACCAAAACTTATGATATCTGTGCTGTCACAATTTTCAGCGTGCTTTAAAATGTAGTCATTTGGTTAATTAACTGAACTCTGTTGGGGGGAGGGAGGGAGCAGTGACTATTGTTCTCTTCCCTGTTGTTTACTTCTGAGAATAATTGAGTATTTTCGCCTCTATGTTTCTCTCCCTTTATTACACCTATGGTCCTCAATCAATTTATCTCCTACTGTTTATCTGAATCCTTTCCCCTAACTCCTAAGCACTGTTGGATTTCATGCATATTGTTTTAAATGCCCACGATGGAGATGAGACTCCTGCTCGAGTTCCCTTGTCTTCACTGGAGGCAGCTACCACTTGCCAGCAACACATTATTTTAATCTTAGGTGTCCTAGCCCAGAAAAAAATATGTTTTACTTGACTCTGCTTTTCATTTCTGCTTTCATCTTTTTTAAATATGAACTTTCATTTAGACAGGAGAAAGCACTGCTTGTGTCCCTGATCATTTATCAGCAAGCCACGGCCAACCCTACATTTCTCTACTTCGTGGAACGCATAATAGGATTCATAGCACTTTTAGATACTGGAATCTTTTTCATTTTTCTTCAGAGCAGTTGTAATTTTCTAGTGTACATTCTGCATCATAAAATGAACTGAAACTACTTGTTCCTTCCAGAAAGTTCCCCTTGGAAATAGTCATGACCCATTGCTTGCTTTATGGGGGTTTCTTGATTAGGTGGAAGTTTTGGTGAATGCTGCTTTTAGGCTGATTTTGCCACTTCTATCCCTTATGTTTCTGCCACACTTTTATTAGTAGCACAGTTTATTTAAGGCTCTTGTTTTAGAAAACACCCAGAGCTTAGGTCATAGTGTTTCCAAACAAACAAAATATCTTAAAATTACCTTAAAAATGCTGCTTTCACAGAGCAACCTTATTTTGTGTGTCCTGTTATGCTCTTAGTCTAAATGATAAGAATATAATTTTTTAATGGAAAAGTGAATTATGCTTAAATTAGTGCAGCTTTTTGCTTAATAGTCCAGATATTAAAAAGAAAGGTGTTGTGTTAAATTATCGCTGGGAGCACAGTTCTGCCTCTCATGATAATTTCAATGGCATTATTTGAGTCTGTTAGGACAGGGTGGGAAAGTTTACCTCTCCTTCTAGAATATCTTACTGTACCAGTTGTCTCAAACCTGATTGCTTTTTAATGGTGATCAAACTAAATGAATAGTGATTTAGCACACTTCATCCAGAACATTTTATGTTCACTTCACAGTTCATTGATACCCAAATGCAGGCTAACATCAGACTATTCAGTTTTCATGGATTTTCTTGCATAGACAGCGATATATAAATCTGCAATATGGACTTTATGTACACAGCTTAAAAAATGTAAAAAGGATTGTAGTACCATTCTTTTAGATATCTTCAAAAGGACTTTAAAAGTTCTGGATATCTAAATCTTCCAATACTTGTACACTGTAGGATAAATCCAACACACTTCTGTGCTGAACTTTTGATACTTTATTCAGTCATTAAATTTCTTTCCCCCAGAACATAAGAAAGCTTTAAAATATACAATATTGTGTTTCCTTGATTATTGCTTTTACCATATTTAATGCTATGTATATTTTAATATTTTTTGATTATGTGTAAATTGAAACATTCCTGGAAATTACAAAATTACTGAAAATACTTCAGAAAATAACCAGTATGAATTAGCATTCCATAACACCATTTATTATACCACTTGATAGCTCTAATACCTATCCCTTTTTAGTTACACAATTATGTTTTTATGATACATATTTTTTAAATTATTGTGATTACATTGACTGCTTTCTTCCTTTCTCTAAATTATATTCTGTCAATGATTTCTAAATACATAAATTTCCCTTTATGTGACCCAGTTCATCAAAGTGATGATGGGATATTAATGCAATGGGTTGCCTTAATAGAATGCCCAACTGTCTCGGTTTGCCAAAGATTCCTTGGAAGCAGGACTTTCGGTTTTCAAACAAGAACTAACCTGGCAAAACTGCCCCAGATTGCCTGGGGAGTGGAGTTTCCTAGGACGTGGGATTTTAGTGCTAAAACCTGAAAAGTGCTAGGCAAGACCGGATAAGTTGATAACCCTTCATGATGATGATGATTACATTTAAAGTACTTTTAGTCATAGTGTTTGCTGCTCAAGTGAATACTAAAGATAATCTAGTGTAACCTAATACTCTCAGAATGTCCAATTTCTTATGATCACAAATTGTTCAAGTATGTGAGGCAGCTTTCCTTCTTGAGTAATCACCTTGGCTTCCATGATGATATCCCATGGAGTGATTTCCATTTGTGTCTTGCTCTCAGAATGCGTTCCTCCTGGTGCAGTCACGCTCTGAACCCTCACTGATGACACCTCTTTGTACTCTGTACTCGTGACTTCAGTGAAGCCTGAGGTCTTTAAAGTATTCCATTCCCTTTCCTCCCAAGCTTTATCTGATCCTATCAATTTATATCTTCAATTCATTACAGGGCTCATCCTCTACTCTTGAACCATGCCCCATGCAATTTGAATATTTTGGATAGAAATTCATGAGATCTGAATCCCAGCTATATCGTCTTCCTCTTGGTCTATGATATAGTATGCTGAGTAAAAGCATGAGTGCAGAATAGAATGGTATAATTCAGACTTTTGTTCTAATATCTACCAGCTATGGGACTATGAGCAAGTTATTTTACATCTCTGTATCTCAGGATTTTCAAGTGCTCCCTGAGGACATTAAAATTAATGCATCTAAAAAACTTAGGACAGTACCCAGCATATAGCAAGAATTTGGTAATCATTAGCTGTTATTAATCTAGTTTGCTTTTTTTTTTTAATCTGGCCATTGTACTATGCTATCACTTAATCTGAATGTCCCTCCCCTTGCTCCCTGCTTTTATTTAACAGGTTAAGTGTGTGTAGTGGTTTGTAACTGTGTGTACTCCCAAAAAATCATGTTCTTAAAACCAACCCATTCCTGTGGGTGTGAACCACTGTAGATATGACGTTTTGATGAGGTTACTTCAGGTAGCGTGGCCCAGAGTAGAGTCCTTTATTAGAGAATCCTTTGTAAGATTCCTTTATAAGAGAATGAGCCCTTTACAAGAGAATGAATTTCAGACAGAGAGAAAGGCATGGAAGTGAGAAGCTGAAGGCCAGAAACTGAGAAGAGAAGGGAGACCCCAGCAGACACCACCATGTGCCTTGGCACCTAGTGGATGAGCCGAGGATCGCTGGCAGCTGATCTTTGGGAAGAGCATTGCCTTGATGATGCCTTGCTTCGGACACTTTCCTGTACCCCAACCATAAGCAAATAAATTCCTGTTGCTTAAACGGAATCATTTCATGGTATTGCTTTAAGCAGTTTAGGAATCTAAAACAGTGTGTAAGTGAATCTAATGGATCTCTGCCAAAATCGAAGCATCTAGAGCTAAGAAAGTCCTCTGTGAGCAATTCTAAATAGTGGTCAGGACCATATATATATATACTAAGAGCTAGGTCTCCTTAGCGAAACCATCTCTTGGTTCATCCTACATACCATGCCATATGCAAGACACTCCTCAAGGGTCTGACTTTCTGACTTTGTGCATAATTAATTGTGCTTTTGGGAAATATGGTAATCACATGACTTAACCTGCAGTATAGGTAGGATCTCATTTTATGCGACCAATATGTTTCAAGACAGTTGACCTACGTAAGTTAAAAATCATGCACAATAGCAACTCCCATTATTTAATATTTCTTACATAAGTATACCTGCCACATATTGCTTTATAAGTAAGGCAAATAAGCACTCTAGTAATAATGAGTAAACAAAACCAATCAGAAATAATTTTTTTAAATCTTAATTCTCTCTCTGCCTTTATTTTTTTTTATTGAAACACTGAATTCATATGTTTTGACTCTGTGTAAAACAAGGTTCTATTGTATTAGAATCTGTGATAGAAGTAATCTTTTTCTTGAGTTCCCTGAATCATCAGTTTGTAATACATGTATTACATTACTTCCAAGTCATATGTCGAATGTCTTTTTGTTTGTTCTGATCAACTCTCTCCTTTTGCCTTCAGCCTGAAACAGCTTTGCAATTTATCTAAATGTGCCGAGAGATGAAGCATTGTCAGAATGACTCCATTTGATCCTTGGCGAAGATGGGTTTTGACGTAAAACCTTAATTTGAAAGGAGAAATCAGATTTCATTTCTCAGTGTGATCCTGCTTAGTGTTCTTTGCCGCTGGGTTTTCAAATGTTAATATAAAAATGATATGTGCATGATAATAACATTATGAGTATGTTCACCCAGTCCTGGGTTTTGAACTTAGAGCTTATACTCTCTAAAAAGACTGAGCTAATTGGTGACACAAAGCATAACTGAGAATTGAGATGATTCCCGCCCAGACTCGACTGCTGCATAGTTTCTTCTTGTCCACACTTTCATTTTACCCCTCACAATCTCTTTCCACTATCCTTTCTAACATCATTATTTTTATTCAACATACTAATTGAAAGGTTCTTGATACCATGTCCTTGTTAAGCACAAATAGAGAACACAAAAATCAAAAAAAAAAAAAAAGGTCTCAGTGAAGAAGGAAACATAAAGAACAGACTGGAATGCATGTATTGTAGAGGTACAGAGAACTAAATACCTTTATATTTTCTCTATATTTGCCTCCTCCAGGCTCCCCATTCTTACCTTAAGTCCTTTGCCTCCTCTGTGATCTTTCCAGTGACCTATAGCAAATACTAACCTATCATACTAAATAAAACCAACCAACCAACCACTGTGCCTCAGCTCTTAGAAAATACTTACTTCTCTTCCTGTTATTTTGCAATTTTGATATAGTTATTATGTGAAAGAAGAGGCACTCTTTCTGAAGAATATCACTTTCCACTTTTAGAAGTTCTCCTTGAAATTGTGCTTCTTCCCCCATTTGTTTTCTGTCCCTTTACCATTCTTTTAATATAGGATAAATATTATTTCCTCCCTAGAACTGTAGATTTCTGATGGGATCCACAGCATGTTGTTACAGTATACATGCTGTTTATATGCCAATCTTGGGAATTTATGATGTGTCATTTCCTTTTTATTGATTTCCTTGGGGTGTATTTGTTTTAGGTACAAAGAGCTGAACTAGGATCATAGGGTGGTGTGTTGTCCTTGATGCTATTGATTTTTCTCTATGGTTTTCAGGAGTCAAATGTAGCAAGTCCACAGAGTAAGTCCAAGTTGAAAACATCAGGAAGGCGGGGTGGTGTCAGTGTTACAAAATCAATGTTGAAGTTTAGAAATCAGTGTGGAAACAAAGTAAAAACTCAGTAATGCAATAATTAATGTATAAAATGCTTGTGAATTTAAAAAAATGATGACAATCGCAATATTAATGATAATAAAGCTAGCGTTCTTTATAAGCTGAACTATCTGCCAGTTACTGAACTTTGTGTACTTTATATGGATTATCTCATTTGATTTTTAAATAATCTTATGAGATTTATAGTTCTAGGTACCTTATTTAATATAGCAAAACTGAAATGTAGAGAAATTAAGTTGCAAAATTTTGCACAGTTAATAAGTGACTAAAGCCATATTCACACTCAGTTAGCTCTGGCTTCAAATCTGAAGTTATTACCCTAACACTATTCATTATTCTGTCCCAGTGCTACCTCCACATATATTGTAGATGAGGAAACTGTGGCTCAGCAAAATTTCATGAGATTGGCCACATCACAGAACAAGTTACAGCAATGGTCCCCAAGCGTCTATGCCTCTAATTAAATCATAATCTCAGGGAGTGAGGTACAGGTATCTGGATTTCTAAAGCTCCTTACAGTATGCCAAAGTGCAGACAAGTTTGAAAAACACTGAATTTGAGGAAAAGCTTAAATAGGACCAACTTCTACTCATTCCTAAGTCAGGTTTCACTATTTTAGACATCCCTCATCAGTTGAGGATTCCTAAAAGCATCTTTCTGCTTCATCTGATATTAAGTACTTGCTATGGACCTGGAATTGAACTTAAATCCTTTAACTGGTTTGCCTCGCTCAATGCTCACAGTGAATTATGTAGGAAACTGAGACCGAGGAAATTAAAGTGATTTGTTTGAAGTCACAAAGCTGGTTAGTAGAGGAGCCAGGGTTCAAAACTCAAGATGCTTGGTTCAGAATCCAAGATGTGGTGGGACTCTCGTATTAATTCTGATTGTCTCCATTTGGGGATCTCTTACCTTTGTTTATATCTGTATAATGTCGAAGAGCCTATTTATGTTGTATGGTTCTGTCATTTCTTTTTGCTGACCTTGGCTCCTCCCCCAGATATGAGGTTTGGAGCATCAACATTTAGAATAACTGTGACTGCTTCCCAGGTTGGCAGTCTTAATCATGCTAATTCCTGTGTTTAGAGCCTTGTATATATTTAGGTTCCAGCTGTTCTTGCTGATGAGACTGCTGGAGCACAGAAACCATCTCTGTCTTTTGTTTCCTATGTGATTAAACTTAAAAAAAAGAAAGCTTCCATCAACATACCTGAAATATAGGCATCCAGCATTACCCCTGCTTCCTGGGTCTCCTTTCAGGAGAGACCTTGCTAGCTCTCATTCTCTTGTTATATTCATAACTGCTGGTCACGGCTCTCTAACTCTACACTTTGAGTTCCTTACCATGTATTTCATGACAAATCATGGAAACACTGCAATAGAATCCACAATTTCCTAAGTGTTCGTTCTTGAAAAATGATTCTTAAGAAACCGAGTGTTTTATTGCGGTTTTGAACTTTTGTGAATTTTGTTTCTAAAATTAACAAGTAGTTGCTAATTTTAATATGATTAACACAAAAGTTACAAAATATTTATACAGTGATTTCATTGGTGGACTTGGACATAGAAAATGAATCAAATCTTAGAAGTAACATACATAGAAGGAGGACCAACTCATAGGCTTGCAGCCTATGCAGCCACACACAGCCCTGCACTTAGAAGGACCCTGTGCTCAGTTTAAAGTTCTGTTGTCAATGTCTTAAAATTACTCATAATTTTTAATAAGAGCTCCATCTTTTCAGACTGCACCAGGCAGCACAAATTATGTATAGGAGCAAAGGTTCATGTGGCTGCTCCTGAATAGAGAAATTATATCTAATAGACTTAGAGCCTTCAACATTGGTTAAGCAGGTCTCGGGGGTATTTAGTTTCCTAGTGTTTCAATAACCACTAAGGAACCTTGTGGTTATTGAAACAGATGTAAGAATTCATACATAAATTAAAATATTTCCTTTGGAGTCAGACTGCTCTCATACACACATACACACACAAACACATACACACACATTTTTCACATAAGTCAATGCTGTGATTAATAAAACAATTAAATTTAGTGTCTTTACTGACCTCAGGAACACCCAAAGTTTAGATATGTATATGTGAGGAGGGCTAGATACATATTTTGGCATTTAAAGTACCCTTGACACAATTAAATATCCTGTTCACATAACCTGGTTGAATGAATTGTGGTAGAATTTCTCATCTTTGCCTTGGAGATAAAATATTTAAAAATGAAACAGCAATCTTAAAATAATACATATTTGGGCTTAAAGAAATTATCAACTTCCAGAAACAAGGCATGAATGCCTTGTTCTGGAGAATTTCCCATCAGACATAGGGCTTGTGTCCAAGGTCCTCGGTTTGGCACCCACCCATGGACAAGAAACATCGTTTTAGGCCTAAACAGTTTAAGAGACTGGAATAGAGGCTTCTGAATGAAGCCAGGATTTAGTAGTGGCAACTCCCTTCTAAAGAGATATTTAAATAACACTAGTTGGAACTGGGTAGTGGTAAGAAAATTATGTATCCACAGGGATTTGAATGTGTGGGAGGAGAAAAAGGAAAAGAAGAGGCAAACATTCCTGAGAAATTTCACTTCCGTGAGCTCTGTGTATAGAGACCTGTGATCACGTAGAGCTGTGTGTGCCCTCAGAGAAACAGGGTCTTAAAGTTAGTCTATTCCTGTGGGTGTGAATCCATTCTAAGTAGGGCTTTTTGATGATATTACTTCAGTTAACGTGTGGCCCGCTTCAATCAGGATGTGTCTTAATTCTATAACTGGAGTCTTTTTGGGGGCGTTGTGGGGTGGCAGGGGTGGGGGCATGGAGAGGGGAGCTACATGGGTCAAGAACCAAGCGAGAATTCTGCCACAGAGCTACCCTTGCATGCACACACCCCGCCCCCACTGGAGTCTTTTATAAGCAAAATGAAAGAAAGTTGGAGAGAAAGCCACTGGGGGAGCAGCCAGAAGTGGAACATCAATGGAACACATAAGAGAATGGGGAGACCAGGAGATGCAACTATGTGATAAGATAAGGAGCAAGGATCGCCAACAGCCAACCCCAGAATGCCACAGTCTCCAAGGAAAAGGATTTCCTTGGTGATGCCTTGATTTGGACTTTTTCCTACCTTTAAATCCTTGAGTGAATAAATTCCCATTGCTTAAGCCAATCCATTGCAGGGTATTTGCTTGAGCAGCTAAATAGTTTCTTGTTGATAAACTTAAACAAGCCCAAATATATACAACTTGTATATTGTTAATCTCAACTGGAAAAAAAAAAACACATCAGATTTAAGCTCCACCAGCTTCTATTAAACAACTGCATCGCCCTGTAAAACAAAAAAAGTCGAGGAACGTCCATAACCCAGAGTACACAAGATTCCCCTAGTAAAATATAATCCAAGCTAAGAATAAGCACATGATCAACAAATGTAAATAGGCTACCATGAGGGAGATAAATAATCACAACAAACAAGAGGATCTACATTATAAAAGCCAGATATAATAGAATACTCTGAGAGAAATCATAAAATATGTTTTAAATCAATATACTTATAGAGGAGAACCAGAGCATTTAATGGAAGCTAAGAATACAATGAAGAATTATTTTTAAATTAGAAAATAGTCAAATATAATTATGAGTTTAAAATATAGTAGGAATATTTATGATTCAATCAGTAAGTAGCAGACTACACACTTCTGAAGAAAGAATTAGTTTATCAGAGGCTAAACACAAGAAAATTACACAGAAAAAGTTACAAAGAATAAAAATAGGAAACCATAAAAGGGAACAAGCATCTGACTACAGATTGTAGATCAGGGTTTCTCATCTTCAGCACTGTTGATGTTTTGGGCCAATTCTTTTTTGGGGGCAGTTGACCTGTGCATTATAGTTTATCCAGCAGTGTCCCTGGCCTCCACCCCCAAGATGCTGCTGGCATTTCCTAGGTGTATCAACCAAAAATATCTCCAGGCATTGTCAAATGTGTCCTACAAGAAAAATTGTTTGTAGTTGAGAAATACTGGTCTAGACAAATCAGAAGAACTATTTTATAGAGTAGGTTATAAACCTATGCAATTCTACAATAAGTAGCAAATTCTGAAAATACAAATCAGTTTGATCCAAATTTGTACTGATTTCCTTATGACATTCATAAAGTTCTTACCAGTATGAAAAACTCTACCTTATCTTTTCAATTTATGCCATAAAGGGTGGTAATCATATGCTCCTATAAAATGTCTGTTGTTTCTTGTATCAGTGGAAACAGATGCCTTTTGACAGGAGTGCAAGCACATGTGCAACCGTGGGATGTTTCACTAGAACACCCACATGATAGTGCAAACCTTAAAAGCGGGCTTCACAAGAGAGCCAGGAGATGGTGAACAATTGCAACTAACGTTGAAATAGTAAAAACAAGAGACAGACCAGGAATCAGGAACCAGATAGCTTAGTAAAAAAAGCAATTGTTGCCAGAAACAGACAAAAATGTTGAGGTCTGTGTTCATTCACTGATGCGTGTTCACAGCTCTGATTTCTGGATAGCTGTGAATTTGAATATGAGCATGCCAGACTGGATTAATGGACAGAATGAGTCTGAGAGGCACTGAACACTGAGTTGATAAACCAAAGGATTATAAATGAATTCCAGCGGGCTGCACGGCTGCCCAAGGAGACTGAAGAAACAGTTCCACAGCATTGTTACCATGGAAAGGATAAAAGCGATAAACAGGTGATATTAAAAAAAATTCTATATATTTCCCTTGAATTTGCCTAAGTTTATAAATGCTGTGAAAAGGTGTGTACCTTTGAATGATGCATTACAGAACATAGTGGAATGAAACTCAGTGCAATGTGTGTGCTTGCAATCTATTTAGTTATTAATATTTATTTGGTAACTCATGATACAATACATTGATAGAGTGATGCTATAAAATGCATCAACTGGCATCCTGTTTAATGCTTGACACTAACCCCATTTGCTTTGAATTGAATCCTATAACTGGTAAGGAAATAATTCTTCAGTATCTTGCTCTGTAAGTTATTTGCTTAGGTAAATAGTAAATGTGGGAAATCCCTGCCTATGGCCATAGATATTTTAAATTTAAATCAAAGAAGTGATATATGCTCATTATAAACAAATCAGATAATTCCAACATATATAAAGAATGATAATTCTCTTCTCTCTCCACTACATTTTCTGAATTCCTTTAAGAGCCACCGCAAACTGTAAACAGTTTCCAGGTTCATTTCTAAGTAACCTTTTAATTGGTTTTTAATTGTTTGTCATTTACTCCCAAAGGATTACTTTTTTATCAACCTTTATTGTAAACATCTATTTTTATTGCATTATGAATTCACTTCTGTTTTATGGATATTTTCTTAGAAAGGCCATAATTAGCAAGTATATTGTTACTCACTGTCATTATCAGTTTTATTTACTCATACTTATTTCTTATATGCCAAGTTTTAATTTTTCCTGCAATTTATTTTTTTAATTGTCTTGTACATATCCTCATATATATTTTTTTAAGTTCCATGGGTGGTAATTTTTCTGACATGTGTACCTGAACATTTACCTATTTTGAATTTTTGGAGGGTCAGTGTACTTTTCAGTTCACAACTCATTTTTCTACCTTAGAAACTTTTACATATTGCTCCACTAATATCTTGTATTTTTGTTTTATTCTTTGATTTGTACTATTGACATTCTTTATTACAAATGAATAGTTTGTTTCTTGTTTCTTCTTAGGTAACTTCTTTTTTCTGGCTGACAAGTTTATAGGATTGTTACTTTTTTGGGGGGAGGGCGCATGGGTCAAGAATCGAATCCGGGTCTCCCGCATGAAAGGCGGGCATTCTAACCACTTAACTACCCGTTCACCCAGGATTGTTACTTTTATACTTGGAGATTTCACCACTAGGAGTAGGGGAGGATATTAGGGAGTGTATTAATACTTCCTGTTCTGTATTCTGAAATAATCCTTTCCTTGCTTTAAACTTTCTAATACATCAATTTGATCTTTTGTCATTGGCCAATTTTCTACTCCTGTTTAGGTTTGTTTGTTTTTGTTGTTTTTTTTCCTTTAATTTCAGCAACCATGCTTTTAATTTTTAAGGACATGGCTTCAAAACAAAAAACAGGATGTTCTATTTTTTTCTTATGTGATAGCAACTTTAAATTGCATTGAAGATACGATTTATATATTTATTTTATCAAAATATTTCTTCTTATTTCTGAACTTAGCTCTGTTTCCCTGGGGTAAGTTCTTCTTTTTGCAATCTTTATAGCCAACGATTTTCCTCAAAAATTTGGTGATTACATCAGCTGTCCATAAGCAGCAACTGGGCTGACCAAAGACAGCACTCTTGAAGAGCTGTGTAATTAGATGAGGCTTCTAGGAACATCCAGTTCAGCTGGCTTTTCTGAATCAGGAGCTGTGGGAAACTTGTTTTCTGAGAATGGGAGCTCCTTTGCTAATCTGGGATCCAGAGGCTCCCTGAGGTACTAGCCAGCTTCATTCTCCAGCCCTTTTACCCACTCTGTGAGTATCCTGTAATACTGCCCACTCCAGTTAGCAAGTTGCAATCAAGACTTTAGCCTAGCTCAACTCTCTCAACTTCTCAGCTCATTAAGTTTACTACCTTTACAGGTTGAAACCCAGAGAGTGGATTTTGTTTCTATCCCTGCCACCTCAGGTATTAGGACTATCTCAGTGTTACACTGGGAAAATTTACTTTTTTTCAAATCATTTTTTGGAAGCCCCCCTAACTCAAATTTCTAACTTTTTAAAGTCTTCCAATATCAACAATGAACAAAAATATTTTGTTGTATAGAAAAATGAGAACACTAACATTTGTATTTATGAAATTATTTGGCCCAAAGTAATTAACCTAATACATTTGGCTCTTGTTTCTCACTGATCATTATCATACAAGGGAATTCCTGCCAATTAGAATAGTTATTTGCTCAAAACTGTAGCAAATGTTATGGGATTTTTATAAGTACTATATATATAACAATTAAGACAATTATTATAATTTTAAGTCCAGGTGACTTTTAGTCAAGTGTTTATTTGAGGTTTGTACTTTTTATATTTTAAGAAAATTTATTTTCAATTTTCAAAAATTTTGTGACTCTTAAGCACTATGCCTCTTTCACCTGTTTGGACTGAACATTTCTGAGCTCTGTTGGATTCTACCTTCAGTTTGAACTTCTCTGCTTTACTTTAAATCTTTCTATAATTCCTAAATTTTTGTTCTGCTAATTTTCATTTTCTACTTTCTTATGTTAACATAGATTAATTTTTAATTTTATATTTCTTCCATCATTTTTTATGGGATTTGAGGGGAATGTCTTAATCTCTCCTTCATCTTTGAAAAACAGTTTTGTCAGGTAGAGAATTCTTGGCTGAAAGCTTTTTTTCCTTTCAGCACTTTAAATATGTCATCCCATGGATGGGCTTCTAGCCTCCATGGTTTCTGCTAAGAAACTGAAAAGTTTTCAGCCATCATTTCTCTGTATATTCTCTCTGCCTGTCTCTCTCTTTCTGGAACTCCTACAATGTGTGTATCGGTATGCATGATGGTGTCCCATAGCCTCCTCAGGCTCTCTTAACTTTTTATTCATTCTTTTTTCCCCTCAGACTGGATGATTTCCATTGTCTTAGTTTCAAGTTCATTGATTCTTTCTTCTGCCAGCCCCATTTGCTTTTGAACCCCTCTAAGGAATTTTTAATTTCTGTTACTCTGGTCTCCAACTCTGTTTTGGTTTCTTTTCACAATTTCCATCTCTTTTCTGATATCTCTATATTCATCTATTGTTTTCTGATTTCCTTTAGTCCGTTTCTATTGGAGACATTGTAGGTCTACAGAAAAACCATGCATAAAATACTGAGTTCCCATATGCCACCCTATCATTAACATCTTGCATTAGTATTATACATTTGTTACAATTGAGAAAAACATATTTGTAATGCAACTATCATCCATGGAAAAGAAAATATCAGAGAATATGCAACCTCATAGAGACAGAGATGAGTATACATGTCGCCAGGGATGGGGAGCAGGGGAAATGGGAAGTTAATGGACAATCGGTTTAAGGTTTCTGTTTTGGAATATGGGAAAGTTTTAGTAATGGAAGGTTGCAAGGGAGATATGAATGTGATTAATCCCACTGCAATGTATGCTTGGGAATTGTTGATATGGGAAAGTTTATGTTGGATATATGTTCACACACACCCACACACAGATGCACAAAGAAAGAGTAACCACAGAGATGATGACAATCAAAAGGAGTACATGATCCTGTATGAGCCCTAATAAAGGAGGAGAAAAGGCACAAAAGGACATTATTGGAACATATGAAAAATTGGAACATAGACTTTATATCATAGCTTTATATCAATGTTAAATTTCTTAAACTTGATAACTGCACTTAAGGTGGATACATAAATGAATTTCCTTTTTCATAGGAAATGTACTTGACAGTATTACGTGTTCGAGGAGCATGATGCATACAACCTACACTCAAAACAGTTTCAGAAAATAGATAGATAGATATACCTACAGGCAGACAGAAGATAGATGTATAGATGGATTGACAAATTTATAGATAAAGAGTTAAAATTATATGTCACATATGGCAAAATATTAAAATTTGCAGAGCTAGGTATATGAGGGAATCCAAATGGGGTATATTGGAATTCTTTGTATGGGGTTTGTATTATTTTTGTAACAGTCCCATGAGTTTGAAAGCATTTCAAAATATGAAAGTTTAAAATTAAAATATTTATATATATAAAAAAAAACCCAAAATGACATTGGTCAAAGCATTTATTATAAGGAGGTCCAGAATTCTATGAGGAGATAGTGATAAACCTGCAAAAAAATTCTGGTTGGTTCTCATCTGTCTGTGATGTGAAATGAATGTCTAGAATCTGGTTTGACCCCGAATAACTTTTGAGGTACTAGGTCCATGGAAGTCTAATGTCCACCCAGAGCAAGTCAGAGGGTCTTAGACTGTGATTTTCTAGGCTTGAAATACAGTTATTCCAACTATATCATATTGGCTGCCCAGGGATTCTCGAGACTGGTTAAGATTTAGGTCTGTAACTAATCAAAGCAAACAAATGTGTTTGTTTTTCAACAAGCTTAGGGCCTAGTTTAGAGAAGAACTGCTGTTGGAAGTACATATTTAGTCCTGGATAAAATACTTCTTTCCTCATCAAGGTGGAAAGGAATCTGCTGGTTATTTGTATGTGTCAACCTCCTGTGAATTTTGCTTTGCCCAGATATCCTAAACATTCCAAGCCTGGAATCTTTCAGCTGACAAGGCACTTGTGGCAACTCCTGCTAAGATGGTTCCTGATCGTCCCACCTTTTACTATTCTGCCTTCTACAGAGCCATGTTTTCTCATACAACAGGCTGCTTTTGTTAATAACTATCTTTTCCTCATGTTTTATCAGTGGCAGACTTCTAATCCTGGAATCTTTCCAAGAGTAACTACTATCCAAGTTTTATTGTTTATAATTTCCATATTTTAATATTTGATTTCTGTATTTTAAACTTTATTAAATATGCCATATTTTATATATATTTCTGCATCTTGATTTCTCATTGAATTTATTGTTTCTTTTTAAGATTTATTTGTGTTGTATAGTAAGGGTCCATAATATGGGTATACCATGATTAATTTATTCATCTTCCTATTTATGGATGCTATTTCCTAGTTTTCCCTGTTCCAAACAGTGCTGGAATCAACATGTTCGTGTAAGTATTAATAGGCTGGACACCAAAAATTAAAATGACCAAGTTCAAGATAATGTTCTTTAAATTAGATACTACAAACTCTTCTCCAAAGTGGTTTTATCAAGCTGCTCTCCTGCCTGCAGTGTCTGAGAGTTCCATTTCTCCACATCTTCCCCACCCTAGGGCGTGTAGGACTTTCCAATCTTTCTGTTTCTTTAGTTCCTGTTACCGTCTTTATTTCATTTCAATTTCTTTGATCTATTCTGTGACAATGTTTTCTATGTTCGACATTTCTAATTTTTAAACTTTCTTCTTTATTAATACAAGAATTTAAATTCATAATTTTTCATATATGCGCTGATGTAGCTAATTACCGCTTGTCTAGATTTATAATACTTTTATAAATATTCACTTTAAGCACTTTCCAATTTTAATTCTAATTTCTTCTTTCCCACAAGATACTAGAAGTGTGTTTTAAAATTTCCATAAATGTGGGGGTTTTAGTTATTTTGTTACTCTCTTCCAAGTTTTCTGCAACATGTTTAGGAAAATATGATCTGTGTGAAAGTGATTTCTTTATATCTCTTGAGCTTTGCCTTATAATCTAGAAAATATTTTCCCCAAAACGCAGGCCAATAAAGCAAATATCCTTCTCATTTCCTTTTGCTGGTAGGTGAATATATTTCCAGTCTACCTCATTTTGAAAGTGTAGCACTATAAGGATCTGTATTTGATTAGGAGTCTCAATCCCAATGCCAGAGGTAAAAGTAATCTTTTGAGTAAATAATGATGCCAACTAAATAATCACTTTTGAAAATTGATACAACTTCTCACCAAATACCAAAATAAAATTCGAATATATCAGATATCTAGATGCAAAGAAAAAAAACTGTGCAAGGACTAGAAGAAAAGATGACTCAATTGCTTTCACCTGCATATAGGGAAAGCCTAAATGTGACACAAAATTCAGATGTGAAATGAAATCAGAAAGATAGATGGTAAAGACTGAGATGGTATAATCTAGGAATGCCTAGAGTGTATAATGATAGTGACTAAATGTACAAATTTAAAAAATGTTTTTGCATGAGGAAGAACAAAGGAATGTCATTACTGCAGGGTGCTGAAAATATATGGTGATTACTATTTTAAAATTTTAACTTATGTATAAGACAAAAGCAAAAAATGTTTATTTGGTACAAAATTTATATTTTGACTAGTGCATTTCCTAATATAACTTATGTAGACAGCTTAATTGAACACCATAAGTACATGGAACCTTGGGTAGGCCATGAGATTTTGTTGGTTTGTCCAGAGTGATGCCCCGATAAATCCCAAAGTGATTTGAACAGCGAATAAAAAGTATTTGCCAAGTCCCCTTCGGGGAATGGTGAGAAAGGGGGAAAAAATTCAACTTCCTCAAGCTGAATTCTTGATATTCTCACAAGCAGTGTGAACAATCAAAGCTGAGCCCCCAATTTTGGGGTTTGTTCATATGAAATTTAACCCCATAAAGGGTTAAATTAGGTGAAGAGAACCTGTTTTGTTGCTCAGATGTGGCCTCTTTCTCCAGCCAACACAACAAGTAAACTCACCACCCTCCCCCTGTCTACCTGGGACATGACTCCCAGGAGTGTGGACCTTCCTGGCAACGTGGGACAGAAATCCTACAATAAACTGAGGCTCAGCATCAAGGGATTGAGAAAACCCCTAGAATGAGCTGAGACTAAGCATCAAGGGATTAAGAAAAACTTCTCGACCAAAAGGGGAAAGGGTGAAAAGAGACAGAATAAAGTGTCAATGGCTGAGAAATTCCAAACAGAGTCGAGAGATTATCCTGGAGGTTATTCTTACGCATTAAATAGATATCACCTTGTTAGTGAAGATGTAATAGAGAGGCTGGACGGAACTGTCTGAAAATATAGAGCTGTGTTCCAGTAACCATGTTTCTTGAAGATGATTGTATAATGATATAGCTTTCACAATGTGACTGTGTGATTGTGAAAACCTTGTGTCTGATGCTTCTTTTATCTACCTTATCAACAGATGAGTAAAATATATGGAATAAAAATAAATAATAGGGGGAACAAATGTTAAAATAAATTTAGCTTGAAATGCTAGTGATCAATGAAAGGGAGAGGTAAGGGGTATGGTATGTATGATTTTTTTCTGTTTTCTTTTTATTTCTTTTTCTGAGTAGACACAAAATGTTCCAAGAAATGATCATGATGATGAATATGCAACTATGTGATGATATTGTGAATTACTGATTATATATGTAGAATGGAATGATCAAAAGTAAGAATGTTTGCGTTTGTTTGGTGTTTATTGGTATTTTTTTAAAAATTGAAAATTAATTAGAAAGAGGGCCTGGATGTCAGTAATCTGAAAGGAGAGGACGTTGCCATGCGAGGCGAGACAGAGATACAAACCAAGGGCCCCCAAGGATCACCAACACATGATGTACAGACTGGAGGGAAAGCACTGCCTTGCTGATGGCTTGATTTTGAAATTCTGGCCTCCAAACCTGTTAGACAATAAATTCCTGCTGTCCAGCCAAAAAAAAAATGCCATCGGTTGCTTGGGATTATCTTATTGTAGGAGGCATGTCTCAGTGGTTCACAGATGTGATCAGCCACAGATGCAGTCAATTGACTGATGATTTAATACCCCCAGCCTTTTGGTTTATCAACCAGCCATGAAATACCCTTGCAGCCAAGGTTAGGCCGTGCTTGCCTGACCAGACAACTGGGCACATCACCTGGCCGAGTTGACACCAGAACCAACCATCACAGTTACCATGGAAAACAGCTTGTCAGTTCCTCAGAAATATAAAGATAGAATTACCATATGACCCTGCAATTCCACTCCTAGGTATATACTCAAAATAATTAAAAACAGAGTCTCAAACACATACTCATACCGGTGTTCCTTACAGGATTATCCACAATAGCCAAAAGGTAGAAAATAACCCATTTCCATCGACAGATGAAGATGAATGGATCAACAAAACGTGGTCTCTCCATTGTTCTAGAACTTTTTTCTTTCTTTCTTTTTTTTTTATTAGATTGAGAAGCTAATAAAAAATGGTTCCAGGTACCATAATAGTAATAGAACTTGCTGTTTTCTGGGATTTTTGTTTTTTACTTTTTTTTTTTTAATGGAGTATGCTGGATGTCTCTATGATTTTGTTCAGATGACTACAGAACCTGGAAAAGCTGTTGCAGCTATTGATGTATAACATACTGCTATTGGTCTTTTTATATAAATATACACATACACAATTTGAATTTTTAGAAACTAGTGTGCTGCCAACTTTGGAAAAAATATTCCAGTTTTACCGTGTTGAGTTGGCATTGTACAGAAATTAATAACCACATTGGCCTACAAATGTTAAACTTATTTTTTTTTCCATTTGTAGAGGGGTAATGCACAGTATTAAATATGTAAGATCCTTATCAACATGGGTTTAATTAAAGAAACTAATAAAGTATCCTCAAAATAAAAAAAAATTCAGATGTGATAAAGAACAGATTGATAAATTTGAGTACGTAAATTTTTTTAAAGAGACTTTTGTATGAAGGAAAAAATAAACCCTCCATGAACAAAATAAAGGACAGATGAGAAAATATTAGATAAATAGATAGGGAGATACATAAAGGAAAATATGCTTAATATATGAATTCTTAGAAATCAAGAAAAATGATTTAAAAAACCAGTACAAAATTAGGTAAAGCATATGGACAGTTCATATGAAACATTTACAAATTGCCTTATACAAATGATAATATAATTTACTTCATTCATAATTTTTTTAAATACAAACTAACACTGTACTGAAATACTGTTTCTTACGTGTTCAGATTGACAAGAATTCAAAAGTTGGGCAGTACATTCTTTTGATGAAGTTGTAAAGAAACAATTATTCTCATACATTGCTAGAGAGGGATTTGGCAATGTTTTTAAAAGTACACAAGCATTTCCTGTTGAACCATAAATTCCTTTTATAGCTATACACACTGAAGATACAGATTCACAAATACCAAATAGCTTATACACAACATTATTCATTCGGCATTATTTGTACTGACAAAAATTTCTTGATGTCTTCTTCTATTTTCCCTTTCTTTTCCAATTTCTTCCCTGTTCTCTCTCCACTCTATATTTAGCTTTAATTCTCATTTTATTAAACACTTTATTTCTCATTTTTCCTCCTGTGAATCAACTTTCCTTCTCTCATGTCTCACTCTACTCTCCACTTTTACTATAATCAAAAAGAGATAGTTACATAAGTCCTTTTTGTATAATCATAAAAGACCACCTTAAATATCATCTCTAAAAACACCTGTATTTTCTCAACATGATAAATTTAAAATAGTGACTCACAAACATTTCTAATTTTACAAGTGTTTCATTTAGTGAAAAACATAAAAACATGGACCCAGGGTATCGTACATCTGAGAAATCTTCAAAGAATTTGCCACTGACTTTTTTTTATATTGGATGTTGACAAGGATGACATTTTGTCTCATCACAGATGCACTAGTTAAGTTCCTTTTCCAGTGATCCTCACAAAGGTAAGCCAAATATAAATTTATATAAAATGTGTTCATTTTGCCTGTGTTTTTTAAAATGTATCTAAAGATTGAAAAAATGATCCAAGCCCAAACTGCCATTGGAATTAGAACCAAAAGATGGGTCCATTTGGGCTGTATTTAAATAAATAAAAAATGCTGTTCTTTTGCTTTGCATTTACAGTTAAAGCTCAAAAAGGCACATTGAAAAAGGGGGGAAGCTTTTAAAACTTTAAATTCGTGTGGATTTTTATATATCCTTTGAGATCAAGATGTAATCCAAAATAATGGCATCTTTTCACTTCTGCTTTTAAATACTTGAAGGCTTGTTTGCATTTCCTCAAATGCCTATTGAAACAAAGGTATAAGCATTTTCAGTACTTTGATATTTCACACTTAGTGTGTGAAATTGTCCAGTGGCTCCTCCCTTCATTATTTTTACATTTCAGAGGTTGATTCCTTTAAGTGGGCAGAGGGACAGGGAGGGTATTAGATGAGGGTGAACTGTGAATTGCAATTGCTGAAGCATGCATTCTATGAGAATAATCTATTATTTTCAAAGCCGAAGCAATTAGTTTAATGAGTGGACACTCAATGACACACATTTATTTTCTAAGGATATTTTTAGCTCATTTTAGCACAGTCTTGCATTTCCATCTATTTGTTCAGAATTAATCTTATGTAAACTTTTAAAAGTCACTTCTCACTCAAAAGTATTCCTTGTATTTTAGAAGGTGTAATTTTCTTTGCCAAAAAATGAAACACCTGCTAAAAATTTTTAAGGTCATCTTAACCTTAGTTCTAAGAGTGTGTATTCCACATAAAAGTGAGGAGGATTGGTAGATTCCTACCTATTTCTGTCTTTTCTTTTTTTAATAGTGAATTCACTACTTCTCTATCTCAATAATTTAACCAACACTTTATATTAGCATTGCTTTCCATTAATAGCAAAGTTGTCAAACCACAAATCTAAATTTTGGTTTCTTGAGAGAGCAAGACAGTGTTATTTAAAGCTCATCCTTTAATAAGACAATCATGAGGTTAACATTTTTAGACTGTGATTGTTAAGCTAAAGATTTTGTTTAAATATAACTACCTGTGCAGAAGAAAGTATAAAAGGAAGGGTGAAAGTGAAAGAAGTGGGAGGGGGGAGAGGGAAGAGACAGACTCACTTAAGCAAACAGAAGAGAAAAACTGGAAAATAATATGCTATTTTTAACAGCATACTGTAAGGTTTAAAATGTTGTCTTTGAACTTTTATGCTAAATCCTAAAGATCAAAGGAAAGCGATTGGGCTGCTAAATATTTTACCTATTTCATTTCCAAACATGTTGCAAAATTAATGTCCATATGTACAAGCATGTTCCTTACAGATCACAGTGCGTTTATTGTTTCTGCTCTTTCAGGTGGTCAGTGTTTTATTTACTTGAAATCCCAGTAGGATGATTTAACTTGTTTGCTCTTCTCAAGGAAGTAGCAAATTATATCAATAAAGTAGAAACATATTAATATAAGAATTCTACATGGGGTCTGTGAATAAGTCAGTCGTTTTTGGTTGATATTGCTACTGTTGTTTTAGTGTGTGTGTGTGTCTGTACTTAGATGAGAAAAATACGTCTTTATTTTCAGTGCCCCTAACTGAAATTTAGCATTGTCTTTCAATTATGGATGCGGACAACAAACCAAAGTACTTTTGGCAATTCCTGTGACTTTGTCACCAAAAAAATATCATAGAAATCTGTTGTCGATGAAGATATCTTGGACTACCATTTATACCTATCACCACTTTGAAGTAATAGTTGTTATTATACTTGCCAAGAAATCTGTTATTTAGTGTATTAAAAAACAAGAACACATATTACCATAATTTTAAATGTTTTGATAAAAATATTTCAAGATAGTTGGTTTTCTTTGCAATTCTTTGTACTTTATTTTAGCAATTTAAACTGTCATTCTAAGAAATGCAAAGGCTTATGCATTTAGACTGCCAAAGGGGTCCCTGTGAATGTCCATACCAACATACCCCAAGAGTTCCTACATTAATTTATAAAATTACATTAAAGCATACCTTCCCATGCAAAAAAATAATTATTATATTAAAGCAGACATATTTTCTTTTCCAGTGCATTCCCCTTGAAAAGAAATGTTTTTTAAGAGTTCTGATGTTAGATTATTTGCATCCAGTTGAGAGGATTTATTTGGTTCCCTGGCTTTAGCATTTTTGAAAGGTCTTGCTGCCCCTCCTTCCTAAGTCCTGTCTGATGTAACCAGTTATACTCCTTTCAGGTTTTCTTTTGGCAATGTGGAAGTCCAGCCATGCACATCAGTCAGGTTCGCTGAGCTGCTGCGTTTCCCTTGGGGTTTTGGTGGTGTTGTTTTTATCAATAAAATGCTTGAAGGCATTGCACTGCATTAAAATGTCACATAGCAAAGATATTTTTCTAATGTTTTTACTGACAAACAATTTCTATGAATTGAGCTTGATATCTTAGCTGTTGTTGTTTCCATCTAAAAATACTTAAGACAAAAAAGCGTTTCTTCTCCCTGCCATAGCTGAAGATAATAAAGGTTAGCTGTAATGTAATCTAAGTGTTTGAAATGAGATAGTTAATGTTGCTAATTTAATTTAGATTCCTTGTGAATACAGTTCTTTAAGTGGAGAGGAAAGATTGGCCATTACCAACAATCTTGAGCCTCCTTCCTTCCATCAATATTCCCATCAGATTCTTGACTTTATTGCATGATAGGAAGGCAGTAACAGAATCTATGGAGTCAGTCAGACTAGGGTTCCATTAATAGCTCTACCATTGACTATTTTTTGAACTTGGAACAATTAACTAAAATCCCTATGACTCAGTTTTTTTTTTTACTAAATGAAAATTATAGCTGCTATACCCTATAACCTTTTTAAGACTTAAATGAAATTTTCTGTCTAGTCTGTTGGAAAGAGCCTGGTACATAGTATACATAGATGCAAGTATTTGCAAGATAAAGAGACAACATCGCTACTATCATTTCCAGATCCTTTACTCTAATCTAGTTTTCCCTCAAGAACTAGAGGTCTGTTTTCTTTCCACCCACTCAATAGGAAAGTGAAAAAATTTAACACGCAACTATTGTTCTCTCAAAAGCAGCTCTTATTTACCCATGTCTAATAGGGACATGAGCATTCTGGTTAGATTTTTAGGGTTGGAATTTTGGAATCATCTCCCTTTAACCATTTCCATCTATGCTGTATCTAAGCAGTTGGATGAAGTAAAAAACATATGTAGGTCTGTATTATTTAGGAATCTAACAAATGCCAATGCCCACCAGTCAAATGACACCTGCAGTCATCGTTAGGTTAATCTAACTGCAGTGAGGGAAACTACACCCAGGAAAGGACCTTAGGACCTCACTAAGAGGCTCTGCGGAGTGGCTTTATAAAGTGTTTGGACTTGTGCTCAGTGATTCCTACTGGGGGTCTGGAAAGCAGGGACCAGTTACACATTGGATGCCCACAAGGCATGGGACAGCTCAGCAGCTGGGTACTTTAGTATCGGATATCTCTCTTGAGGGACAAGATGAACAAAATATAGCTATATTTGGTATTGGTTTAAAAAAGCAGCAACTACTCAAATGGAGATGTTCTTAGACATCTTGCAGTGTAATAAGACCTTGGGAGAAATAAGGTTTGTGTGGCTTTGTCAGTGTCCCATTAGAAATGTTTCTGTTTTGATAGGAAAATCACATTCTGATTAGGAACAGGGCTGATTTTCACTTTTTCACAGTACTGCCAACATAATTCTGTTACAAGGCTTTATTTTTAAAAAAATGTTTCATAGCAGCTAATCAAGTACTCAATACATTATTGATTAATGATGAATTAATCATTTAATCAGGCAATGAAAATTGATTAAATCCAGAGTCAATACCTTTTGGTGGGAAGTGCTAATTAAATTTGTTTATGAAACTTTTCACTATTTGTTGGGTCCTAGGGATTTCACAATTAATAAGATCAAGTAGTCCTCAGTAGTTCATAATCTAGGAGACCAGAGAGCTATAATTTCACCACAAAATAGTTATGACAGGTAATTATGATGATATTGACAACGACAATGAGAAAATTATTGTTAAGTAAAAAAAGAGCTTGGCACTGTATGGCCCTCTACTGTGTGTGTGTGTATAAAACTGGAAGGGACTATATCAAAACTAGGATGTATGGATTACGGGGATTTTTTTTCTTTTTTTTATTTTAAAGTTCTTACAAAGAACGTAGCATTCTTTTATAATCACAAAGTAGTATAAAAATGAAGAAAACAAATGCATTGTCTGTTTTTCTTACCCAGATCATTATTAAGATTATTAGCATTTGGTTTATGCTGCAATGCAGCAATGCCATTGGGTATTAGTGAGTTATGCAGACTCTTTAACCCTTCACTAAGTAATTGCAAACTGCTATTTCTCTTCTATCTCATATAAATGATTCTTCTATCATCTCCTGCTGCTGCCAGCTGTTATATGTATGCCTTCTATCTTGTTTAACATGCTCTTGCATGAGTAATGTCTGAGTGCATCCTTATGTTTTACCTGCAGAGAGAATAATAAAGGGTTTGAGATGCCTACAGCTTTTATAAACCTTTTAGAGTGCTTACTGATCTTTGACATTTACTAGATATACCTTCTGTAAAAATGGGCATTGTTATTTATTAGACTATATATATATTTATATGTAAAACACTAAGTCAGCGTGGCCATAAAAGAAATAGCAAATAACCTATATAATAATGTGCACCAAGGATTCCATAAAAGAAATAGCAAATAACCTATATAATAATGTGCACCAAGGATTCCATAAAAGAAATAGCAAATAACCTATATAATAATGTGCACCAAGGATTCCACACTTATACGTAAGGTGAGTCGTTTAATTCTCACAGCAGCCCATGGGAGGGAAGACGGTCATTACTCCCATCCCACAGATGAGCACATGGACAGATTCGTTAACTTGACCAACGCCCTAAGATGGTAAGTGGACAAGCCAGGACATATACCCAGGGGTCTGGCCCTGGAATCCATGTTCTTCATGATCTCACTAAACTGCCTTCTAGAGAGACTGGACCTCAGAATCCATGTAGACAGCTGCTATAGTTGACTTGTAGATGCCTGAAACCCTGGTGCCTGCCACTGTGTCTGATATAAAATGACAACTCATTAAAACCTTGCTCAAAGCATTGCTGACCAAATAGTATAGGGGATGAACATTTCATCTTTCAAATGCGATCTGTTTGCAGGTAGCACTATCAATAATCATTCTGCAGCTGCTTCTGTGTTCTCAGGACAGGTGAAGGGTGCACCACAATGCAATCCTTCATCTTATTAGTTGTCATGCTATAGCGTTCTTGTCCGTGGTGGAAACCTTGTTTTGCCAGCGTTTTTGGCCACTCATTTCCCAATCATGGAAACAATCAACATAGAACAATCAGATGCCTTCCAAGTTATCCTTCTTATTTTAGCTGCATGGATATAGCAGTTTTATCCCACCCTTCTCCAAATGTTTGCTAACAAATTAAATGTGTTTTCTGTCCCACTTTATATTTAGAAAATTCACGGCTTTGTGGTGGCATGTGGCTACAAATCTCTAAAGCTGAGAGTGTGATTTTGGCTCTTGTTTTCGGTTTGCTTGACTGAATAGTTTATTATAACTACAAATTGTAAATTCCTTAGAAACACGATGCAGTCTTTGCCAGGAGTACAACTGCTTTCCATCTAGAATGCCAGCATTTCCGTGTGTCTTGCAACATTCTAATTAGTTTGCTTTTGGAACCAAATATATGCATAAAACACTGAAGGCAAAGGAAAGTTTTACCATAATTACTCTTAGCAAAGGATTACTTACATTTTTCATAATTATTCAAGTGTTTTGTACAGGGAATTTTACATTTTAGATGGAAAATTATACCTCCATAAAAGCCACTGCAAATTAGCAAGTTTTAATATAGCATTTCAATTCTCGGTACAGTGCACTGTTGATACTGCCGTTGGAGAACACATTGGTTGTTTAGAAAGATAGATTTGCTGTTTCAAACTGGCAGATTTAAGTAATTGCCAGAAGATTTGTTATTCTTTAATGTAGCATTCTGTTTTTGAAGGAAGTCCACTTATAGTTCTCAATAATTTAAGTGGTTCAGAATTTCCCCATGTGGGTAAGCAATGGGTATTTTCAGCTCATAATAGTTCTCTGTAGGAGATGTAGAGATAGACTGAGCTCTATAAAAAGAAAGGAAGGAAAAGTACTCAATGGGATTTCTGTAAATACACTTGCGTCAACTGAAAACTTTAAGTATTCCTTCTAGACTCAGTGTGTCAGATTTATTATCTATACAGTAAAATATAATACAAAGTATGTAACTTATTATTGAGTAAAATTTGATTAATAATAATAATTATTATAATGTAATAGAAATATATATTAACTCTTGAATTTGATTTTAAGGGACAGAAATAAGTAGAAATGAAAATAAAGGGTGATGCTAACTTCATTATCCAGAGAAAAGCCAGGGTTAACTTTAAGAGCTCTTGCTAAGAATTTAGATAAATTCATGCACTGGTAATATATATATACTTTTAAAAAAGAACGTGATTTCTAACCTTGGATTTATAAAGAGTTCCTTTTTTGCTCCCAATTAATTACTGGTACTGACTAAGCCTTTCCCAGATATAATCATGAGAAGATGTAAGTACCACCCTTGTTCCGGTGTCAGTAGACTCCCCCAGGATGATGGAGTAATTGCATTAGCAAGTCAGTAATTTTAGCTTAGGGATTCTTTTGTAAAAGAACTCAAATATTCCATAACAGTTATTCAGATGTGACATATCCCCACAAATTTTCAGGAAAGGTAATTTGATGAAAGCTCTACAAAATAATAGCAGAATCTTGCATTTGAGGTCAGGGTAAAATGTATCAATTTCTTATAACTTCCCATTTAAGTTTTGTCTTCAATTAAAGCCGAAAATGAAAAATGTAAGTGAGAAACTACTTTGATTTGGTGCTGGGAAATTTACCCATAAAGCTTTGCATTAAATGAAGCACACATATAATAGCCCCAGAGAGACCAGAAGCAGAAATAAATTCTCACTCAACAGCTTGGCATATACCATGACCAGAAATGCAGAAATGACAAAGATTGTACCAAAACAAGATAGCAAGTTAGCAACAGGTGAATTTTATGTTACCTGGGCCAGCTGAGGTGTGTTAATGAGATTAAGTGAGAAGAACATTGAAAGCTAATTCTAAAAGACTGTCTTTCTTAATGAAAAAAATAAAAATTTACCCACTATTTCCAAGGATCGGAAGTAAATAGCTTTTTGTCTTTAGGTTGGTAGAAGAAGGCATTTGAAACACATGTTATCATTTATTAAAATATTTAAATGTTCCTAAATCCAAAACCCAAATAAATACCTTATGTAAGAGAGAATGATCATTTGCTAATAATTATCTTTTCCATGTCCAAAACAAGAAGTAATCCACAAATACTTATTTTCCAACTGTTGCATCAGATCTATTGTGTCAGAAAATCATAACCATATTGCCATATGATTATATTTTGGGAAATAGCAAACATATTGACTGAAGTCCATTCTGAATCAGGAATAAAACAATTTGATAGAGCTCCTGAGTAGGAGGTTAAATCATAGCAAATGATTGATATATGATCTATAGGAATAACAATTCCATGTTATCCATCCCAATAGTAGGGTTATATTTTATAAGTGTTTTTGCTTCAACATGACAACTTCATTAGTTGTCTTTTGCTGTGTAACAGATTACCCTGTTTTGTGGCTTAAAACATTGAACATTTATTATGTCACAATTTCTAAGGGTCAGGAATTCAAAAGTGGCTTAGCTGAGTGGGTCAAGTTCAGAGTCTCTCAAGAGACTGCAGTCAAGGTATCAATCTGTGCTGCAGTCGTCTGAAGGTTTGAGTGGGGCTGGAGGTTCCACTTCCAAGATGTCTCACTCATGAGGGCCTCTTCATGGGACTCTCTTAGTGCCCTCACAATATTGAACTTGGCGTCCTCCAGAGAAAGAGATCTGAGAGAGATAAAGAAACCTGCAATACCCTATATGACCTAGTCTTAGAAGTTGGCCACCATCATTTCTACCATATTCGGATCATAAGAGGCAAGTTATTAAGTCCAGCCCACAATGAAGAAGAGGTGAATTAGTCCCTCCCTTTGAAGAGAGAAGTGTCCAATACTTTGTGGACCCATTTTAAACCCACCACAATGCAATGGTTACTCCCCATGCAAACATGCATGGTTGATGTTCATGTAATTAAAGTAATTTTCCACAGTAGTGCTCTCTTTCTTTGACTATTTATCTCCTGGTCATGCTTGAATATTCCTGCAAAGACTTCATTCTTCTCTTTTGCCCAGAATTTCTTCTGGGATGGAGCATCCAAAATATAGTAGTCTTTATTATTTGCTGTTTCAGGGACCCATGAAACAACCATGAAATCGAACTTTCCAGGTTAGAAAGTAAATATTTTACTGGAGTGAAGCAAAGACTTTATTCCCATCCCATTTATTTTAAACTTCACAATCATAGGTTTCAAAAAGATCTACCCCAACAATTTCTTAAGAGAGATACTCCTTTTTATGGGCAAGAGTGAGTTGTAGTTTCAGCTTAGTCACAAATTAGCTGCAAAGCATTTGGTAAGAAGCTCAACCTCTCTAGACCTCAGTATTCCTTACCTGTATGAAGGGAACAAGCTATGCAATTTATTTAATGGTAAAAATGCTATTATGATTAATAGTAAAAAATACTATATGATTATGATGAATACTGATCTAGAGTTTTTTTCTTCCCCCTTCTGATTGGTGAAGTCACACAGGGAAGTGACAAAGTATTTCATATCTTCCCTTTCCCCTCCCCAACACTTAAAAAAAAAAAATATCTGGACTTGGCCCAGGAAATTTTCCAGCAAATGAATCAGCCACTGAGTATGATTTGATCAAAATGACTCTTGACAAAGTTTGGGATGTACCAGAGTTAGTCACAAGTTTTTTCTATTGTTTTATATGACATAATATCCAATAGGGAGGCTATTGGATCTGTTAAACCTGGATTCTTAGAAGTTGCAACCAGAGCAAATAAGCTTCTAAACCTAAAGTTCAATTTTAGGTATTAACATGAAGCAAACCTTGTGTTTTGTGTCTTCATAGGTTTTACACTTTTCTAGGATATATTTGTGCATATTTTTATATAATTGAGGCCAGTTTTTGTACAAGAAACGTTTTCAGTAATACTGAAGACCTTATAACAGTTCTCAAATGCCATCTAGCCTCACTTCCAGGGAAGACTTTTAAAATGTTACTTTGTCAATTTCTGATTCTCTTGTTGATTAAACTTACAGGGGAACATCTAGAGAAATAATTAATGAGATGCCATGTATTCATAAAGGAGTAATAATATAAGAAGTTATGTGGATTTCTTTTTTGCTATTATCCAGCCTGGTCTGTAGACAAAAGCCAAGTTTAATATGTGTCCGGTCATAGACAAAGCCACTAATCTGAAAGACATTTTACGAGAGTATATGTCATACCAGGAGAGGGTCCTGTCCTCATGTGTGTTTGCCAATGATGTCATAGCTCCTGGGTTATTTTCCTCTCCCCTTCCAGGAGTGGGAAAAGAAAACCAAAACAACAACCTATGCCATATCTAATATACTATAATATTGACTGTAATTTACATCCTGGCTTTATATCATGCTAATCACAGGCAGCAAATATCTATTTATTACCTACTCTTAGACAGGTACCAGTCTAGGTAATATAGATATAGAACTAAGAAATAAGCTCTGCTCCCAATGAGATCAGAGTCTAGAATAAAGAAACCCTGATCAAAAGAGCCATAAAGTTTTGAAAGAGGTTCCGAATAAGTCTGCAACATATAACCTCTGGAGATGGCAAAACAACAAAGGAAAAAAAAATATTTTAAGCCATTTTCTAACTGGAGAAAAAGACTACAAAAAACTTTGAATTATTCCCCGTTTATGAATTTTATAGCATTGCCATTATTGATTTCTGGCTTGTCTGATTCTTGCCTTTGATTACACCAACTATCATTAGGTCTGCTGAACTATTAGAGGAGGAGAGAATTGAAAGGACAGTTTGCTTGTTCTTAAGCAGCTTCATTCTACTGGATTCTTCAAAGATGTGTAGAGCTACTGAGTAGCATTTTAGATCTACCCATTCCCCCCAGTCTCCTATTACTTTTTCTTTTTCTTTTTTTTTTTTCTTTTGCCATCCCTTTCCTGATTAACTCTTTGCATTCCTTCCTTGAATGCCAAAAGCAACCAGTACAAAAGAACTTTATTTGTGGTAAGAGAACGAAGGTGATTGCCATTATCTCCAACAAAACTACTCTCATCATACTCAAGCTTTAACATTTTTAAATCTTTTTTTATGAATGTGTAGCTTCTATACACAAAAGCGCACACGTCATAAGTGTGCAGTTCAGTGGATTTTTCTCAAAACATACCTGTGCAACCACCATTGAGTCCAGAAGTAGCCGATTATCAGTCGTCCTAAACTGCTCCCATAGAGCTCTCCCCTAGTCATTAACCCTCTTCTAATAATAAAGATTGGTTCTACCAATGTCTTAATTCTATATAAGTGATATGATGTGGCATGCACTCTTTTGTATCTGGCTTCTTTTGTACAATATTACGTTAGAATGACTCATCAATATTGTTGCTTATAATAGTGTTTCATTCTTTCTCAGTGCTAAAGAGTTTCCATTATATGAACACACCAAAATGTAGCGAGGGACTGTTATAAATACTACAGCCATGAGCCATGTGTTACATGCTTTCTGTGCTCATCTGATGAGGATAATGTCTGTTGTGTTTCTTTCTGTACTTCCCATCTGTTTTGCACTCTGTGCTGTCATCTGGTTATTTTCTGTTTTTCTATCTTCCAGCTCTTCAGCTGTGTCCCATCTAGCATGTTACTAATTTCAGTTAACGTATTTTTTTATTTTTTACACGGGCAGGCACCGGGAATCGAACCCAGGTCTCCAGCATGGGAGACGAGAACCCTGCCACTGAGCCACCGTGTTCTGTCCCAGTTAATGTATTTTTAATTGAAAATTTCTATTAGATCCTTTTCTTGTTTTCTGTTAAAATCTAACTCTCTCTTTTCTTGAAGATATCGATCATAGTTATTTTAAAATTTCATCTGATAACCCCATTGTTTGTGTTACCTGTAGGTATGCTTATATTGTCTGTTTTGTTTTTTTTTTTACCTCTTCTATCTTATTTCTAATAACACTAACAATTTTGGCTTTACTGCCAGTTTTGTAAATGAAATATTTTAGAAATTATTTAAAGTGCACTTTAAAGAAAATAATATTTTAGCATTTTATTTAACTCAACATCTAAAATATTATCATTTCAATATATAATCAATATAAAAATAGAGATACTTGACATTATTTTTCTCTTTTTTTGTACTCCAGTGTGTATTTTATACTCACAGCCCATCTCAGTTCTTTTTATTGAGATATATCATATATTCACATAACATATAATCATCCAAAGTGTACAATCAGTGATTCACAGTATTATCATATAGCTCTGCATTCGTCATCACAATCTACTTTTGAACATTTTTATTACTGTAAAAAAAGTTGTTTTAAATAGAATAAAAATAAAAGTAAAAAATAACACCTAGAGTTCCCAAATCGGGATTTCAGCCCTGGAGCCATTCTTTTAAAATTTTAATCTCGTGGAAATCGGCCGTTTCTTCTCCAGGACACCTACTAGGGGAGTAGAAACGATACAGAAAGCGCCCAAAGCCACAACAGAGATAAAAAGGACAGCGTACCCCATCCTGGAACGGCTGGCTGGCTGAGAGAAGCAGCTCGGGTGAGATCGCCGAGGCGCGCGGGCCTTACCGGGCGGGGTGGCAAGCGGCCGGAGTTACTCCCTTCCCCCTTCCCGGGCCGGCTGGGAGAATTGGAGAGGTGGTCCCCTGAAACCAAGGCGACTGGCGCCCACACCACGCGCAGCCCCCGGACCAACTGAGAGAATTGGATCGGAAACCCCCAGCCCGCGGAGAACGGTGACGGATGGGGGAGGCCCCTTCCAAACCCGTGACTCCCGGGGAACGTGCACTCTCTCGGGCGGGCCGCTGCCGCTGGCGCCCTCCCGCCATGCTTGTTGCCCAGGGCTGACTAGGAAATTCGGATGGGCTCTTTTCCGGGCTGCAGCGACCAGCAACCCTCCCTGCATTCGGACCCCCGGCCGGCTCAAGCCGCTTCGGCTAGCGAACCCCCAGGACGGCGAGAGTTTTCCAAAGTTTAAGGTCCCACAGCACCTTTTACTGGTGGGACCCGCAGACAAACGTGTGCCACGAGCGCCACCTACTGGGCAGGATAAGAAAAACAGAACCCAGAGATTTCACAGAAAAATCTTCCAAACTTTTGGATCCAATACCCAGGGAAATCTGTCTAAATGCGCAGACGCCAACAGAAGATAACGGATCACGCTCAAATAATTGAAAATATGGCCCAGTCAAAGGAACAAACCAATAGTTCAAATGAGATACAGGAGCTGAGGCAACTAATGCTAAATATACGAACAGAAATGGAAAACCTCTTCAAAAACAAAATCGATAAATTGAGGGAGGACATGAAGAAGACATGGGCTGAACATAAAGAAGAAATAGAAAAACTGAAAAAGCAAATCACAGAACTTATGGAAGTGAAGGACAAAGTAGAAAAGATAGAAAAAACAATGGATACCTACAATGATAGATTCAAAGAGACAGAAGATAGAATTAGTGATTTGGAGGATGGAACATCTGAATTCCAAAAAGAAACAGAAACTATCGGGAAAAGAATGGAAAAATTTGAACAGGGTATCAGGGAACTCAAGGACAATATGAACCGCACAAATATACGTGTTGTGGGTGTCCCAGAAGGAGAAGAGAAGGGAAAAGGAAGAGAAAAACTAATGGAAGAAATTTTCACTGAAAATTTCCCAACTCTTATGAAAGACCTAAAATTACAGATCGAAAAAGTGCAGCGCACCCCAAAGAGATTAGACCCAAATAGGCGTTCTCCAAGACACTTACTAGTTAGAATGTCAGAGGTCAAAGAGAAAGAGAGGATCTTCAAAGCAGCAAGAGAAAAACAATCCATCACATACAAGGGAAATCCAATAAGACTATGTGTAGATTTCTCAGCAGAAACCATGGAGGCTAGAAGACAGTGGGATGATATATTTAAATTACTAAAAGAGAAAAACTGCGAACCAAGACTCCTATATCCAGCAAAATTGTCCTTCAAAAATGAGGGAGAAATTAAAACATTCTCAGACAAAAAGTCACTGAGAGAATTTGTGACCAAGAGACCAGCTCTGCAAGAAATACTAAAGGGAGCACTAGAGTCAGAACCAAAAAGACAGAAGAGAGAGGTATGGAGAAGAGTGTAGAAAGAAGGAAAGTCAGATATGATATATATAATACAAAAGGCAAAATGGCAGAGGAAAATATTATCCAAACAGTAATAACACTAAATGTTAATGGACTGAATTCCCCAATCAAAAGACATAGACTGGCAGAATGGATTAAAAAACAGTATCCTTCTATATGCTGTCTACAGGAAACACATCTTAGACCCAAAGATAAACATAGGTTGAAAGTGAAAGGTTGGGAAAAGATATTTCATGCAAATAACAACCAGAAAATAGCAGGAGTGGCTATACTAATATCCAACAAGTTAGACTTCAAATGTAAAACAGTCAAAAGAGACAAAGAAGGACACTATATACTAATAAAAGGAACAATTAAACAAGAAGACATAACAATCATAAATATTCATGCACCGAACCAGAATGCCCCAAAATACGTGAGGAATACACTGCAAACACTGAAAAGGGAAATAGACACAAATACCATAATAGTTGGAGACTTCAATTCCCCACTCTCATCAATGGACAGAACATCTAGACAGAGGATCAATAAAGAAATAGAGAATCTGAATATTACTATAAATGAGCTAGACTTAACAGACATTTATAGGACATTACATCCCACAACAGCAGGATACACCTTTTTCTCAAGTGCTCATGGATCATTCTCAAAGATAGACCATATGCTGGGTCACAAAGCAAGTCTTAACAAATTTAAAAAGATTGAAATCATACACAACACTTTCTCGGATCATAAAGGAATGAAGTTGGAAATCAATAATAGGCAGAATGCCAGAAAATTCACAAATACATGGAGGCTCAACAACACACTCTTAAACAACGAGTGGGTCAAAGAAGAAATTGCAAGAGAAATTAGTAAATACCTGGAGGCAAATGAAAATGAAAACACAACATATCAAAACTTATGGGATGCAGCAAAGGCAGTGCTAAGAGGGAAATTTATTGCCCTAAATGCCTATATCAGAAAAGAAGAAAAGGCAAAAATGCAGGAATTAACTGTTCAATTGGAAGAACTGGAGAAAGAACAGCAAACTAATCCCAAAGCAAGCAAAAGGAAAGAAATAACAAAGATCAGAGCAGAAATAAATGAAATTGAATATATGAAAACAGTAGAGAAAATCAATAAGACCAGAAGTTGGTTCTATGAGAAAATCAATAAGATTGATGGGCTCCTATCAAGATTGACAAAAAGAAGAAGAGAGAGGATGCAAATAAATAAGATCAGAAATGGAAGAGGAGACATAACTACTGACCTCACAGAAATAAAGGAGGTAATAACAGGATACTATGAACAACTTTACGCTAATAAATACAACAATTTAGAGGAAATGGACGGGTTCCTGGAAAGACATGAACAACCAACTTTGACTCAAGAAGACATAGATGACCTCAACAAACCAATCACAAGTAAAAAAATTGAATTAGTCATTCAAAAGCTTCCTAAAAAGAAAAGTCCAGGACCAGATGGCTTCACATGTGAATTCTACCAAACGTTCCAGAAAGAATTAGTACCAATTCTCTTCAAACTCTTCAAAAAAATCGAACTGGAGGGAAAACTACCTAATTCATTCTATGAAGCCAACATCACCCTCATACCAAAACCAGGCAAAGATATTACAAAAAAAGAAAACTACAGACCAATCTCTCTAATGAATACAGATGCAAAAATCCTCAATAAAATTCTAGCAAATCATGTCCAACAACACATTAAAAGAATTATACATCATGACCAAGTAGGATTCATCCCAGGTATGCAAGGATGGTTCAACATAAGAAAATCAATTAATGTAATACACCATATCAACAAATCAAAGCAGAAAAATCACATGATCATCTCAATTGATGCAGAGAAGGCATTCGACAAGATTCAACATCCTTTCCTGTTGAAAACACTTCAAAAGATAGGAATACAAGGGAACTTCCTTAAAATGATAGAGGGAATATATGAAAAACCCACAGCTAATATCATCCTCAATGGGGAAAAATTGAAAACTTTCCCCCTAAGATCAGGAACAAGACAAGGATGTCCACTATCACCACTATTATTCAACATTGTGTTGGAGGTTCTAGCCAGAGCAATTAGACAAGAAAAAGAAATACAAGGCATCAAAATTGGAAAGGAAGAAGTAAAACTTTCACTGTTTGCAGATGATATGATACTATACGTCGAAAACCCAGAAAAATCCACAACAAAACTACTAGAGCTAATAAATGAGTACAGCAAAGTAGCAGGTTACAAGATCAACATTCAAAAATCTGTAGCATTTCTATACACTAGTAATGAACAAGCTGAGGGGGAAATCAAGAAACGAATCCCATTTACAATTGCAACTAAAAGAATAAAATACCTAGGAATAAATTTAGCTAAAGAGACAAAAAACCTATATAAAGAAAACTACAAAAAACTGCTAAAAGAAATCACAGAAGACCTAAATAGATGGAAGGGCATACCGTGTTCATGGATTGGAAGACTAAATATAGTTAAGATGTCAATCCTACCTAAATTGATTTACAGATTCAATGCAATACCAATCAAAATCCCAACAACTTATTTTTCAGAAATAGAAAAACCAATAAGCAAATTTATCTGGAAGGGCAGGGTGCCCCGAATTGCTAAAAACATCTTGAGGAAAAAAAACGAAGCTGGAGGTCTCGCGCTGCCTGACTTTAAGGCATATTATGAAGCCACAGTGGTCAAAACAGCATGGTATTGGCATAAAGATAGATATATCGACCAATGGAATAGAATAGAGTGCTCAGATATAGACCCTTTCATCTATGGACATTTGATCTTTGATAAGGCAGTCAAGCCAACTCACCTGGGACAGAGCAGTCTCTTCAATAAATGGTGCCTAGAGAACTGGATATCCATATGCAAAAGAATGAAAGAAGACCCATCTCTCACACCCTATACAAAAGTTAACTCAAAATGGATCAAAGATCTAAACATTAGGTCTAAGACCATAAAACAGTTAGAGGAAAATGTTGGGAGATATCTTATGGATCTTACAACTGGAGGCGGTTTTATGGACCTTAAACCTAAAGCAAGAGCACTGAAGAAGGAAATAAATAAATGGGAACTCCTCAAAATTAAACACTTTTGTGCATCAAAGAACTTCATCAAGAAAGTAGAAAGACAGCCTTCACAATGGGAGACAATATTTGGAAATGATATATCAGATAAAGGTCTAGTATCCAGAATTTATAAAGAGATTGTTCATCTCAACAACAAAAAGACAGCCAACCCAATTACAAAATGGGAAAAAGACTTGAACAGACACCTCTCAGAAGAGGAAATACGGATGGCCAAGAGGCACATGAAGAGATGCTCAATGTCCCTGGCCATTAGAGAAATGCAAATCAAAACCACAATGAGATATCATCTCACACCCACCAGAATGGCCATTATCAACAAAACAGAAAATGACAAGTGCTGGAGAGGATGCGGAGAAAGAGGCACACTTATCCACTGTTGGTGGGAATGTCAAAGGGTGCAACCACTGTGGAAGGCAGTTTGGTGGTTCCTCAAAAAGCTGAATATAGAGTTGCCATACGACCCAGCAATACCATTGCTAGGTATCTACTCAAAGGACTTAAGGGCAAAGACACAAACGGACATTTGCACACCAATGTTTATAGCAGCATTATTTACAATTGCAAAGAGTTGGAAACAGCCAAAATCTCCATCAACAGAAGAGTGGCTAAACAAACTGTGGTATATACATACGATGGAATATTATGCAGCTTTAAGACAAGATAAACTTATGAACCATGTAATAACATGGATGGACCTAGAGAATATTATGCTGAGTGAATCCAGCCAAAAACTAAAGGACAAATACTGTATGGTCCCACTGATGTGAACGGACATTCGAGAATAAACTTGAAATATGTCATTGGTAACAGAGTTCAGCAGGAGTTAGAAACAGGGTAAGACAATGGGTAATTGAAGCTGAAGGGATACACACTGTGCAACAGGACTAGATACAAAAACTCAAAAATGGACAGCACAATAATACCTAATTGTAAAGTAATCATGTTAAAACACTGAATGAAGCTGCATCTGAGCTATAGGTTTTTGTTTTGTTATGTTTTGTTTTGTTTTGATTTTACTATTATTACTTTTATTTTTTTCTCTATATTAACATTCTATATCTTTTTCGGTTATGTTGCTAGTTCTTCTAAACCAATGCAAATGTGCTAAGAAATGATGATCATGCATCTATGTGATGATGTTAAGAATTAATGATTGCATATGTAGAATGGTATGATCTCTAAATGTTGGGTTAATTTCCTTTTTTTCCATTAATTAAAAAAAAAAAAAGAGAAGGGATAATTGGAGCTGAAGGGATACAGACTGTAAAACGGGACTGGATATAAAAACTCAGAAATGGACAGCACAATACTACCCAATTGTAATGCAATTATGTTAAAACACTGAATGAAGCTGCATGTGAGGTATAGATTTTTTGTTTTTGTTTTTTTTGTTTTTTTTTTCTTTCTATTATTGTTTTAATTCTTATTCTGTTGTCTTTTTATTTCTTTTTCTAAATCGATGCAAATGTACTAAGAAATGATGAACATGCAACTATGTGATGTTAGTAAGAATTACTGATTGTACATGTAGATTGGAATGATTTCTAATTGTTTTGTTAATTCTTTTTTTAATTAATAAAAAAAAAAGAAGAAAAAAAATAACACCTAAAACATCCCATACCCCCCATACCATCCCTATTGTTTATTTATTTTTTGTCTTTTTTTTTTGCTTACTCATATGTCCATATACAGGATAAGGGAGTGTCAGTCACAGGGTTTTCACAATCACATGGACACACCTTAAAAGTTCCATAGTTACTCAGTCATGTTCAAGAATCAAGGCTACTGGATTACTGTTCAACAGTTTCAGGTACTTCCCTCTAGCTACTCTAATACACCCCAAACTGAAAATAGATATCTATATACTACATAAGAATGACCTCCAGAATGCCCTCTTGCTTCTGTTTGAAATCTCTCAACCACAGAAACTTTATTTTGTTTCTCTTCCGCCCTTTTTGTCAAGAAGGCTTTCTCCCTCCCATATTGCATTTTTGGTCTCCCTAGCACTGTAGGACTGCTGAAAACTCTATGATACTCTTCAGCCACTTCTGGTTTCTTTTATACACTGTCTACTTGGATCTTTTGCCCCTTACCCTATATAACAATTAAATAATGCCCCAGTGGGACAGCTGATATCATGTGCCCATTTCTCTTTTATGTACCTCATTTTTCATTGGTGTCTTGATCAGTCAAGTCCTAACTGCCTTGGCAGTCCAGAATTCCATTTTTATTTGTTTGTTTGTTTGTTTCCCCAACCCTTGGGAATATCAGAAGCCCTTCTGTATTTTAGGTCTTTTAGCAGTCCCTCTACTCAGTTTGGTAGCCTTTAGGCATATGCCAGGAGTCAGAATATTCTCTGAGGAGAAAACTAATATGCATAGAGTTGGGCTCAACTCAATAAGCTTATCTTCTTTCCAGGATCTGGACCTTCAAAATTTTCTGCTTCAGCAGCTTTCATGCTTTCAAATTCATTGTTTTAAAATTTTAACAAATTTTAATACTATCAGCAAGAATATTTGTCTCCTATAAAATACTCCTACATAGCTAAAAATGCAAATCTCAGGTTTAAATTTTTATTTATCTTATTTCTAAAATAAAACTGAAATGATAGTGAGATAAAATTATTCTCAGCCTTTAAGATGGCGAATTTAAGCAGAAGGAATTGTCATCATGCAATTTTAAGAATTTTAGTAAAACAAACAAGATATTATTTCGTTGTCCAGAATCTAAATAGGTCAAAAGAGGCCAACAATGCCAAAACTAACTCCTTAAAGTAATGATGATTACAGTACTTCTAGATGTTCTATTGTTACAAGGTCCCACTTTTCACAAGTCAAAGGTAGAAATTTTCTTTGAAGGACATGTTATGTACACTGCTTTACACGATTACTTGACCTTATTTTTCCCATGCTGTAGAGAGTTTTATCTGTTGATGTGTAATTTTATGTTTGTGTTCATGGTGGTTTACTCTAAGACCCTATACTCAAATATTCACTGGCATGTGCATGTACATTCTTTCTAGAAAATTAGAAGTGAAGAATGGAATGTGCTAGTTGACACCAGTGGGTTTATGTGTGATGCTATTCATTAGAGAAATTGGGAAATGAATTCAATGTACAGTCCTGATTACAAATCTCTCCTCCCCATTATAGTCTGAGAATGTTAAGGTAATTTAGCTAAAAGCCACAGATGCATCTTTACTAACCTAAAGCTCCTCATTTCTCTCGCCCACAATCAAGAAGTGTGAGTTGGACCCCTCCTTTTGAAGAGAGGAGTGCCAAATACTCAGCATTGAAATTCAATATGCCTTATTTATTTGCTATACATGCATTAAATTTATTTTCCAAGTAAAAGGGCAGCTTTAGGGGTTGTGTTAGGGGGTTAAGGATTATTTTTTTCACTCATTCCAGTCAGTATCATCATTCTACTTAAATCCAAGTACTATATATTATCAATTTTAGAAGATCCACTGATGTAGAACTGTGCTACTGAATAAGCAGGACCTACAAAACTAAGAGAGACTATTTTTACTGCTGAAACTCTAAATATTTGCAAAATGTACTCCATAGAGGCAAATCCCAAAAGAAGGAAAAAAGGGAATGAATACTTTTTGAAAATCTCCCTACCTTCCTTCTATCAAAGTACATTTTATTTTTTTATATCGTTTTAAACTGAGAGAAAATTTGCAAGAACAGTACAAAAAACTCTCATATACTCTTTGCCCAAGTTCACTAATTTGCATTTTGCCATTGTTTACTTTTTTAAGTTCCTCCTCCCTCCTTTCCTTCCACCATCGATATTTTTGAGCCATTTGAGAGCTGTTGGAAATATTTTGCTCCTTTATCCCTACATACTTTCCCCTAAAACAAGGACATATTCATACTACAGAGCAGTTATGTACATCAGGAAAATTAAACAGTGATACAATATCACCAAATCTGCAATTTATATCTAAATTTTGTTGGTTATTCCAAGGATCTTATATAGGATCATGAACTGCATTTAGTTGCCATGTATCTTTAATCTTTTAATATGAAACAGTTCTTCCACGTTTCTTTGTCTGGACGTTTGTTAAGATTACAGGCTAATTATTCTGAAGGACATTCCTCAATTTCTATTTCTGACCTTGTATTTTTACAATTTCCCTGTTTACATGGTTACTTTCTGTATGCCTATATAGATTATGTCTTAGACATGTATCTGTCTTTTTCAGTTATCTTTCTCCATCATCATTACAGTGCCTTGGAATATAGTAGGTGCTCAGTAATTGATTGTTGAGTAAAGGAGTGATTATATGTGTTACACACTTTATGCATGGTATTTCCTTTTTAATCTGTACTACAACATTGAAATCTAATGATCCCTAAACTTATTTGGCAGAGAAGGAAATTTAAGATCAGAGTCAACTAATAGCCAGAGTTACACAAGTTATTAAACTGCAGAACAGAGATTGAAAGCCAAATCTCTCTAAGCCATAAATCTCTTCTCATTTTTTGAGACTACACTTACTCTCAGGAGCATGTGTTTTGCTGCTTTCTATTCAGAGTTCTTCTCAGATTCTGCGGTCAACTTTGGAATTCCTTATGCTCACAGTTCATTAAGGCATCACTGTACTGAATAGAATACAAGAAACCTAAACACTGACATATTATTTTTGTCTACTAAATACATTTACATATGCATCTTCCTAAATTCAGTCATTTCTAAGGATGTTTCACAATCTCATATTTCTAGTCTCCAAATATAATCTACAGAAAGAATGGAATTCACCTGTGAACATAAGACTAGGTATTGTCTTGCTTCGAAATCTTTGAAGTTGCAGAATTTTCTCATTTTCCATTTTAAAGGATCACCTATACAGTAAGTACTTAAGAATTCTCTGAAGCAAGAGCCCCAGGTTTTTTTGGTTGTTTTTTTTTCATTTGTGTAATGTTTTTACTTTTACTTTGTTGCAAGTAAAATGATGCCAAGTCCACTTTTTAGTGAACTGAAGGAGACACAGAAAGAGATAGGAAATTATATTTCATATTTGAAAGAGTTTATACTTACTAACCTTGTTTTGCTTTATTCTGGCTGATGATATCTGGCTCCCTCTTTGTTCAAGATTATAAATTTATTTCAAGACCAAGTGGACTATCACATAAAATTGTATTAGAAGTGTTAAATAGTGATGTTGATGATAACTAGAATTCATTGACAATTTATTTCATTCCAGTTACTGCTCTGAACACTATACCTACAGTTAGTAAAATATAGTTTATTTAAAATCTTTCAGATAATTTTTTCACTTTTGTATTAATTCTTTCATACTATTTTGTACCCAGAAAAATTCATAATGTAAAATAATATTAATCTTAATAGCCACTCTAAAATTTCTGTTTATCATGTATTTCTGCTCAGCATTTACTCTTTTATTTTGATCAGTATCATTGCTAGAACCATTTTTTTTTCTGCTTTTAATGCATATCTCTGGACTCCTGGGCATACATGTTAGGTATACCAGTAACCCAGAATTGATTCTCTGTCCCTGCTGCTCCACTTTTCTCTTGTCCTCCAAAATCTGTCTCCCCACTTCAGTGAGAAGGCTCTTTGAATGACACTGATATAATCAAGCCTCACTCTTGCTTTACATTGTTCAGTGTCATTGTATTGCTCTTAGACTAAGACCCAATACCTTAACCTGGTCCATAAAACCCTGCATAATCTGACATCGTACCCTGTGCCCCATAAGTCTCTCTTAGAGGATACTTCTCTCCCTCTTACTCTTTTCTCTTCAGTCACATCAGTCTTCTCAGTTTTTCAAGGGTGCTAGGGACTTCTTCATATCTTCTTTGCACCTAGTTCATTGCTAGGTGCAAAGAAGGAGAGCAGATGGCCTATCGGCCTAAAAATCTGTCTCCCCAAAAGGTAACTCTGATAGTTTCATAGTATCAAAAGATGGGCAGGTTTAGGATAATGAATACAAAGACTCTAGATATTGTACTTAAAGGTGAACTAATTATTAAGCTTGAGCAGATTGATTACTTGCTTAGTCACAGAACATGTAAGAAAATGGTGGCTTTAATTGATGATAGGTGTGGTTTTAGTATCATAATGAGGGATAGGTCATTTAAAGATTAACGTCTAAACTACTGGCCATGTCAGATGGGTCCATTTTTATTAGATCCAGCTTTGGTTATCAAGCTAACTTTGGAATGGAGGTGGGTTGTTCTGGGCTGACCCAAGGCCCTTCATTAAAAAATATAAGGGCTGTCTTTGGTGATCATAAGATTCTAAAGTTGAAAATCAGAATAAATGGGTACCAATGAGGATTAGTCACAAGATTTTTACAATCACAAGGGCACAAGATGAAGGCTATACGATCATTATTAGAGATCAAGGCAGCTGGAATACAGTTCAGAGATTTCAGGTATTTCCCTCTGACCTCTTTAATATAACAGAATGCAAAAAAGGAGTATCTATATAATGATTCAGTAATTATGTATTTGCATTACTGAAGTGTAACTTCTTGGTTACACTCCCTCGTTTTTCAGGATCACTCCTCAACTAGTCCATCACTCTCTCCCACTAACAGATTTGATTGTATCTTTCATAACTCTTGTCTCCAAGAAAACCTTTCCTGAATCCCTAAACAATATCAGAACCCCCTGTTATAAGCAATCATATTTCTCTATATCTATACTGTAGGACTTATCACAATTTTTATGTAATACTTGACTGATTAGTTACCGAATATTTGATTATCTCCCTTGAATTAAAGTATGACAGGTCGGGGGATGGTCTTTTAAACCCCTAAATCCACAAAGCTTATCTTAGGGCAAATGAATGAATGAGGAATGAATGAATGAATGAATAGAAGTTTATAAAGATGGTTAAGTGGATTGACGGATGGATGAATAGGAGGAAAGAAAAATGGTTGGGTAAATAAAAATGAATGTACACATGTAAGAGAGTTCATTCTATAAACATATGAACATACGTGAACTCGAAAAGATAACCTAAACATTTATTACTTTTGGTATTCAACAATATGTCAAAAGATGAGCACTTTACCTATTTATTCAAGTAATTTTACTGTAGAAATATAACTTTCTAGGCTTTGCAACAGTAATGAGCATTGTTCACTCTCCCTGTTCTCATTTTTATTTGGCTTATATTACAGTGTGAGGAAAAGGTATCTTCTTTTACTATCACATGCTTTGACTTTCGTACTGCAGTGAATTAGGAGTAGGTTCTCTTATTGGTCTTTGTTTTTCATAACTATTAATGAACCAGAGGCTGCAATCCATTCATATACAAAATACTGACAAATCACTTATCCTCCAACCTGAATATAACAATATAATGAAATAAAGCAGCCCCAGTTTAGAAAGTTTAAAGTTCTATACAAATGAAAGGCATTATCATTAATATGCAAAATAAACTCATTTAATTTACCATTGTAATTTGTTCTAAGGAAATTCTTTCCTGTCTTGCCATCATTTGTTTCATTGCAAATGAACCAATTCTACAGTTACTTAAGATTTATAATTAACCTGGCTTCTTTTTAAAAAGGATATTGGCAAAATACCTGATATAAACCAAAAAGATTAGCTTAAAATTTTGTGAAATTTCAAGTTCTTCAAAACATGAAATTGGCCAAATTTAGGAAGGGAAAAAAAATTCTCCCTTAAGGAAGTTCCTGTTCATTCGTTCATTCAATAAATATTTATACCTGATTATAAACCAGGCACTCTTCTTCTAGACTGTTAAAGAAGTGGATGAGAGAGAAGGCTTCTGCCCTTGAGTTGCTCATGCCTGCCCTGTGCGGGTCACTTTCTCTCTCTGAGCCCTCTCTCTGTGTCTATTTTTTTTATCTTGCCTTGGGGTCGAGGGAACAGTTAAATATGCCACCTTCCTCCATTTCTCCTGTGCCAGGCTTCCCAGGTATCCTCACTGAGCCCAAGGCCCCATGTTCCTGTGCCCAATGAGGGGCCAGCCACGTTCTCCGCGGGAGGAGGCCAGGTGGTGGCAGGGTCCCTTGCATCAAGTTGAACTTCCACTAGGTGGGCTTCTATGGACTTCACCTCCAGCAAGAACCTCAGTGGAAACGGGAGATGGTTGTTTTCAGTATTCTGAAAATATCAAATTAAAATTAACATGCTAATTGCCTGCATTCTCAGCTGAAGAGAAACCAGAGGAACGAGGGAAATTCGATTTTGTCTTTTTCCGCAGAATCACTGATATTTTGCACATTTATTAATTATTGTCTCTTATAATTTTGACCTCACAGGTGGGGGAAAAAGTCTTGAAGGAACGTTTACATTTCTTGAACTGCATTCAGCATGTACATTTGTTTTTATTTTGATTATGTATTTTGTTCTGTTCCTTGAAGTGTTTCTTGTGGAGACACTAAGATTCTTTCTGATTTGGTACTTCAAATATATTCTTGAATGAAGGAAAGCACAGAATTCTTAAACTGCTGTAAACTAGATTTCTGACCTGAAAATCATATGCTATTCATAACACTCTCAGGGCATAGGGTTTATGTAATAGAAGTACTGGTTGTAAAGTCCCTTTAAAATTCGATCCCTGGACCATGTACCCCCATCCCCCATCCCCTTTATCGACATAGAATAAAAAACAACAAATGCCAGAAGCCTGCAGTTTATAATGCATTCCCAGTAGGGTGTTATCTTGTGAATTGCCATTATGAAATCTCAAGATTTTAAAGGAGAACATTAATGGTTTGTACTTTTTCTCCCCAGAGGAAATGCAATACAGTGTTTCATTTATCTTCAATTGTTTCTTTTCTTGGAAAAAATAATATTCTGAACATACATGATTTGTATTAAGAAATTTTCCAATTGGTAACCCCAAGCCATCCTTCATGGCCTTAATATTTATTTGATTTTTTGTTTCTATTGAGAAACTTTCTGCAGTTAATTTGAAAAAATAGGAGATCCATTTATTACAGAATTTGGCAACAGAATCTAGTTCTACATTGGGATTGTATTTAGATGAAACTATTGGATTTCATTGATTGGGAATAATTGTTTTATTTTTTATTAAGCATGTAGTTTCGTGTCTACATGAAGCTTTGTATCTCATAATGCTGGCAAGCAACAAAATAAGTGCTCCCATTTATTCATCATATACCACAAGCCCAGCAGGGAGGCACTATTTAAATATTGTTTCCTTTAATTCTCACAGCAATTCTATAGGGAAGCATTGTTATTCCCATTTTAGAGATGAAGGTAGTGAGTTTTTGTTTTGTTTTTTTTTTCCTGTTATTTTTTAAAATTTTTGTTATGATAACATATATACCATACAAAATTTCCTGTTTTATCTACTTTCATGTGTACAATTCAGTGATACTAATTCTCCTCATAATATTGTGTTAGCAACCCTACCACCAACCTTTACCAAAAGTTTTCATAACGCCAAACAGAAACGTTAGGCTATTAAGCACTTACTTTTCGATCCTTACCCACAGGACCTGATAAACTGTAATCTACTTTCTGTCTCTAGATGTTTCCTGATTCTAGATATTTCATATCAGTGAGATCATATACTATTTGTCCTTGTGTGTCTGGCTTATCTCACCCAACTTTGTGTCTTCAAGGTCCATCCATGTTACTGTATGTATCAGAACTTCATTCCTTTGCTAAAGCTGCAGGAATACAATATGCCAGAGATGGGTTGGCTTTTACAATGGGGATTTATTAGTTTACAAGTTTGCAGTTCTAAGGCTGTGAAAAATGTCTAACTCAATGCAGCAGCAGGAGGACACCTGGACTCTGAAGGCCAGTTACTGATGAGCTCAGGCTCCAATGTCATAGGAAAGAACATGGCAGCATTTGCTGGTTCTTCTCTCCCAGGTTTCACTGCTTTCTGCTTGTGGCTGTTTAGTCTCTCAGCTTCTGTGGGTGCTTCTCTTAATTCCATCTCATAGCCTCTTTAGGAAGGGTGTTTTTCTGTCTTCTGTGTCCTTTATCCTTTTATAAAGAACTTCGGTAAAAAGATTTAGACCCACCTTATTCGAGGTGGGTCACATCTCAACTGAAATATGCTAATCAAAATGTCCCATATACAATAGGTCTATACTCGCAGGAATGGATTCAAAGAATATGATATTTTCTGGGGTACATAACTTCAAACTACTATATGTATATGTATTGTATATGTGTATACATATATACATACACACAATATTTTGTTTATCTATTCATCTTTTGATGGGCACTTGGTTGCTTCTATAATTTGGCTATTGTGAATAATGCTGCTATGAACATTTGGTATAAAAAAAATATCTGTTTGGATTCCTGTTTTCAGTACATTTGGGTATATACCTAGACGTGGAATTGCTTTTTGAAGAACCACGAAACTGTTTCCACAGAGGCCTCACCATGTGACATTCCCTCCAACAATGTGCAAGAATTCCTATTTCTCCACATCTTCACCAATACTTGTTATTTTCTATTTTTAAATAAATTCTTAGAGTGTGAGAAGTTGTGTCTCACTGTAGTTATGGTTTTGATATACATTTCCCTAATAGCCAAGGATGTTGAATGTCTCTGTATGTACTAATTGACTATTTCAGTATGTTCTTTGTAGAAATGTCTAATTTTTTGTCCATTTTAATTGGACTGTTTGTTGTTTAATTGTAAGAGGTTTTATTGTATATTCAGCCATTATCAAATATGTGATTTCCAAGTATTTTCTCCCATTCTGTTGGTTATCTTTTCACTTTCTTAATAATGTCCTCTGATGCACACAAGTTTTAAGTTTTGATCAAATCAAATTTATCTTTTTTCTTCTTTTCCTGCCCATGCTTTTGGTGTTATATCTAAGAATCCATTGCCTAACACAAAATACTGAAAATTTTCTATTATATTTTCTTCTAGGAGTTTCATGGTTTTAGCTCTTATATTTAAGGCATTGATCCATTTTGAGTTAATTTTTATACATGGTGTGATGTAGGGGTCTACTTTTGTCCTTTTACATATGGATATGTGTGTATGTAATATGGAAATCCAGTTTTTCCATAGAAGACTAGTTTTTTCCCATTGTGAGGTGTTGGCATTGTTGTTGAAAATCAGTTGTCCATAAATGCGTGGGTTTTTCTTTGGACTTTCAATTCTATTCCATTGATCTATTAATCTGTCCCTATGCCAGTATGACACCATTTGATTACTGTCACTTACTAGTCAATTTTGAAATTGGGAAGTGTGAGTTCTCTTTGTTGTTCTTTTTTGAGATGACTTGACTCTTCAGGGCCCCTTACTATTCCATATGAATTGGGTGATTGGCTTTTCCATTTCTGCAAAAGAAGCTGCCAGAATTTTTATCAGGATTATGTAAATTGCTTTAATCCATGAGCACAGGATGTCTTTCCATTTATTTCAGTTTTCTTTCATGTCTTGCATGTTTTATAGTCTTCTGTGTACAAATCTTTTACATCCCTGGTCAATATGTTCCTAAATATTTTATTCTTTTAGTTGCTATTGTTAATGGATTTGGTTTTTTTTTATTTACTTTTCAGATTGTTCATGTATAGAAACACAAATGGTATTTAAGTGTTGATCTTGCGTTCCTTAACTTAATGGAATGTGTTAACTTGGGTAGGTTTCTCTTGTGTATTCTTTGGGATTTTCTATTCATACAATCCTGTCATATTTACATAGATATAGTTTTACTTCTTCCTTTCCAATATTGAAGCTTTTATTGTTTTTCCTTGCCTAATTTCCCTGGCTAGAACTTCCAGTACAATATTAAATAGCAATGGTGAAAGCAAACATGCTAATCTGGTTTATAGGGAAAAAGCGTTCATTCTTTCAGCATTGAGTAGATGTTAGTTGTGGATTTTTCAGATATAACCTTATCATGTTGAGAAGATCCCCTTTTGTGTACCTAATTTTCTGAGTGTTTGTATCAAGAAAGGGTGCTATTTTTTTGTCACGTGCCTTTTATATATCAATTGGCATAATCATATGGTTTTTTTCCTTCATTCCATTAATATGGTATATTACATTGATGATTTTTCTTAGGTTGAAACACCCTTGCATTTCTAAGATAGATTCCACTTATCATGGTGTATAATTCTTTTAATGTACTGTTGCATTCAGTTTGCTAGTATTTTGTTGAGGGTTTTACATCTACATTCAGAAGGGATATTGGTCTATTACTTTCTTTTCTTGTGATGTCTTTATGTGGCTTTAGGAACAGAATAAGGCTGGCCTCATAGTATGAGTTAATACATATTCTCTCCTCTTCAATTTTTTGGACAAGTTTGAGAAGGGTTGGTTTTAATTTTTTTTTTTTTAAGTGTTTCACCAGAGAAGCTGTCTGGTCCAGGCCTTTTCCTTGTTTAGAGTTTTGGTCTGCTGAAATTTACTATTTCTTCTTGAGTCAGTTTAAATAATTTGGGTGTTTCTGGGAATTTATCCTCTTCATCTACATTATTTAATGTGTTGATGTACAATTGCTGATGGTATCCTCTTATAATCCATTTTATTTCTGTTAGGTTGATAGCAATGTGCCCACTTTTATTTCTGATTTTAGTTATTTGTGTCTTATCTTGTTTCTTTTTGTCTAAAGCTTTGTCAATTTTATTGATCTCTGCAGAGAACCATCTTTCTGATTCGCTAATTCTTTAAATTTTTTTCAGTTTTCTACTTCAGTTTTTATTTTTTATTTTTTCTAATTTTCTTCTAATTTTTATTATTTTTTTTTCCTTTTGCTCACTTGGCTTTAGTTTGCTCTTCTTTTTCTGGTTTTTCCAGGTGTAAAATTAGGTTATGTATTGAAGATCTCTCTCTTTTTAATGTAAGTATTTACAGCTATAAATGTCCCTCTGAATACTGTCTTTTCATTTATCTTAAGGTATTTTCAATTTGCCTTGTGATTTATTTTTTCGACCCATTGGTTAAGATGGCTAATTTCCACATATTTGTTAATTTTCCAGTTTTCCTTTGTTATTGATTTCTAACTTGATTCCATTTTGGACTAAGAATGGAGAATTGGAGGGGAAAAAAATCAAAGCAAAATGTTGGACATGTGGTCTAAATGCACTATCAAGCTAAAGAAGCCAATCAGTGAGGTTGAAATCCATGTACAAGGAAATGGGATGGAATAAGGAATGGCCAGATGGCAATAGTCAGAGGTAAAAGACTGAGGCCAAAGTCTGCACCAATCCCTCCCAGGCAAGCAGTACACCATTGCAGCAACATCTCATGTGCATCAACTGTGAGCTTAAGTGGGTGAAAGAGAGTGTGATTTTACTTTTAAGGCTTCTAAATAGGATTACAACATGGAATTTTTACTTCTAGAGGAGTGCCCCCCTCTAGCACACTTTGAGGAAAGCTCTAAGGACTCTGTTGTCCATATAGTAGAAAAAATCATGGACGTTAGTAATGGAGTAAGACCTAGGGCCCTCATATCAGGAAGCAATAAACTTGTCATGGGACCATTACAAGAACAAAGGTCTAAAATAGAAGTGGAATTCTGAAAGAAGAGTATAGTCTACCCACTGCAATTAGTGAAGTAGGTCACTTGAAGTTACAGCAAGAAGGCTAAGGATACAGAATATCTAGCGATAATAAACCTCAAGTCAAGGTTGGATTGGATTGCCTGTAGGAGTAGAGACTCCAAACCACAAAATAAAATCTGAGATTACTTTGTGCTTAAGACATATTTTCAGTGAGGGTCTGGGATTTCTACTGCCCTGCATTCCTCCTTCTGAAAGCCAGTTCATTTTGTGATCATTGTGAGACCACATTTAGCATATAGCTTCCTCAAATGACCAGAAGTGTAAATCACTCTATCATAGAATATGTGTACCCAAAATTTGAAGACCCATCAATCATTGTGAACAGGTTTCTCTGAAATATGGACTCCTTTAAATATGTGACTGTTGGCCAGAACTCCCTCCCAATTTTTGAAAAGCTAAATATAATGGAAAGTATTTTGCTTTGTCAGGGCCACTTCTTCATTGCTGACTCCCTTTCACATGTTTGCTATTATATCACTATAGAAGGTCATTTCCAAACTTTTTTCCATATTCTTTTTATTACTATAATAAAATTAAAAAGGGGGAAAGAATATTAAATTTTGAAAACAAACCCCAAATGATTGGATTGGAAATCACCAATATCACATCTTAAGGTCAAAAATTGAACCAACTTTATAATAATAGAGAAGCAGTTGTTCCCATAATCAATTAATTATTAGAAATTAAATGGGATCATTTAATTTCATTTGGGTCCATAGCTATTTCTCTTTACTTTAAATACAGTGGTTCTGTAATGCCCAGTTAAATCAGAACATTTGATAATTTGATGACATTTTTAAGATCAAGGAAAGAACAGTAAACCTTTAATAATTGGTAAGTTAAGCTTAGTTGTCCCAGGATTACTTCAGTGTTTTAATAATCTTATTTTGAAAATATTATTCTACCTTGCTGTACTGGGTATTTTCCGCTTGCCTCGCACATATACTCTCTACCTTTCCCACCCTGCTGTTTTCCCTGAGAGGCTGTCCTGCTTGGATTCTGTCATTTGGACTTCCTTATTTATTGGTCTTCTGGTTGAATTGGGCAAATATGGAATGCAGCAGATCAGAGGGAGGAGAAAAGAGAGATTGGAGTGTTTATTCTTCCAGCTCTCCATATGGTATCATTGTGGGCTGTGTGTGCCCATGACTGAAGGTCTTAAGTACCTTTCTTTGCACAGCCCTCTCTGCCTTTGGGTTCCAGGAATCACTCCTTCCACTCACTTCTTCAGGCCTTCAGGTCTTTATCTGACCCTGTCTCCCTACATTTGCTCGTGGAATGTAGAGAAGGGTAAGCATGTGCAGTCCATCCTCAGAAAGAATGGCCCTCCAATTAACCAATCACAAACAGGATCCAGATGATGGAACACATTTTTTTTGCTTTTTTTCATAAGATTACTTTCATACAGAGATGGTATCAGGTGGGCTCCAGGATCCCCATTTACCCTTGGCTCTCTTTCCTTTCCTTACTCTCTGCCCTAACCCCAGGATTCTCTCCATTCAGGTAGTATCTTGTTAGGTGAAATCAGTGGGCATTCTTGACCCTAGCACAGCAGTTGTGACACTTCCTGATCCTGCAATTGAATTGGTCTGAGCCCCAGCATTTGGAGAGGCATGGTGGGTGCACAAACCCTTGGAAAATGTAGAGCTGCCCCTCCAGCACACTCAGAGAGCAAGGCATAGATCAACAGGTGACTCTCAAACCTTGGAGTTTGCCCTGCTGAGTTTCAGACTTGCTTAGGACCTATGGCCCCTGTTTTCTTTCCAATTTCTACCCTCTGAAATGAGAATGTCTATCATATGGCAAAATACAATACCATTGTGTTTTGGAAGCAGACAACTTGTTTTATAGGTTTTACAGGTACAAATGAGAGGAACTCTGCCACAAGGCAGACCATGCTCATAACTGACTTTAATTAGATTTTGGATTTAGAGTTTTTCTAAAATGGCTTAAGGCTTTTGGGGTGTTGTTTTGGAATGTATGAATTTTGCATGTGGGAAGAATGTCTTTTGGGGAGTAGAGAGCAGACTGTTGGGGATTGAATCGTGACCTCACGAAAAGGCATGTTCAAGTCTTAACCTCTGATCCTGTGTGTATGAATCCATTTGCAAAAAGGATCTATAAAGATGACTAGCTAAGGTGTGGCCAAACTGAACATGGATGAACATTAACCCAATATGGCTGAAATCCTTATATACAAAGGAAATCGGACACCACAGAAAAAGCTGTGGGGAAGAGCCAGATATTGGAAATCAGTGGAACCTGGAAGAGAAAGGCGAGACCGTCTTCATGTTATAGAAAAGCCATAAGCGTAAGAATTTCCAGTTTCTATCAACCCTGGGAAGAAAAGAACCTTCTACTTTTTGAAACTGTGAACCAATGAATTCTTAATGTTTAAGCCACCCATTTTGTGGTATTTGTCATGGCAAGCTGAAAAGCTAAGGCACTTGCTCTAGACTCTTAGTTTTCATTACAGATTGAAAGAAAGTTGAAGAAGATGATGGAAATTTAATAGCGCTAAATAAGATGATGGAAATTTAATAGAGCTAAATTGAGAAGGGCTGAAGCCAATATGTATACTGAAATATTTATGAGGAACTGGGAGTGAACAATAAAAGAAAATATTCAAAGAAATATTTTAAACGTTACTGCTTATGTGCAGCAACTATCTAAGAAGACCTAAATCTGTTAGACCCATCTTTTTAGAAATTGCCATAATATTTTGCTTGAGCCCTGCCAATCTGCTGTGTAACTGACTATGAACTGTTACCACTGTTCACTTTAATTTATCTATGATAAATAAGCACTAATAGCAGACCACATCATTTAAGTAATTGACATACTTCATCACCTCCTCTAATCAGTTTCTCCCACCCCTCATATTATCAGCACGGCTGACAGGAAGCAAAATTAAATGCTTCATCTCTTCCTTATAATCTGCCCACCATCTGGTAGCTTATCAAAGCCCTGATGTCTGTGTTTTGGCCAGGTTGTTACTTGCCTTTGATTTTAGCAGATTGGGAAAAAATATATGAAGTTTAAATTAATGTCCTAATAATTCTTGTTATATATGAACATTTGTGTTACATGATTTTTTAAAAAATGAACCCATTCAAATAAAAGTTTCAATGATTCAAGTTTGACTTCTTAGTTATAACTAAGTCAGTGCTAGGCCACAAATTAAAACGTTTATTGAATGTTTAAAAAGCATCAACAGGGCGGGCCATGGTGGCTCAGCAGGCAGAGTTCTCACCTGCCATGCTGGACCCCTGGGTTTGATTCCCGGTGCCTGTGCCCATGCAGGGGAAAAAAAAAACAACAACGACAAGCAAACATTAAAGCCATAAGAGATCTTGAGGACTGATAATTGTCTTCAAGTCGTTATTGTTATTGTTATTGTTTTATTGAAAACAATACTACTGGTAGAATTTTTTTCCTAGTGAGGTTATTTATTTGCTTTTGTGGAATGGGTTGTACTTTAGTGGAGTATTAGTCTGTTTTAGTCTTTGTCAAGCTGACAGGGACATTATGGAGTCATATGACAATAAATGAAAGGGAAAGATAAATATATCAACATCCACAGCAAAATTTTGAATTGGCAGATGTTGCCAGAAATATACTTAATATAGATGCTAGAAGGATTTCCATTAATGTTAGCAATGGTCTACATTTGTTCACTATTACTAACATTATTTTAAATTATTCTGAGAGTGCTAACAGCTTTAATTTAAAAAGAAAAAATAAGAAATATAAATATTCATGTGAAAGAACACAACTTTGAAGATATGATAGCCAAAGCACTGCTAAGAACATTACAAATTCAATAAAATGATTGATTCTAAAACAAAGATCGAAAAATCGGTAATTTTCTCATACACCACCTCCAAACAGGCTCAATTATATTTTGGTGTAGTAGGGTCAGTTCTAGTTCTAGCGGGGACCTTTCTTCTGACATGACTGGAAAAGTCCACCAGATTTTACGGGTTCTCCAAGGTCTGGACCTATTGGCAGGAGTTTAGCTCTTCCATATTTAGTTGTCACATCAGTATACCATCCTTGTCACTGCCAAGAAACTGAGGCACAGAGAGATTTGTTTATACAGAAAGAAATGCAAAGACTGTCATTCGAAATTTGGCCTTTTGATGACATAATGTATGCCTTTACTATTACTTTGTAATTGGTGGGGAGCTCTTGTCCTGTAATTAAACAAACTAAATGCCAATCTGACTTTTTACCTTAAGGAATTTAATTTGCAATAATTGAAGAACATCTTTCCTTGTTCTACATTTTAATCAACTCACATTTGTCTATAACATCATAAGTAAGGTTTAGCAAAGAAGATTGCTCATTTTAAAACAGTTCTCTGGCAGTGTTCTACCGTATGTGCCTTCATTTTGAATATGTGTACATGTGCGTGTTTGTATATGGACATGTGTGCATGAATGTATTTTTCCTACTCTAATTAAAGTCTGCTGATCTAATTTCTTCTAATTGCCAAATACTGCAGTAGTATCTTTGTACAAGCCTAAGTAAATTGCTCTCTCGATCCCTATATTCATTTAAGTTACATGCACACTAAAAAAAAAAAATGAATGGGTATGTATATTACTTGCTGATGATAAATGAAGGAGCAAAAATGCTACATATTCCTTGGATGTTTAGAAAATGTAGGCTTTCACTCAAGTGAAAAGTATAAATTAATGTCATTTTTCTGGAACCTATATTACATTATTTGAAAATAGTCTCTAATAACCAAAGCTATTTCATATATTGTGCTTTGCTACTTGTCGAAAGATTTTTTTTAAGTTTTGCTTGGAGGTAACTAGTTTTACTGAAGTTATATTTATTCAGAGGGTTTCCAGTAAATCATAGTGAATATAATCATAAAAGATGAGCTAAAGGATAATGATGTAATGAACAATCGGGATGGAACTCAAAACAGCCAGTCAATCTCACTTTTTTCCAGATGTTTTATTGCCACCAAAAAAATAGTTACTCATGGAGCTTGATGTGACTTTAGAGAGAAGATCCTTGAGTTTGCAAGTTCTGCCTGAAACGTGTATTTCCCGCATGACTTTTACAAGTGTTTTTATTACATTCCATTAGACAGAGGCAAGGATATTAGGAGACACTTGAGGAAAATCTGGACAGCCAAGGAGATAAGACTGTAGAGTCTTCAGGTTTGATAATTGTGGTAGTTTGCAAGCCAATAAAGAACAAAAATTTAAAAAAATAAAGAAGTCGGGCACCTATAATCCTGATTTTGTGCTTGCTGAGCTCACTGACAAAAAGTTTAAGATATTATGGGATCCCCTCTCTGAAAGTCTCAGAAATGAGCTCATAGATCATCAGAATAGTTCATGTAACTACCCTCAACATCTAGACTTCTTTCCTTTGAGTTTAGTTTAAGTGTGAAAATGAAAGCGCATGGATATGTTTACTTTTAGAACTTGTTTGAAAGCATCATAAAAAATAAAAAGCATATTCATTCCATTATGCTATTGTATAACAAAATTCTGATGTCAGTCCTTAAGAATTAACTTATAATGGTATTAATCAACATTTATTGATTGCTTTATGCTGAACTCTGAGTTAGCAGTTTCATTTGAATTATTTTACTTACTCATCACAACCACTCTGAGAGTTAGGGTCTACCTCTATTTTAAAGATGAGAAAAATAATTCCAGGGAAATTCCAAGGCCAGTGGGCAATAAATAATAGAACCAGGATTTGAATCCAGCCCATTTGACCTTGGAGCAAGAGTTCATTTTTCTCTATAGTTCACCAACTCTTTAATCAGGTTGCTGCCCTCAAGCAGAAAAGGACACAATCCTAGGTGGCTGGGCACTCACCTTCACCAAAATGCTGCTGCCCTACTCACCAGCTCCTTTGGGACTTCAGACTGGCACTGCAGGGAGGGATGCTGTACCACTAGAAAAGCCCTTTGCAAGAGCACATGAAGCCCCATGGCCTCTGGAGCTTCCCAACAGACTTGGACAACTGGCTCCAGAGCTTCGAGCAGTGGTGGTATGGGAGGCTGCTGTGGGAGTTGAGCCCCACCCTGCATTTGCCAGCCCCCTCCAGCTTCAGCAATGTACACAAAACCTGGACCCAAGATAAGTGCTGAGAATTAGCAGCACCCATTACCATGCCATTGTGTCGGCGAATGGAGTCCATGTGGCAAAGCATGAGGGGGTCACCTCCCTTTGTGGCAGATATCAGCATGCTGGTCCAGACTGTGCTCCTTTTGTCTTGCCACAACTTTGTCACCATCAACAGTGCCATCACCATCTGAGTTAATATCCTCTATAATACAGATACCTCCAGATACCCCAAGGGCTTCGTACAGAACACAAACTTTGACTTCTTCATCTTGTGGGACTGTACTGGCGGGGACTCCTCTATACCATGCTCACCACCTATTTTGATGAAATAACCATCACTATAGTCATGGACCAAGACACTGGATTGGTGAATTACAGGACTTTTGTCCAGGCCAGCACTGCCCTGGAAGTCTAGTATGAGAAGACTTCTTCTGGATGAGAAGAGCTAAGTCTGGCCCAGGGGATGGTAGCACAGGGCCAGTTGCAGGTGCCCAGTGCTCACGTCTGGTGGCTGTACCTGATGCAGGAACACCAACAGCAGAGGCAGCTGCTGAGCCTGTGTCTCATTTCTACTTGCTCCCAGAAGGGATTTGCACTGTAGCTGTCACAGAAAGACAATTCTTCATCAATGGAAAACCTTTCTGTTTCCACAGGGTCAATAAACATGAGGATGCAGACATCTGAGGGAAAGACCTTAACTGGCCCTTGCTGGTGAAAGACTTCACCCTGCTTCACTGGCATGGTGCTGACGCCTTCTTCATCAGCCACTACCCTTATGTACAGGGGGTGGTACAGCTGTGCAACCACGACTGGATGGTGGGAATCTACTAGAGCCAGTCCTGGTGCCACTATCTTGCCATCTGAGAGCTATGGCAACCCATCTTTCTTTGTGCCACTGCCTGGAGGTGATGGATTTGCTGTTGGTATAGGGATAAGAATTGCCTACCTGTTGTGATGCAGTCTGTGGCCAAAGAGCCTACTTCCCACCTGAAATCCTTGGTTACTATTTCAAGACAACGATTGCCTACATGGGAGCCTTGGACTCCTCCCAGCAGTGATCTTTGTGACCAACTCCAACTATGCAGCAGACCTAGGGGCCATATGTGACATGATTTGTGTGAATTGTTACTACTTATGGTATCATGACCACGGACAGGTACATAGAGGTGATTCACCTGGAAAGTCTTCACTTCTGTCTAGGGAGGATTTGGCATACTGGAGCCCCTTAAATTTCATGGTTATTTAACTTCTTCAGCTGGCTAGACCTAGTTTTGGAGAATCACAACATTCAGTTTTGATACTTCCTAAGTAAGTGCTGCAGAAATGTTAAGTTTTCTTTTTACAGGGGCTAAACAAATCTTGCATAGAAAAAAAAAACAACAAAGCAAACTTCATTTAAGCCAAGAATTTGTAAAAGAGATTATATGTATAAAGGAAATGAAAAGTTTGGAGAGTTTTAAAATATATATATAATAAAAATAGGACCAGAACGAAAACCCTAAAGGTGCACCTAGAGTCTTACTTTTTAAAGGAGCATGTTAATACGGAAAGCAAGTAGTAGAGATAGTGGCAGAAGCCAATTGAGATGTTCTAATTCAGAAAAGAGGGGACTGGATATGAGAGCTGGAATTGGAAAAGAAGGCAGTCTTTTGGTATAGAAGCCTTTCAATAATTTGGGATTAATAGTATTCAAATATAGTTGCATTGCACTGATAGGCCCAACAACAAACATGCACCCCAACTGACAGGACAGAAGAGAGGCAGCTTCAGGATTGAGATGAAACAGAGGCTCGCAAAGGAAAAGCATTTCTTAAATATAACATGAAAAAGAGCTGTCAACATGTTGACACACACAAATACCTATATATTTGTGAATTCATATACTTCACTAGAAAAATAATTAAGATACCAACAGAAATCTAGTAAATGAAAAAAAAAAAAACAGATGAGTTAAACAAACGGCCAGTATGTTAAATGCCACTACTGAACAAATTAATGTAAATTAAAAGAGAGGTAATATAATGCTTTGTGATTATTCAATAAGGACATAAAATATTATAAACCCTAGTATTAAGAAAATGAAAACAGATATTCTCAATTATTCTTGTAGGGGTGTAAATTAACAAAGCCTTCCTAGGGAGCAACCTGTCAATATAATTAATAGATCTATAAGTGGAGTTAGATTTTAATATGCAAATTCATTAATTTTGTCCTGAATGCATACATAAGCTTTCTAGATCAAATATAGATTTGTTAGTTACTTCACAGAAAATAATTGTTCAGCTAATCTAAATTGAAGAACGAATGATATAAGCATTTGACTTATAAAATTGGAAGGTAAGGAAATTATAACTATTATAGCAGAAATTAATGAGTTAGTAAAAAGCAAAACATGATAAATGAATGATGGTATACATACATCTAAGTTTAAATTTGATGGGGACTCCATAAATTATACCTATATTTGGTATTTTTTTTCAAGACCAAAGTAAAATATATCCACATACAAATAATAAGAACTAGAAATGGGATATTTTTATGAATATGTTGTACATCTAAAAAGCTCAGAGAAAATTTGGATATTTCATTAAAAAGTATAAACTTTCAGAGGGATTTACAAATAAGTAGAAAATCAGTAACTATGGAAGAAATGGAAACAGTTTTCAGAAAAAAGAAAAGAAAAGCAAAAATGTGCCTCCTAAAAGCAATGCTAGGCTCAAACAGCATTCCTAGGAAGTCTATTTTTTCATGCTCTAGGTTATGGACTTAATATTGAAACGTTTTCAGTCTATCAGTTTGACATTGCATATGGGTGTATGTGTAAACTACTCAGGCATTCTTATAGACAAATGATATGTGAATTATTACAAAGTTTCATGGGGCCCAAAATATTTGTACCATCCTTGACTCAACAATTCCATTTTGAAAATTGTACGTTAAGGAATGAGTCATGGACACTTCTATTTCTTAGGAATGCTCAAACTGATGTTTTGCCAAAAGGGTCAGATTGGTATTAATCCACATGTCCAGAATAGGGGATTATTTAAGGAATTCTGGTAAATCTATACTTTACAATACTATATGGCCTCTTAAAAATGTTTTCAAAGAAGATTCTTTACAAAGTTAGTCGTTCTTATAGGATTTAATTTTTAAAAAATCAGCTTATAGAAAAATGCCATTAAAATATAATATTTGAGAAAATAAGGTAAAATTAGAAGTAGCTATCCAATGAGCCTTCATCTTTATAATATAATAAATGTAGTTTCAACTTTGGGATACCTGTAAAGTAATAGGTGAGTGTGTATAGACTGATTTATGTTTTGATTTTCCTTGTACATAAGGCAAATAGATGGAAAAATATTTTGTGTATGTAAATAATTTAAAATATCTATAAACTATTATGTTATTCACTTTCTTTAATTGTTTCAATTTAAATGAAGATTGAAAATGGTTAAGTTAAAAGAGACAGGTTGGAAAATCAAGGAACCAATGCTTCCAGAAAAGAAGAGATCCTAATTTTATGGTTCACTGGCGTGTGACTTTGGAGAAGTACATAAATACTTCTGGTTAACTGACCCTTGAACTGAGCAGGAGTCAGCTAAATCAGTTCATTTGCCATGTGAATACACACACTGCGTTAAGTAAAATTAAAAGATGATTACTGGGTTCAGTTTAAATTCATATTACTGTGAACCGATTTCTTAATTTTTAGAGAGCTTGGAAATTGTGCCTAATAATTCAAAATGTGAAATTTATCCTTATTAATGTGTATTTCTTAATGAGGAAATGAAGCACAGTTACTAATGTTTCTGGAATAACCATACAGTACTAGGTCATCAGCTTCATATTTCAGAGCATATATTTAAATGTCTTTTCTTCTAAGATATTTTCACATGGCTTAGCAGTTTGATTATATAGGTTAATATGAGAATTCTAGCTAAGGTTATGATTATCATGGTACATCAGTTAAGTGCAGGATCATCGAACAAATAGAGTGCAAGCGCAAAATATATTTTGAAAATATTTTTGCAAAAATCATGTGAAATTCTGATTCCAAGAATTTGTTGAATTTACTTTATGTCATAGTCTTTGATATGAGCTAAATAACTTCATCTTCCTAGCCTTCTAATTAGGTATTATTATTATTTCTATTTTATAGAAGTTGAAATTGGGTTGATAAATGACTTGCCATGTTCATATAGCTAGTAAATAGAAAAAGCAGGCCTAAAATATCTGCTTTCCCATACAAAAAACACACAGCTATTATGAATCTCATACATCAACATGCATTGTTTACATGCACGATCATCCATTTACATTATAAAATTATTTTGGAGTCCAGAAAATGCTGAATGACAGAAATAGATTCCATCGAGTTAGAGTTGATAGACTTGCCCCACCCAATGCCTACTGTAGAGAACCCCCCAAACACACCTGCCTCTTTCCCTCTTTCTCTCCCCCTCTCTCTCCATACATATATGCGTTCGGTATTTGAGAAATATTAACAGGTTGGTGTCTATTTTCAATGAACCTACCTAAGAGAAAATAAGCAAAGATATCAGATAGTCACTCAAATTATAAAATGAGATTTCCAAAACTCACTGTGAACTACTCATATGGAAAACGAAAATGAATGTCTTGACCTCTCAAGTACCTTCCAGAACTATTTTTTTATAGTTTTAGTGGGCTTATTTGGTTTTCCTTAAAAGACCTAATTCAATGTGTTCATTGAAATTGAACAATCTAAATTTGGCTTTCAAATATTTTCTTTGGGGTGGCTTGGAATATGTCTCTACCACCTCATCCCATAAAACTTAATGAGCATTTTCGTGTCAAAGACAGGAGTTGAGAAATTACACATTTCTAAGTGATACTTTAAACACAGTTGTCCTCCCACCCTGCAGCTGAACTGCTTTGAAAATACAATGTGTAAAGTTGCAGATTAACAGTGCTTAGATGCACACTGTTGATGTAGTTTCAGGCTTCTTGAATTAACTCTCACCGACAAGCCTTTTCTTGCAAGCCTCCAGCAGCAAAGCGCCTCTTTGTCTACAGTTATAAGCAAGGCTTCAGTGCCTGGGAGTTTTCTCATTTATTCTAACATATTGGTGCCTGGACAAAGTTGAATCATCCCCTATGAAAGCCTGACTGCCCAAAGGGTATAAACCCAATTGCCAGTGGTTTATTCAGCTTTGACAGTTCTCAGTGTGATCCTAACAACCTTTGGTAAAACAAGAAGGCAAGGGAATAACTCCAGAGACTTCCTTCTTTTCATTTCTGTAATAGTTTTCTTGCCACAGGAGACTTAAGAAGATTTGTACAGCCTGCTCTCTTTTCATTAGCACCAAATGCAATTCTGTTGGGTAAGTTAATGTGTAAGACTATAAAAAAAAAAGCAGATGCTCTGTTTATGATTTTTTGTTGCATTTTTATAAAGCATCCTTTTTCTTAAGTACAGTACAGCTGAAAATATATATAAATAGTAAACATTTTGTATTTTCTAAACTGTAGACTTAGCATCTAGTTAAATTCTGTTTGTTGAATGCAATATCATGGTTCACTGGTTTTTCGGTATGAACATGTTAAAATTATTGTTATTGGACTGACAAGGAAACCTGATTGCATTTTCAAACAATCATAGTTCTTGTCACAGAATGTAACAGTATTTAATGATTTCTTTGTATTTCCATATGCCACACAATGCATCAGTATTTTCAGGCTTAGTTTCGTCATCCTATTACTTAAATTGCCAGAGTTAAATTATTGTTCATGAGTCATACTTATTTCCTTCTTTGCTAGAAAAAGTATATCTGATATGTAATATCTCTAACTCTGGATGAGAAAAGTATACACATTTATATTTGTCACCTCATAGTATAACTAACCTATGCATGCACTCATAGATTATATACATATGAGAAAAATATACTTCCCTTATAAAGTGATTTTGGTGCTACCTATATACAGTATAATTTGTTGGTTACATATTGTTTTTAATCTCTCTTTTACAAGTCACTCTATATTTTACCGTGGAGACTATAATTCTTTCCTGAATTAAAGGGTTGATGAAATACACTGAATATATTTTAAATAGTCAGTAGTTTTATCATGTGTTTTACATAAAGTAATTGTTGCACAAGTCATCAATATTGTACATATCATTATTTGATACATTCTATCACTGATAAAAAGTGGAGTCAAATAAGAAATAGCTAGTTATTTATTTGATGTTTTTCTCCCTATATATTAGATGGCACCATTTTTTTTTGGTCTTCCATTATAGAATAGATAAATCAGCCTAAGTCCTTATCTGGCTTTTCTAGTATAGTTCTTCTTATTAAATACATAAGTATTTATGTGAAATAATATTGCAGTTACAAATTCTTATGTATTATCATGAAGATTCCCGTATGGACCTAGAGTGTTAGTTGCAGTGTCTTATGAGGTGAAATAAATGATGACTTTAAAATAAGATGGATGAATTTGGCATTCAGGTATTGGTGAAATCGTCATTTCCTACAGAAGTAGCAGAATTGCATGTATTAGATACCCATGATTAGGAATGTCTCAAACAATGATTTGATTAAAGAACTGCAGATAGAAGTGTTCTTTCCAACACCCACATCTTAAAATTCTTTGCCCTGACAGTTTGTGATGGTGTGTTGACATTTTGAAATATCAAAGCAGAGAATAACCATTGAAACAGCTGCCTGACTTACCACGGTCCCTTATTATAGCAATCATGTTACCACGGGCCATACTTCTGTCAACAGCCCTTCATCACTGATGCCCCAATTGCCCATATATGCATGGAAGCTTGAAGCATTGCCTGTCAAAGACACAGTAAATCAAGGAGCAAATTATGGGGCTGCTTCTGCAGTGGCTTGGTTTAGCTTTTCATGTGTCCTCCTGACCATGTGCTTTTTATCCCAAGTTAGTAAGTCTCCAAACAATGCATTATCTGGGGGATGAGTCCCTGCATTCTGTTTGTATGGTATTTTATAGGACAGCAGGAAGACTCACTTGAATCAGATGTGAACTATAATTGTAGAGTCCCTACTAGTGCACAGTTTTTAGGAAAGAAACACAAAACAGTTATTATTTGCTTATTCTCCTCTGACTGCTCAAGAAAAAGGAGTCATTCTTATTTTAAATACAAGCTAGCAACTACCAAGTGGGTATTGTTTCTCTTAAACTGAAAATGTATTAGTATTTCAGAAATTTCAAAAATGGCAAAAAATGTTGACAACTCCTCGGTTACTTCAAATAATACTAACGTGTTACATTAAAGAATTATTGATTTGCCATATTCATACCTACAATTTATGCATATACTTATATACGTCTATATTGTATGCATTTTCTTTGCTCAAGAAAGGCAATGTTCTATAAAGTAGAATAGCCCAAATTCAGAGACAGTAATGCATATAACCTGATAACATTTAGTTATGCTACTTTATTAAAAAAAAAAAAAACCCTAAGACTATACAAGAAAAGAAGAAAAATAATATATTTTAAAAATCATTTCCTTTTCCAGTCATAAAGTTTAAAGATTTAGTTCCTTAAAATTAACTGTAGAATGAAATGGGCCATAAATAAATAAAATAAATTAGAGTCATGGAATTAGAATGGAAAAGACCACAGAAAACATCTGGACTAAGCATGATATTTGAAAGAGCGTTATTTGTTTCACCCATTTTAGCTAAGCAGGTAATTGGATAGACATTGGAGTCAGGTTGGTATATACATATATTACTATTCTATTTCTAGAGAGAGAAGGTTTTTTTGCTATAAAGTATATTGGTCTGCTTATGGTAATGGAATCTCCAAAATATTGGCATCACCCACAATGTAACATATGCAGTATGTAAGCTAGATTACACAAATAAGAAAAGCCAGAGCTGGGCATCCCAGATATTTTTGATTCCTGAGGCTTCTCTTCTAGCCAATGTGCCAGAGACAGTGCTCAACTCATTTTATTGAGCGGATCATTCTTGAAAGAATATAATGCAGCTATTTCAAAGGAATTATGTAATGTTTTCAGCTGGCTAAAATTACAATGTCAACGACCATTTGCTTTTGTTTTGCATAGCTCTTTATTCGCTGTTGCTTTCAAACACTTTAAATTCACAATAATTCGTCCTTCAGCCTTTGATATAAGATTAGTTATGTAAAAGCACTTGGATGGATCCTCTGTTATATATCTGTACTTGAAGTACATGCTTGTAAAGTTGATAATAATCTATCAGTATGCAAAACTATTTCCTTATCATCACTTTGTTGACAAATATTTTTATATAGTATATTGTTATACATGATACCTTCTCTATTAAGAACAAACATATCTTGGGCCTTCCCTGACCCCCCAATTTGACATATCCTCATCCTGAACCCCACTCTTATCCCCTCAGCCTGCCTTATTTTCATTCTCAACAACATTTAACTGTATCTGAAACTATATTGTATATTCATTGTTTACTTGATTGTTATCTCTCTCCCTAACTAGATCATAAGCTTTTTGACAGCTTATGGCATAGACTGTGCTTTTTGTTCATTACTGTACCACAAGAAGAAGAGTTTCTGGTATAAAAAATAATTCTACTGACATGAATGTTGATAAAACTCAGAGCAAATATTACTATTTTTCCATGTATAATTTCTGATCTTCGCATTGCACACTTTCCAAGTTTTTATTTTCCCCATTTTACAGATTTAAGAATATAAGAGTATAGAGACTTACACAACTTGCTATGAAATGTAGTTAAATCTAGGTCTTTTTGTCATCAAAATTATGGATACTTTTCTGCTACAAAGCATTGATTGATAATATATTGCATTAGCAACAAAATTTTCTTTCACATGTTAAAAAATACTGACAGACATTATAGTTCATGGGTAGACAGAAATGTAAAAAAATAGCATACCAGAAAAGGAAAGTGTCCAAAGGTTTCTAATGGAGAAGAGCCCAGTGAAGAGGAGAGAGGAAGGGAAAGAATTGGTAGAAGTGAGGCATGCACAGAGAAAATTTTTTCAGTTCCAAATCTTCCTCCCACATTGGGAAGTCTAGAAGAGCTTTCCTATTGCTTTCTTTGAGAAAACTTTCCAGCCTTTTGTCCATCACTTCCCATGTGGACTCTGTCCTTTTGAAAAGTGAGTTTACTCAAATTCATCTCAGCCAGGTACTATGCCTTATTTATGTGGATACCCTCCCAACTCTGAGGACTTGCATTCGAACGATAGAAATGCTTTCCATTATTTTTCCAAATTCTTTCTTCTAGCCTATTTAGTTTTGGAAGACTTCTGTCTTCAATGACAGTTACCTGAAGAAACTTATGGTAACAGTGGTTGAACACATCACATATTGCTTTTTAAGAGTAAGACGTCTCTTGAAAAAAATCGATTACATTTTATTTAACTATTATAATTCTTGCCATTCATCTAAATTTTATTCTTCTTGCTTACGAGTGTTGTTTGCTTTAATTTTGTATCCCCTATTGTACTTAAGTATACAACGAGGCTTGATTGAGTGCTTATTGCTTTTAAATAATTTATAACAAAAATTATTTATGGGTAATTTTGGTAGATGATTAATGTGTCAGTGAACAAGTACATTGTTTTTGAGAGATCTAAATTCTTCCCAGAGTTCTCTGATTAAAAGCTTTAGAGGCTGGCCAAACAAAGTTTAAATTCAAACTTCACCACTTTTACCAGCTGAATGGTCTTTAACAGGTTCCTTTGCAAGTCTCACTTTCCTCATCTGTGAACCGGAGATATTCATTCCGCTTTGGTGGTGTTGTTATGACTAAGTGGAATGATGTCTATATTAAGTCCCTGGTTTAGAGCCTGGCACAAAAGGAGGAGTCCAATAAGTGCTAGTTATTTTTGTATCCGTGGCTGCCATCATTGTTGGTATTTCTGTAGGTAGATATAGCGATTTAGCCACTGTTCGTACCCAGGCAATGACAGGATATTGAATAGATTTCTGCATCCTGTTCAACTGCCAGCCTTGTAAATCAGTTCAGTGAGAAGGCTGCCCCTTCAGTATATCACCAAGCTCTGGGAGGAAACGTATTTTGGACACAAGGAAGTATAAAATGTAGGTCCTGACCTGGGAGACCTCACCGTCCAGTTGGATCACTAACCAATGAGCCTGAAATAAATTTTTTTAATTATGTACTAAATTTCAAAATACTCACCAAAAGTATAGTGATGATAATTTGAATAACTTGCAATAGGATGAGTAGTAGAAGCGGTGAACTTGGTTCTGGTCTTGAGGAATGATAGGCTTTGTACCAATTAAAGGTAGAAAGATAGACATGTCATGAACAGAGATCTTGGGGGAAAGACTACTTACAAGGACAAGTACATAAAGCAAAGTGAGGGAGGGATTGGCATGGTAGGTGTAGGTGGTGATGAGCACTCAGTGTGACGGACATGACTCAGTGTAGCTGACATGACTCAGTGTGATTGACATGGCAGATGTCTGACCTAGTTGAAGAGGAAGAACATGGCCAAATTATAGACATGCTTAAAATGTAAACGACAGATCATGGTGATGTAGGAGAGAGTGGAGAAAATCACATTTGCCATCTGGGGCAGTGCACAGTAAATGACTGACCAACAAAGGACTAAATCACAGGTGGAAGATAACTAGAAACATTCAAGCTGCTTTCCTTCTCTTTCGTCACTATTCTCCTCAGCACCCATGATGTCCACAGGCCTTCATTGGAGCACTCAGTTTTGACTGGGTACACTTGGATGACCTTAGGGAGATTGCCAAGTGACTCCCATATGCCCAGCTCACCAGTATCGGTTCACAGAAGCTTTCTGGATGGTGGTTGTTCAGTTGGCAGCTGATTGGGGAGAGCCCAGTCAACTGTAAGATCAAAATCTATATAAGTGTTAGGGTGGGTTATCTAACTTTAATAGATTTTTATTTTTAGTCTTAAAATAGACACATAAGATTACATAAAAAATGAATCTTTGTTTCAACTGTACTATACATTGGAATTTTGTTATATTGTGTATTGCTTGAGGTAAATTAAGAACTTTGTCTCTTCTTTGTTACATAGAGATATAGAATTATATTAATATTTGTACAAATTTTGGCTAACCGGCAAATAAAAAAATATGGATACTTGCTGCAAGCAGGAAAGAGAGTTTTTCTACCTTTTCTCTTTTGGCATTGATTGAAAAATGATTATTTCTAGAAATATTTTAAGCTGTATACATATCAGTTTATGTTAACTACATTTTAAGAGTGCTGTAATGATTAGAACTTTGAAAATGCCTAAAATAATTTAATGTAGATACATTTGTTCATCATCTAAAGAAAAATGTTAAATTTTTTTCTTGTTAAATTCAAGCTGCAGGGCCACCTCTATAGAGAGACTATTTCCTTTGCTTTTGGAAAAGAATATCATAAAGTATTAGTATCTTTTAAATTTTTATTTCTAAGCATAAATGTAAAGTTTTTTTTTATTTTAACCAATAGTGGTACATTCAATATACTTAAAGATGTTTCACCATCAATCACACAAAATATCTTTTAATTTGCTTGATTAAATTTTACGAAGACTTATTTGTGTGGCTAAAATACATCTAGCATAAATAATTATTAATATAATGTCAAGTAGGTCTGTAGGTGAACTCAATTACAGTGGCACAATGGGGCAAATAACTGTAAAAGTCATTGGCATTACTGTACTCCGAAGGTCAAAGGCACTGGAGTGGAGAATGGTGAAATTAGATGACAGAGCAGAATAAGAGGCTGTGATTGAAGATGTTCTGGATCACAGACCTTTATTGTACTTTGATTTTTTTTTTAAGCTTACTTTATTTGGATCTTTCATCTGTGAAAAAAATTAGTATATGCCATACCATACTTTGATTGAAGTATTTGAACTTTTATGAACACACTTTTTTTTTTCTTCCCTAGAAGTATTTTTTTTTCTGGTAGGACCCCAGCTGTGACGCTAACTTCTATTAGTTATAATGCAAATCTCTCTGATCTAAAGTAGTCTACTCTCTGCTTATTGAAAGGCTTCATCCCTTTGTATTTATAAATACTTTACACGGAAGAAGAAACCTGAGCACACTTGAAATGTTAATAGAGTTTAACCACTTGGAAAAGGAATGTTTACATTTCCAATTCACTGCTGGTTACAATGATTCCCAACCTTGGATTTCTAATAAAAGTCCAGGATGGTCATACTAATTTAAATTTTTAACACAGTAAAATTAATAACATTTCCCTGGTATTGCATCACTTTTTGAGCATGTAAAATTAGAACAATGTTAGCTTTTAGTGAGTAGAAGAAATCTGGATCATTTATCTGTACTGTGGATTATTTTATAAGTGGGCATACACTGCTGTACAAGTGAGCTAAAATTTGTGCTCTCATGTAGATATCAGTCTAGTGAAGGGAAAAAAACAATTGAACAGATATACATATAAGTACATAATTATAAATTATTATAAATGCTATGAAGGAAAATATATGGACTCCAAGAGAAAATAATTGGAATGACCAGTCTAGACTGATTACCTGACAGAGCTGGACTAGTTATGGAAAGACTTTTTTTGTATTGGGGATGAGTTTCTCTACTCTGCACAGACCAGTGCTAATGTAACCAAAATATTTATGCAGCTCAGCCAAGATCTACTTTTTCAAAGCCTTTTTGTGCTAAGTGAGCTTTATTATACTACGTGACTATTGAAATAAGCCTCATGAATGTTGTTCAAAGAATACACGCGCTTCTCTCTCCCAACTCCATGCCACCTTCCCTGCTCCCCTTCCCTCTTCCCAAACAAGACCTCTCTCATCTGGTAATGTGAACGAGATTACATTCTTCTACTCAAGACTGAAGCTCTGGAATCACCTTAAACCTATGTCTTTTCTGTGTCTTCCCTCTTGCCTCCTCACCCTAGTTACTGAAAACCATGGCCTCTAGTCATGTTCTTGCCCCACTCCAATTCACTCTGCACCTTTCTACAGAACACTTGTTTGACATGGTTTTCATCTGTCATTTGTCTCCTCAAGAAACAGTGGCCTCTGATTCTCTCACATTGAGGCTGAACAACTCACACTAGATGTTTAAGGTCCTTTAAAATACGACTGTACAAAAATAAGCCAAGTGAATCAATATTAGGTTCACATTACATTGTGAAAAAGGCTAAAATATCACGTGGTTTAGGTTGCTGTGAAAATTGAAAAACATGGGCCAGCAAGAGAAGGTACTCCTATGGGGTTTGCCCAATGGACAACAAAGTGGCAGAATAAAAGCTTGGACTCATATCAATTGTCTCCCTTCAAGCCACTTTATTTTTGCTCTCTTTGGGCTGATCTATTGGGGACACTGACTCTGCCCTTATATTCTTCATCCTCTGTGCTAAAAAATAAATCACTTCCAAACAGACAAGCAACTTTTAGTCTATCCAAGCAAGTAGGATGATAGGAAATTGTCTTGGTGAACAAAACTTTCAAGTGTACAGCTCTGAAATGAATTGTAAGAGAAGAAGGTGCTCTCAGAAATAGAGGTTCTGCTGCATGGCCTGACTGCCTCGGTTTTCACAATTTTCATGAGCTCAGTGTAGTTACTTAACTTCTGCATGTCCCAGTTTCTTCTTTATCAAAATGGGGTGACACTAGTAGCTACTTCATATGGCTATTATGAAGAATAAATGAGTTACGAAGCACTTAGACAATGCTTGTCCAATAACAACTATGTACGTGTTTGTTATATAAAATAAATCAGTATTTTACTGAAACTGCATTCTCAAGAAGAATGCTTTACGCTATGCATTGGCTAAAACTTTTTTTGTTTAATCCACTCATAACACGAGTATATAGTTTTGATGATCAAAGGACAAATTACTCTTTTCATTCTATACTATTAATGCTAGATAATTGCACACTTAACTAGATAAATCATGTATAAAGGAAACCTGAAAGGTATTTCCCTTTCCCAGTTGCTAAAACAAATACCATGCAATGCCTTGATTTAAACAAGAGGAATTTATTGGCTCACCATTTTGAGGCCACAAGTACAGCATTGAGGCATCAGTAAGGCAATGCTTTGACATTGAGGACTGTGAAATTCTGAGGCTGACTGCTGGCCAGCCTTTGGGCTATCTTTAGTTTTTCCATGACATAGTGATGTCCTCTGCTTTCTCTTCCAGGTTCCATTGACTTTTTGCTTCAGTCCTAAGATTAAGACCCATCCTGATTCAGTTGGCCATACCTGAGCTACAAATGATATCTTCAAAAGGTTCTATTTACGAATGGGTTCACGCATACAGGACCAGGTGTTGGGACCTGAATACGTCTTTTGCAGGGGACATAATACAATCTCCAACATTAGGCAAATTGAGTAAATTAATTATGGAGTAGTTTGGGGGAGCATCCTTAATAGTGACATGCAACTAACAGCTAATAATATGCCAAATACCATAGAACACTCAAGTAAAAAAGTTTTGCTCACATTTTTCATTGTGCTCCTGGTGCCCTTTTAAGATGTGGCTTATATTTGTGCAGTCAATTCTCTATGTTTAAGTGGTGATGAGAATTATTTGGTGAATAAAAATGTGGAGGAATAATGTGCAAAAACACAATTAATTTAATAGATCTATTTACCCATTTGCTTGCAAAACAAGTTCATCTGTTGGCCTAGTAAAGCTGCCAGCCAAAGCAACCTTCTTCAGAGCTGAAATTGTTTAATTACCTCTTAACTGGAACAATTTGGACCTGAAATCTGAGCTCTCTATTATATTACTAGGATTCTTCCATGCTGTGCGATCAATCTGTAGCCAATTTTTTTATCATTAATATATTTCTAAAATCTATATGATGTATTCAATAAATGGTTAAGTCTTGGAAGTTAAAGCTACATCTGCTTTTTGCAGTGTTCATCTGGTAAAAAGGTAAAGATCTTTAAACACTGAACATATAAGAACATAATTTATTAAAAATTGCAGCATAAATGATTAATGATGGATGTTAGCAATTTAAAAAGCAGCAACATAGATTTTCTGGGAGCTAAATCTATTGACAAATTGTTTCTAGCAACCTCTTTCAGGGGGGAATATACAAGAATATAGAGCATGATTTGCATCTCAGAATTAAACGAAATGTATTTCAGGTCATGTTAAATATTGGTACTTTCTAAAAAGCAGCATACTCAAATCTCTTTAACACTGAGTAAGACTTTCTTTCTTAACTTACATGTCCCATTACTTTTATTGCCCAAAGTGGTTTTATTATCACCAATTAATTACTATATAAATAATAATGACTAATTAATTGAGAGGTAATAATTTATTATTTAATTTGCTAAGTACCATATATACATATCTCACTCAATATTTCTGGCATTTTATTTTATTTATTATTTTAACCAAAGTGTAGTTAAAATTAATTCCTTTTTGGGGTGCACAGGTGGTTCAGTGGTAGAATGCTTGCCTTATATGTGAGAGACCCAGGTTCAATTCCCGACCAGACCATGCACCCCCATCAAAAAAAAAATTAATTCCTTTTCGGTCTTTAGGAAATAGAGGCTAAGAGAGATTAAATGCTATATTTAAGAGACACGGTGATGTGAAAGTTGTTCCGATTTTATTGCTGGTTTTTAATTTACTTGAAAGTATTTTTTACTTTCTAAATAATTCTTAAATTTTTGAAGACTCATCAATAGAGTTTATCGTGCAGCGTCCATTTGTTAGAATCTGTCACCATACACATCAATTAATAAAGTTTCTCTTCCTTCCCCAATTGAAAAGTAAATATTATATTTTTGTGTTTTCTATATCGAAACCGAATATGATGATGATAGGTTGGACCCTTGTAGGTACAATACTCAAATCTAGAGATTTTGGTCCTTAGATACTGTGAAGAATTGGCTTTTTTCGGCAAGTGAGTAAAAATCTGTTATTTACATTATCTTCTTTAATTACTATCATTAATCTCATTAAATAGTTACAAACCAGCTCATAATTGCATAATTTCAAATGTACTATGGATTAAAGCATTCATGTTAAGTAGCAAATACAGACTAAGTCAGAGAAACTTCTGTTGGGGACAGATAAACAAAAGAAGCTGTGATGATGACTTGTTTGTTGTAGATTTACAGAAAAATCATGCAGAAAACACGGAGTTCTTCTAGACCTTCCTTTTAACAGTTTCCATTAGTGTGGTACCTTTGTTACAACACCATGATGTTTTAAGCTGTTTCAAATCTTTTAAATCACAAAGTGAAAGAGATAAAATGTGGAGCGTTAAGGAGGAAAAGCAACATAAAATATTCCTTGGAAAAAAGCAATTGAATCAGGTATATTTTTGTTTAAACATATATGTCCCGAATCAAAGCAGGTTTCAATACTGCAAGGCCCAAAGAGCATACCATAGCATATGGGGAAAAGGTACACAGTAAGCAGTCTGCACCTCCAAAATTCAGAAAGTTTCCATCTATCTCCCTTGCATTCAGTACTTCCAGGTATTCTTAGTGAAAGCTTGCCCCACCTGGTTTGCAGAAAGCTTTGCATCTGATTTAGCCCTGTAACCTCCTCTCCCTATGGCCAATGTCAAGGAATACTTCAGTATAGGCCTGGGTAACAATCCATAAGTTATTATTATTGTCATAATAAATATAAAATAATGATCTCACAATAGCCATGAAAAAGAACAAGTATAGTTGTAAGAACATTGTATACGCTATTATTATTCTACAGCATTTTCTAGGGAGATATAACTAGGTGTGGCTGTTTTTTAGAACAGACTTACCTATTCTGCTTTAGAACCCAGGAAGTCAAGAAATAAGATGGGGTAGCTTTCTATTTCAGCACATGTTTTTCAAGCTCCTTAACTTTCTCAGGATAGTAATCCCGACTCCAGCTCAATTGACTGTTAAAACGTAGGGCTCCCCACCTAATCGGCCACATCAAATAACTGCATTCCAGATACTTGTCAAGGATTATAACGTCAAACTCATTGCTACTCAGTATTTAATCAAAAGTTGGGCAGACAGCTGTAATACCTGTGCAGGCAGCCTGAAGGAGATGTTGCCCTTTGCTTAAATGTCAAAAATTTATCCCTGGATTAAGCCTAATCAAAGGGCTGTATCATGTATGAAAACTTGCTCTGCCTAATAGCATTTTGACGTTGTTTTCCATAGGCTTAAATTTAGAAACATTAACAATAGCAGCTAAATATTGTATTTACTGCAAGGATGTAATTTAGAGTATTGTTTCCTATATTACAGAGGGCCTTTTTCTCTTTTGTTTGTCTTCATGAACCCACAGTTTTTCACCAGCTTCACTGAGGTAGAATTTATATACCATAAAATTCAGCCATTTCAATGTACAATCCAATGGCTTTTATTACATTTACGGACTTGTGCAAACATCACCACAATCCAGTTTTATATATTTCCATTAACCCCCAAATGCTCTCAAGTCTGTTACAGTCAATTTCTGCTCCTCCAGAGCAAGGCAACCACTAAGATGTTTTCTGTCTCTAGATTTTCCTCTTCTGTGCATTTCATATCAATGAAATCACATAATGGGCAAGCCTCGGCTTCTGGCATCTTTCAGTTAGCACAGTGTTTTGGGGCTTCACCCATGTTGTAGCATGTTTATTTGTTCCTGTTAATTGCTAAATCATATCCCATTTGTGGATATACTGTATTTTTTTATTCATTCACCAGTTGATGGAACTTTCAAATGGCTTCAACTTTTCATTATTATGAATAATATTGTAATGCATGTTTGCAAGCAAATCTTTGTGCAGACTTATGTCTTTCATTTCCCTTGAATAGATGTTATGAATGGAATTGCTGGGCCATCTAATAAGTTGATGTTTAACTTTTTAAGAAACTACCAAATTGTTTTCTGAAGAGATAATACAACTTTGCACTTGCACTAGTAATGTATGCAGGTTCCAATGTCTCCACATTCTCTCTAACACTTATTATTCCCTATGTTTGTAATTATAGCCATTCTAGTGGGTGAAAAATCATACTTTTTAATGATTTTTCTTATGGTTGTTTGGGGTTTTAACTTGATTTTTCATAATTACTAATGTTGTTGACCTTTTTTCACATGCTTATTAATTAAGCACTTGTATATTTTGCATAATTAAGTGCTTGCAAATTAAGCATTTGGATATTCAGATCCTTTCTCCATTTTTTTCTCCATTTTAATAGTTTTTTTTTTTACTTTTTATTATTAAGTTGTAAAAGTTCTTTTATATTCTATGTGCAAGTCCTTTATGAAGTATGATTTTTGTATATTTTCTTCCTATCTGTGATTTAGATTTTCATTTTCTCAAAGGGCTTTTTGAAGTACAAAAGTTTGAATTTTGATGATGTCAAAATGATCATTTTTAATGGTTATACTTTTGATGTCATACCTAAAAATATCCATGACTATAGTCCAAGGTCATGGAAACTACCCCCCCCCCAATTTCCGTTATAATTTTTATAGGTCACCACTGATATTTAGGCCTATGATCAATTTTGGGATAAATTTTGATACGGTGTGAGATAAGGATCTAAATTCATCTCTATAACATATGAATGTCCACTTACTGTAGCATCACTTCCCCCATTGAATTGCCTGGGTATTTTTTCAACAGTCAGTTGGTCATAAGGACTAGTTTCTGCTTTCAGTTGTCTTTCATTGCCTCTCCTTATGCCAGTAGTACAGTCTTGATTATTATAGCTTTATAATACATTTTTAAATTGAAAAGTATATGTTCTCCAACATGTACTTAACTTTCAGAATTATTTTGCATATTCTGGGTCCTTTTTACTTTCCATCTATATATATATATTTTTTGCTTTCCTCATGGTGTTCCTTGAAGCTCAAATTTTTATACTTTGATGAAGTTTAATTTGCCATTTTTTTCTTTTGTTGCTTCTGCTTTTGGTGTTTTTATCTAAGAAGAAATTGCCTAACCCAAGGTAATCAAGATTTGTTCCTATATTCTCTTCAAAATATTTTATAGTTTTACGGCTCATATTTAAGTCTATGATCCATTTTGAATTTTTTGTATGCTGTAAAGGAAGAGTTCCAACTTTGTTCTGCTGCTGTAGATACCAATAGTCCCAGCATCATTTGTTGAAAAGACCATTCTTGCTCTTTCTCCGCCGGCCCGCCGCGCGGCGCCCACGCCCTGCGACAGCCGAGCCGCCCGCCCTCCTTCTCCCCTCTCTTTCTCCGCCGGCCCGCCCTCCTTCTCCCCTCTCTTTCTCCGCCAGCCCGCCGCGCGGCGCCCACGCCCCGCGGCAGCCGAGCTGCCCGCCCTCCTTCTCCCCTCTCCTCCCCCTCCTGCTCCGGCTGCTCTCCAACCACCACGGTGCCCTCTTCCCCCGCCTTCACCGTGCTCCTCCGCCACCAGCCTCGACAGCCTTGCCGCCCTCACCTGTCCTCCTCCAGAACAGCTACTGGGGGAGTGGAGATAATACAGAGCAGCTCCCAGAGCCACGAGGGAGATCAAAGGGACAGCGTACCCCATCCTGGAACGGCTAACTATCTGGGAGAACCAGCTCCAGTGAGATCACCAAGGGGCACGGGCTTTCCTGGGTGGGACGGCAAGCGACCAGAGTCCCTCCCTTCCACCTTCCTGGGCCAGCTGGTAGAATTGGACAGGCGGTCCCCTTAGGCCGCGGCGGCTGGTGCCCCCACCACACGAGGCCCCCCGGAACAACTGAGATAGTTGGGTCGGAAATCCCCAGACTGCGGAGAACAGTGACCGGGGGATCCCTTCCAAACACGTGACTCCCCCGTCGGCTGGGAACAGTGCACTCTCCCGGGCTGCGACAGCTGGCGCCCTCCTGCCACGCTTGGTGCCCCGGGCTGACTGGCTAATTTGGCCGGACGCTCTCCTGTGCTGCGACAGCCGGCGACCCTCCCCACGTTTGGAACCCTGGGCCGGCTGGCATTCTTCCAAGACGCTTCGGTTGCCGAACCTCCCCTACGGTGAGAGTTTTCCAGAGTTGAGGGACCCACAGCAACTTTCGCTGGTGGAACCCACAGACAGGCGTGTGCCACGAGCGCCACCTACTGGGCAGGATAGGAAGAACAGAACCCAGAGATTGCACAGAAAAATCTTTCAACCTGTGGGGTCGAACACCCGGGGAAATCTGACTAAATGCCCAGACGCCAGCAGAAGATAACCGATCACGCTCAGAAAATTGAACATATGGCCCAGTCAAATGAAGAAACCAATAGTTCAAATGAGATACAGGAGCTGAAACAACTAATGCTGAATATAGGAACAGAAATGGAAAACCTCTTCAAAAACGAAATCGATAAATTAAGGGAGGACATGAAGAAGACATGGGCTGAACATAAAGAAGAAATAGAAAAACTGAAAAAACAAATCACAGAACTTATGGAAGTGAAAGATAAAGTAGAAAAGATGGAAAAAACAATGGATACCTACAATGACAGATTTAAAGAAACAGAAGATAGAATTAGTGATTTGGAGGATGAAACATCTGAATTCCAAAAAGAAACAGAAACTATCCGGAAAAGAATGGAAAAATTTGAACAAGGTATCAGGGAACTCAAGGACAATGTGAACCATACAAATATACGTGTAGTGGGTATCCCAGAAGGAGAAGAGAAGGGAAAAGGAGGAGAAAAACTAATGGAAGAAATTATCACTGAAAATTTCCCAACTCTTATGAAAGACCTAAAATTACAGATCCAAGAAGTGCAGCGCACCCCAAAGAGATTAGACACAAATAGGCATTCCCCAAGACACTTACTAGTTAGAATGTCAGAGGTCAAAGAGAAAGAAAGGATCTTGAAGGCAGCGAGAGAAAAACAATCCGTCACATACAAGGGAAACCCAATAAGACTATGTGTAGATTTCTCAGCAGAAACCATGGAAGCTAGAAGACAGTGGGATGATATATTTAAGTTACTAAAAGAGAAAAACTGCCAGCCAAGACTCCTATATCCAGCAAAATTGTCCTTCAAAAATGAGGGAGAAATTAAAACATTCTCAGACAAAAAGTCACTAAGAGAATTTGTGACCAAGAGACCAGCTCTGCAAGAAATACTAAAGGAAGCACTAGAGTCAGATACAAAAAGACAGAAGAGAGAGACATGGAGAAAAGTGTAGAAAGAAGGAAAGTCAGATATGATATATATAATACAAAAGGCAAAATGGTAGAGGAAAATATTATCCAAACAGTAATAACTCTAAATGTCAATGGACTGAATTCCCCAATTAAAAGACATAGACTGGCAGAATGGATTAAAAAACAGGATCCTTCTATATGCTGTCTACAGGAAACACATCTTAGACCCAAAGATAAATATAGGTTGAAAGTGAAAGGTTGGGAAAAGATATTTCATGCAAACAACAACCAGAAAAGAGCAGGAGTGGCTATACTAATATCCAACAAATTAGACTTCAAATGTAAAACAGTTAAAAGAGACAAAGAAGGACACTATATACTATTAAAAGGAACAATTAAGCAAGAAGACATAACAATCATAAATATTTACGCACCGAACCAGAATGCCTCAAAATACGTGAGGAATACACTGCAAACACTGAAGAGGGAAATAGACACATATACCATAATAGTTGGAGACTTCAATTCACCACTCTCATCAATGGACAGAACATCTACACAGAGGATCAATAAAGAAATAGAGAACCTGAATATTGCTATAAATGAACTTGACTTAACAGACATTTATAGGACATTACATCCCACAACAGCAGGATACACCTTTTTTTCAAGTGCTCATGGATCATTCTCAAAGATAGACCATATGCTGGGTCACAAAGCAAGTCTTAACAAATTTAAAAAGATTGAAATCATACACAACACTTTCTCGGATAAAAAAGGAATGAAGTTGGAAATCAATAATAGGCGGAATGCCAGAAAATTCATAAATACATGGAGGCTCAACAACACACTCTTAAACAACGAGTGGGTCAAAGAAGAAATTGCAAGAGAAATTAGTAAATACCTCGAGGCAAATGAAAATGAAGACCCAACATATCAAAACTTATGGGACGCAGCAAAGGCAGTACTAAGAGGGAAATTTATTGCCCTAAATGCCTTTATCAGAAAAGAAGAAAAGGCAAAAATGCAGGAATTAACTGTCCACTTGGAAGAACTGGAGAAAGAACAGCAAACTAATCCCCAAGCAAGCAAAAGGAAAGAAATAACAAAGATTAGAGCAGAAATAAATGAAATTGAAAACATGAAAACAATAGAGAAAATCAATAAGACCAGAAGTTGGTTCTATGAGAAAATCAACAAGATTGATGGGCCCTTAGCAAGATTGACAAAAAGAAGAAGAGAGAGGATGCTAAATAAATAAGATTAGAAATGAAAGAGGAGACATAACTACTGACCTCACAGAAATAAAGGAGGTAATAACAGGATACTATGAACAACTTTACGCTAATAAATACAACAATTTAGAAGAAATGGACAGGTTCCTGGAAAGACATGAACAACCAACTTTGACTCAAGAAGAAATAGACGACCTCAACAAACCAATCACAAGTAAAGAGATTGAATTAGTTATTCAAAAGCTCCCTAAAAAGAAAAGTCCAGGACCAGACGGCTTCACATGTGAATTCTATCAAACATTCCAGAAAGAATTAGTACCTACTCTCCTCAAACTCTTCAACATAATCGAAGTGGAGGGAAAACTACCTAATTCATTCTATGAAGCCAACATCACCCTCATACCAAAACCAGGCAAAGATATTACAAAAAAAGAAAACTACAGACCAATCTCTCTAATGAATACAGATGCAAAAATCCTCAATAAAATTCTAGCAAATCGTATCCAACAACACATTAAAAGAATTATACATCATGACCAAGTAGGATTCATCCCAGGTATGCAAGGATGGTTCAACATAAGAAAATCAATTAATGTAATACACCATATCAACAAATCAAAGCAGAAAAATCACATGATCATCTCAATTGATGCAGAGAAGGCATTTGACAAGATTCAACATCCTTTCCTGCTGAAAACACTTCAAAAGATAGGAATACAAGGGAACTTCCTTAAAATGATAGAGGGAATATATGAAAAACCCACAGCTAATATCATCCTCAATGGGGAAAAATTGAAAACTTTCCCCCTAAGATCAGGAACAAGACAAGGATGTCCACTATCACCACTATTATTCAACATTGTGTTGGAAGTTCTAGCCAGAGCAATTAGACAAGAAAAAGAAATACAAGGCATCAAAATTGGAAAGGAAGAAGTAAAACTATCACTGTTTGCAGACGATATGATACTATATGTAGAAAACCCAGAAAAATCCACAACAAAATTACTAGAGCTAATAAATGAGTACAGCAATGTAGCAGGCTACAAGATCAACATTCAAAAATCTGTAGCTTTTCTATACACTAGTAATGAACAAGCTGAGGCAGAAATCAAGAAACGAATCCCATTTACAATTGCGACTAAAAGAATAAAATACCTAGGAATAAATTTAACCAAAGAGACAAAAAACCTATATAAAGAAAACTACAAAAAACTGTTAAAAGAAATCACAGAAGACCTAAATAGATGGAAGGGCATACCGTGTTCATGGATTGGAAGACTAAATATAGTTAAGATGTCAGTCCTACCTAAATTGATTTACAGATTCAATGCAATACCAATCAAAATCCCAACAACTTATTTTTCAGAAATAGAAAAACCAATAAGCAAATTTATCTGGAAGGGCAGGGTACCCCGAATTGCTAAAAACATCTTGAGGAAAAAAAACGAAGCTGGAGGTCTCGCGCTGCCTGACTTTAAGGCATATTATGAAGCCACAGTGGTCAAAACAGCATGGTATTGGCATAAAGATAGATATATCGACCAATGGAATCGAATAGAGTGCTCAGATATAGACCCTCTCATCTATGGACATTTGATCTTTGATAAGGCAGTCAAGCCAACTCACCTGGGACAGAACAGTCTCTTCAATAAATGGTGCCTAGAGAACTGGATATCCATATGCAAAAGAATGAAAGAAGACCCATCTCTCACACCCTATACAAAAGTTAACTCAAAATGGATCAAAGATCTAAACGTTAGGTCTAAGACCATAAAACAGTTAGAGGAAAATGTTGGGAGATATCTTATGGATCTTACAACTGGAGGCGGTTTTATGGACCTTAAACCTAAAGCAAGAACACTGAAGAATGAAATAAATAAATGGGAGCTCCTCAAAATTAAACACTTTTGTGCATCAGAGAACTTCATCAAGAAAGTAGAAAGACAGCCTTCACAATGGGAGACAATATTTGGAAACGACATATCAGATAAAGGTCTAGTATCCAGAATTTATAAAGAGATTATTCAACTCAACAACAAAAAGACAGCCAACCCAATTACAAAATGGGAAAAAGACTTAAACAGACACCTACCAGAAGAAGAAATGCGGATGGCCAAGAGGCACATGAAGAGATGCTCAATGTCCATGGCCATTAGAGAAATGCAAATCAAAACCACAATGAGATATCATCTCACACCCACCAGAATGGCCATTATCAACAAAACAGAAAATGACAAGTGCTGGAGAGGATGCGGAGAAAGAGGCACACTTATCCACTGTTGGTGGGAATGTCAAAGGGTGCAACCACTGTGGAAGGCAGTTTGGCGGTTCCTCAAAAAGCTGAATATAGAATTGCCATACGACCCAGCAATACCATTGCTAGGTATCTACTCAAAGGACTTAAGGGCAAAGACACAAACGGACATTTGCACACCAATGTTTATAGCAGCGTTATTTACAATTGCAAAGAGATGGAAACAGCCAAAATCTCCATCAACAGAAGAGTGGCTAAACAAACTGTGGTATATACATACGATGGAATATTATGCAGCTTTAAGACAAGATAAACTTATGAACCATGTAATAACATGGATGGACCTAGAGAATATTATGCTGAGTGAATCCAGCCAAAAACTAAAGGACAAATACTGTATGGTCCCACTGATGTGAACGGACATTCGAGAATAAACTTGAAATATGTCATTGGTAACAGAGTTCAGCAGGAGTTAGAAACAGGGTAAGACAATGGGTAATTGAAGCTGAAGGGATACAGACTGTGCAACAGGACTAGATACAAAAACTCAAAAATGGACAGCACAATAATACCTAATTGTAAAGTAATCATGTTAAAATACTGAATGAAGCTGCATCTGAGCTATAGGGTTTTTTTTGTTTTTGTTTGCTTGTTGGTTTGTTTGTTGTTGTTGTTTTTTACTATTACTACTACTTTTATTTCTTTTCTTTATATTAACATTTTATATCTTTTTCTGTTGTGTTGCTAGTTCCTCTAAACCGATGCAAATGTACTAAGAAACAATGATCATGCATCTATGTGATGATGTTAAGAATTACTGGGTGCATATGTAGAATGGTATGATTTCTAAATGTTGTGTTAATTTCTTTTTTTTTTCTTTCCGTTAATAAAAAAAAAAAAATGTAAAAAAAAAAAAAAAAGAAAAGACCATTCTTTATCTCTTTTTAATTGTGTTGGCACCATATGTAAAATCAACTGACTGTAAATGTAAGAATTTATTTCTAGATTTTCAATTTCATTCCATTGATCTCTTAAATCTATCTTTGTGCCAGTAACATGCTGTCTTGATTATTATAAGGTTTGTAGTGAGTTTTGAAATCAGAAGTATGATTTCTCGAAAATTATTTTTCAAGATTGCTTTGTTTTTTTCTGGGCCCTTTGCATTTCCATATAAATTTTAGGATCCACTTACAAATTTCTACAAAATTCCAGCAAGGGTTTTGATAGTGGCTGCATTGAATCCATAGATCAATTTGAGAAATATTGCCATCTTTATAAATTATTTCTTCCAGTCCATGAATCTTTTTGTGGGTTTATCAGAAAATAGGTGTTTCTCCATTTATTCAGATCTTATTTCCTCAGCAGTATAGGTTTCAGTATACAAGTCTTGCACTTCTTTTGTTAAAGTTATCTCTTGGTATATTATTCCTTTTTAATGCTATTGGGAATAAAATTGTTTTTTTCCATTTTATTTGATTTTTATTGTTTTGTACTAATATATAGAAATACAATTGAGTTTTGGATATTGATCTTGTATCCTACAGTATTGCTGAACCCACTTTAGAACTGCTAGGCTTTTTTGTAGATTCTGTATGATTTTCTACATAAATGATAACGTTATAAGTGAATACAAAGTTTTACTTTTTCCTTTATATAGTTAATTCTTATTAATCATGGTACTTATGTTCTATAAAGTCATGGGAAACCTGAATTAGCAAATACTGAACATTGCCCCAGGAGAAATACAGGATCAGGTGTTGTAACCTTTAGTTACAACATTTTATCAACAGATCAATATATACCCATATTCTATGCGTTTTTCTGTTTAAAGATACCTTATATCTTTTGGTTCCTCCTAAAATTCATATTTGATAATTCCATGGGAATTTCTTTGTTTCACCTGATTTTGGAGACTGCACCCATATAACCCCTTCTAGAAACAGTAGCATTGCCTTTAGGTCATTTAAGAGCAATATTTAAACAAAGTCTCTGATCATAAATGTAAGCATAATCATAAATCACATTGGGGCATGTAATTGGAGCTCATTAAATCTGATATTGACTCATTAACTCTGAACTCTTGACCGATGACAAAAAGCAACACACCTATGCCTGGATTTAACTTATCTAACACACCTATTTTCTCCAACATACATCACAGCTTTTTGTGCTTAGGAACACTAGACAATGCTTCAGCATGATTCTTGGGACTAATTTTAAACAGAGAAATCAACAAAATTCACAAATTCAGTGCCCCCAAATTTTGCACTAAAAATATACTGCCAAAAGGATATTTGTTTACAGTAGGAGAGCTGAAACAAGATGGCAGAGCATTGCCTTGTTGGGAATTTGTGTATTGGGTGACTCACATTATTTCCACTCTGCACATGTCCACAGAATACAACAAAAGTGTTGTGAGTATTTACTTTGTGGTTACAAATAAATTTCAGCGAGTAGGGGAATTTTCAAATATTATACAGAATACATGAGTAATGTAAATTGACTATAATTTGAACTTTTTTTTTCTGCCTGAGTGCACTGGCTAGAACTTCCAGTACAATAAGGAAAGAAATAGAAGGATTAAACTTTTGTGCCTTGTTCCTGATTTTAGGGTGAAAGCATTCAATTTTTCACCCTTCAATATGATTACAGCTTTAGGTTTTTTGCTGATGCCCATTTTCAGGTTTAGAAATTTTTCTTTTATTTCTAGTTTGTTAAGAATTTTTATCATGAATAGATATTATATTTCTTTGTCAAATACTGTTTCTGACATCTTTTGAGAAGGTCCTGTTGTTTCCATCCTTCTTTTATTAATACTCTGTACTGTACTAACTGAATCTCTAGATGTTAAACCAACCTAGAGTAAATCCCAGTTGATCATGATGTATAATTCTTTTTTATGTTGACAAATTGGTTTGATAATATTTTATTGAGATCTTTTGCAACAATATTTATGAATATTATTGGAAGTTAGCTTTCTTTTCTTGTGATATCTATGTCTGGTATTGGTATCATGGTAATAGTAGACTCATAAATGAGTAATTGTTTTCTCCTCTTCTGTCTTCTGGAAAAGGTTGCAGAAGTTTGATTTTACATATATTTTTAAGTACTTGATAAAATTCACCACTGAAGTCAGCTGAGCCTACTTCTACTTAAGGGAAGATTTTTTTACTAAATCCATTTACTTAGTTGTTACAGATCACTTCAGATTTTCTTTTCCTCCCTGAGTTATTTTCAGTAATTTGTGTATTTGTAGAAATTTGTCCATTTCATATAAGTTGTATAATTTATTGACATAAAATTGTTTTTAGCAGTCTTTTAAATCTACTAGATTTTTGTAGGATTGGCATTGATACCCCTCTTTCATTCCTGATTTTGTTCATCTCTGTATTCTCTCAGTTTTCTTATTGAATCTAGCTAAGGGTTCGGCAGTTTCATTGATCTTTTCAAAGAACAGACTTTTGTTTTTCTTGATTTTTCTATTCTTTTTTTTTCATTATTCTCTGCTCTAATATTATTTCCTTCCTTTTGCTTGCTTTGCATTTAGTTTTTTTCTTCTTATTCTAGTTTCTTTGATTAGGACATTTAAATTTAGTGTTGAGTTTATGTTTGCCATTTTGTCATTTGTTTTCTATAAGTCTCATATCTTTTTTTTGTTCTTCTGTGCTGCCTTTACTGTATGTTTTCTCTTAAACAACTATATTTTAGTACAACTTTTTAATTCTTTTTTTGCTTTTTCCATTATATTTTAAGGTTATTTTCTCAGTGGTTGCATCAGGGTTTAAAACACACAGCTTAATTAATCAAAATCTATTCCAGACTAATTCTAACTTGACATAATTATATGTAGAATATTTGCTCCAATGTGATTTCCTTCCTGCTTGCCTTTTTTGTGCTATTACTTTATTATCTATATACATTTTTCTATGTTATCAGCTCTACAATACAGTGTTATAAGTATTGTTCCATAAAATTGTTTTTAAAATCTCAGTAGAATACCAGAGAAATGCAGTTATTACTGTCATTTATATTTACCTATATAATTATCTTTCCATATGGTCTTTATTTCATTAGTAGTTTCAGGTTACATTCTGGTATCATTTCCTTTCAGCTTGAAGGTCTTAAAGACTGGTAACAAAACAAAAAATCTTTCAAGCTTTACCTGGAAGTGGCTTTATCCCACCTTCTTTATTTCTTATTAAAGTTTTTATTTTAAGATAAAACACATTTATCTTAAATGTGTTTATAAACACATATAATTGTAAGAAAAAATATGGAGTGATCCATATACCCTCTACCCAGTTTCCCTAGGTGGAGACATTTTGCAAACTATACTACAGTATCACAGCTGAGATATTCAATTGATACACTTATGACATGAAAATTTCCAACCCCTCAAGGATACCTGTTGAAGCCTTTTTATTGTATAGCCACACCTGCCTTCCTCCCTCCCCTCCTCTCATCCTAAACCTTGACAACCACTAATCTAGTCTTCATTTTTGTAATTTTGTCATTAAAGAAAATGTTGCTAATAGAATCATACAATATATAACCTTTGGGATTGGCTTTTTTCACTCAGCATAATTCTCTGGAGATTTGTCAAACTTGCTGTATGCATCAATAGCTTGTTTCCTTTATTGCTGAATAGTATTCCATAGTTGGTTATACACAGTTTCTTTAACTATTTACCTCTTAAAGAAAATCTGGGTTATTTACAGTTTGGGACTGTTACAGATAAGTTACTATGAACAATTATGCACTGGTTTTTGTGTGTACAGAAGTATTCATTTGTATGGAATAAATAAACGTCTAGGTTTATAGTTGTAGCATCTTATGATGGTTGCATGTTTAATTTTTTTAAAATTACCATAATTTTCTAGAGTGGCCCTATCATTTTACATTCCTACCAGCATTGAATGAGTGATCTATATTCTCTGCATCCTCACCAATATTTAATACTGTTGCTATTTTTTACTTAGTTATTCTGAGAGATGTATAGTGATGCTTTAGTGTGGTTTTAATTTGTATTTTCCTCATCACTAACAATGTTTAATGTCTTTTCATGTACTTATTTTTTCATCATATTTTCTTTTATGGATAAATGTCTTTATCTAACCCTATTTTCTAATAGGATTCATTTTACTGTTGAGTTTTGAGAGTTTAACTTTATAAATTCTAGATAGTAGGCACTATCGCAAATGAGAGGATTATTTTGGTGTAGCAATACATATTTGATTTTATATTTTGTATATCCCTATGTCTCTTTTAGATATTTTCTATATCCACTGTGGTTTCACAACCCTTGTCAATAAAATTCTAAATTTATTTGAGGAGTATATGCATAGTTCGTATCAATTGCTTTAATATCACAAGATTTATTTCTAGACTCATGAAAAATAGACAAATTCAAGACTTATGAGCCTGTGTCCTTTATCTTTACTATAAGTAATGTGCTAGATCTTATAGTAGGTAGGAAAGGAACTGAAATTTCTTACAATGTTAATACGTCTGTTGTCCTCTAAGAATAGGGTCAATTTCTGAAGCAAATGAGTATATATCACTAATGATACAAATATAGCCTCTCCCCCTTTTTTAAAATGTAATTTTATTGAGATATATCCATATATCATACAATCCATCCAAAGTATACAATCAATAGTTTATATTATCATCACATGATAGCACATTCATCACTATGATCAATCTTAGAACATTTGCATTAATCCAGAAAAAGAAATAAAAAAGAAAAAAGAAAACCCGAAACATGCCAGACCCCTTCTCCACCCCCCATCCCCCCACTGACCCCTGGTATTGCATTCTACCCAATTTAAAGACATAGAAGTAATTTAACTAAGGCAGAGTAGTATTGTCAGAGATAGATATATAGATCAGTGGAAAGAATAAAACATCCAGAAGTAGAGCCATACAACCATCGGCAGCTGACTTGTTTTTTTCTTTTGCTCTATGGTTGTACAATCATTATCAAAGATCAGGGATACTGGATTACAGTTCAGTAATTTCAGGTGTTTGCTTCTAGCTACTCTAATACACTAGAAACAAGAAAAAAATCTATAAAATGAGTCAGTAGTCATAATCACTTGTTAAATGCAAATTTCACGGTTACACCTCTTCCCTCTTATTTAATCTTTTCCTCATTCTTCAGGGATATCTAGGCAGTGACCATTGTAACTTCTTCCTGCTAGAAAAGGGTGTTGATCTTATCGGGTAGAGGTATGAAACTGGTTGATGTTCTTGTTGAGACTGGGTTTCAGGGCTTGTCTGGCATAGGAACAATCTGGAGCTCTTAAGTGTCTGAAAAACATCAACTTACTAAGTTATGTAACTTAACTTAAGTTTGATTGGGAGTCTAATGCTTGAGAATTAGTAGTTGCACATTTTCCAGCAGTGCCCCAAGGGGTATTTACAAATACTTTTTTAATTTTCTGCCCCAAATATTCTGAGCTATATCAAGGTATTATATTAACCTGTGCAGAATAACAAGTTCTCATTCCCTTTTCTAGGTTCCATGTAATTAGATTGTTTAGATAAACTGAGCTGACAGGTTGAATTAGATAGTGTGCTACAGAAAATTTAAATTTTGGACAAAATAAACATCTCTTTCTTTGGTCTCACACAGAAGTTGAAGTTTTAAAATACAGACAGTATCATTCTTTACCCTGTATTCTGATTAACCTCTCCTCTTAGTGTTATGTGATTTCTAAAATAAGGAGCTAGCTAAGTATGCAATTTATTGGATGCTTTGTACTTCAGTATTTATTTTTCTTAAATGGGTTCAAATTTGTGCTCAGTCTTAGGCTTTCTGTGTTACTTTTTAAAGTTTATATGCACTGAAGTTAAGCAACAAATAATGCTTTAGATCAGTTTCTAATTGTTGTCATAACAGAGCAACTCCTCCAAATATCTAACTTTCTTGGGTTTGGTTAGAAAGAGGTCAGTGTGGTGACAGTTGCCCCCTGAACCTAAAGGAAATGCAGTTCCATTTCCTCTTCTCTTTTGCGTATAACATCCTTGACCCTTTTCTTATTGCTGATGCATTCTTGCAGGGAGATCTTATTTGCTTTCTGGGTTTAAAACTATGTTGATGACTCACAGTGTTCTATCTCTAGCTCTAACATTTCTTGAAACCAAGCCTAATAAACTACTAACATATGTATACATAAACTGAAACAAGTAAATGAAATGTAACATATTCAAAATGTTACAGCTGTAGCATTGACCCCAGAGACCTGAAGTGATGGTGAGCAATTTATCTTTTTTCCTTCAAAAATATTTCTTGTATATACCCAGTGTTGGAAGCACTGAGTTTATAAGTCCACTTATAAACAGGGAACTATGTCCAGACACTCTCCACCTCAAGGACTTTACAGTCTGTGGAGATGGCCATATAAACAAGAGGTCAGCAAGCTTTTACTGTATAGGGCCAGATAGTAAATAGTTTAATCTTTTTATTTTTATTTTTTTGCCACCTTTAGTCTCTGTTGCATATTTTTCTTTGCCCCTCCCCAACCCTTTAAAAATGTAATAATCACCATACAAAAACAGATCTTCCCCAGAATTGCCCCAAGAGCCATAGTTTACAAATGCCGGAAAATGATTGCAATGGGATGAATGATGGGTCTAGTTGGAAATTTTTATTCTTTTGGAACTTGAAGTGCCTTTGGAATTTAGGAAGTGCCTGTGGAGCTTATAAGAAAGCACAATGAAGTCTTTTGCTAGAAAATAAGAGAAACATTTTGGAAAATTTACTCAGAGAGTGTAATTCCACATCTCAGACGTTGAGTATCAGAATGGAAGTGCTAGGAAGTGTCTGGAAAATCTCTGGTTCTGGCATTCCTCAAAGTGTGTTCTGAGGAATCATAGTTCTTTAGGATGGTAGGAGTTTAAACATGGAAGATGCATTCTGTGGTTAAGTTTAGGAAATCTCAATTTTTCCTGCAGGATGAGCCAGAGCCTGTAATCATGTCCTTTGTGTAATCTCTAAGGGGGAGGGCTATGACGAGAAATTCCCAGACTTCTTTGACCATGGTTACCCTCCTGCTACTTTTAAATTTCTTTCATGAGAACTTTTTTTTTATTGAGATAACTTACATAAAGTGAAATGCACAGGTCTTAAATGTACAGTCCACTAGGTTTTGGCAAATGACAACGTCCACGTAACCACATCAATATCAAGGTATAGGACATTTCAAATTGAAAAGGCAGACAGATCCTTAGGGTCGCTTTATTAGTGCCACCAGAGTCAGTCCAAACTGACATTTTGTGGTCCAGTTCTTACTTTGCAGAGTTTCTCATGTGTCCCAAAAGATAATTCCTTTCAATGCAGCTAAATGGAGGTGAGGGGGAGGTATGCTTTCCTCTTCTTTTTAGACAACCTGTGTTTTGCTGGAAGGAGGAGCCTCTAGACCTGAAAACGCTGAGCTAATTCTATGACATCTGGATAAGAATACAGAGGTTATCAGTACAGTATCTTCAGTGAACCCCACTTTTGTGTTTTTGTATTGTTTAGTTGATAACTTTAAGTGTCCTTTATTAAAAGAATGCCATGATGCTCAAAAACTTAAGGTACCTAGAATCACAGAATTCACATACTTTGGGGATTGAATAATAAGCAATGCAATCTGACTGGCTTTTGATAATAGTCAAATCTTTCTCATGGAACAAAAAATGCCAATTAAGAATCACCCAACAGAGCCCAACTAATTTCTTCTACTTTTTTGATCATGGACAAATTTAAATATATACAAAAGAGATACATTTTTTGCATGTTGTGTGATGTAGGGATTTAATAATGTTTTCCTCGATGAATCATTGAGTAATTCTAGTTTTTAAGCATTGAACTGTGAAGCCATGTCTTACATATAGCAAGCATTAGGTCTGTTTCATGATTTTCTATTCTATTCCATATCTAGTAGTCTATTTTATACTGACACCACATTTTCTATATTACTGTAACTTGATAATAATCCTTATTATCTAATAAGGCAGGTCCTTTCATTTTATTCATCTTCAGAATTGTCTTGGCTATTCTTTGTCCTTACCTCTCATTCAAATTCTACTGTCATCTCAAACATAGCATGTTATATACCTTAAACTATCAAAAATATCTTTGACAAGACAGTAGCTTAGTCTATGTAGATTTAAACTGTAAAAGCAAGTGTTAAATAAATGAAAATTGTTAGGGCTATGTTTTAGTTTGCTAGCTGCTGGAAAGCAATATACCAGAAACAGAATCACTTTTAACAAGGGGAATTTAATAAGTTGCTAGTTTACAGTTCCAAGGCTGAGAAAATGTCCCAATTAAAACAAGTCTATAGAAATGTCCAATTTAAGGCATCCAGGGAAAGATACCTTGGTTCAAGAAGGTCGATGAAGTTCAGGATTTCTCTCTCAAGTGAGAAGGCACATGGTGAACACAGTCAGTGTTTCTCTCACATCTGGAAAGGCACATGGTGAACATGGTCAGGTTTCCTCTCTCATCCGGAAGGGCACATGGCGAACATGGCATCATCTGCCAGCTTCTTTTCCTGGCTTCCCATTTCATGAAGCTCCCCAAGAGGCATTTTCCTTCTTCATCTCCAAAAGTCACTGGCTCGTGGACTCTCTGCTTTGTGGTGCTGTAGCAGTCTCTGCTCTCTCTGAATCTCCTATTTTCCAAAATGTTTCCTCGTTTATAATACTCCAATAAAAAGACCCACTCAAATGGGTGGAGAATGTCATCACCTAATCCAGTTTAACAACCACTCTTGACTAAATCACATCATCCAGGGAGATGATCTTATTACAGTTTCAAACATACAGTATTGAACAGGGACCATTCTACCTGTATGAAATGGGATCTTGATTAAAATGTGGCTTTTCTAGGGAGCATACTTCCTTTCAAAGCAGCACAGGCTGTAAGTTTTATTTTACATTTTGAATACTTGAAATTCATTTAGAATAAATATATACTTAAAAAGACTGGACACTTATCAATTGACAACTTCAAGTATATTAATGTTTTTAAAAATACATATTTTTAAATTTAACTTTAATTCATGTTCAGCCTAGAAAATTTGAAACAAAATGCCTAACCACCATAATGTATTATAGTCTATAATAATGAGAATAAGCTACCGTTGACTTTTTGGTACATTTTCTCTTAGCCTTTTCTTTATGTTTTGGATTATTAAGAAGGAATACTTTTCTTATGCTATTAAATATTCTTCCAAACGAGTATCATATTTTTAATCACTGTGTAATATCCTATTATATAGACGAGGACTTGGTAAACTATTGCCAGCTTTATACTTCTCCCACCATTATCCCACACCCTTAAAATCCATTGCCACACATATTCCCCTGATTTCTGTCTATATAAACTGGAAAACTCACACAGTTCTTTTGGAGTGTAACATACCTCCTCAAGTGTGATACTTTGTACCTCACCTTTAGGGGCCTGCTGGGACTTTAGTCCAGTTATAGGCCTGGAAAAAATGAGGTGTGGTGGGGATGGGCCATGAAAAGAATTAGAATTATCTTCCAAGCCATTTGCTTCAGGGCATTCATTTGCAGTTACATGTGGTGAAACATGATTAATGACTCTAGGATAATCCCTTCAGGTGGAGGTTGGGTGGCCAGCTCCTCAGGGAGTTGGTACCAGGAGTGGTTCTTAAGAAACAGCATCTTAAAAATGGGGTTTTATGATTGATTTTCTACTCTGAGTGGGCTCAAAGTCACTAAGGACTCTGATTCCCATAATCAGAATGATACTGCCAATCCATAGGGTGAGTTGGTGAAAGAGGTAGTCAAAATATCACCATTGGATTCTTCTAATGCTTTGCTTATATGAAGTCAGGCTCTGGGGGATAATTTTTGTTTTTAATTTTTATTAGTAAAACCAATCAACATATAATATGAACATTCTGTTTTTCATCAATCACGTAGTTGTATATTCATCATCATGATCATTTCTTAAAATATTTGCATCAATTCAGAAAAAGAAATAAAAAGAAAACAGAAAAAAAAACTCATACATACCATACCCCTCCCTTTCATTGATCACTAGCATTTCAATCTACTAAATGTATTTTAACATTTGTTTACCCTATTATTTATTTATTTTTAATCCATATGTTTTACTCATCTGTCCATAAGGTAGATAAAAGAAGCATCAAACACAAGGTTTTACAATCACACAGTCACATTGCAAAAGTTATATCATTATACAATCATCTTCAAGAAACATGGCTACTGGAACACACTCTACAGTTTCAGGCAGTTCCCTCCAGCCTCTCTGTTATGCCTTAACTAAAAAGGTGATATCTATTTAATGTGTAAGAATAACCTCCAGGATAACCTCTCGACTCTGGAATCTCTCAACCATTGACACTTTATTTTGTCTCATTTCTCTCTTCCCCCTTTCAGTTGATAAGGTTTTCTCAATCCCTTGGTGCTAAGTCCCAGCTCATTCTAGGATTTCTATTCCACGTTGCCAGGAAGGCCCACAACCCTGGGAGTCATGTCTCATGTAGAGAGGGGGAAGGCAGTGAGTTTGCTTGTTGTGTAGGCTGAAAGAGAGAGGCCGCATCTGAGCAACAAAAGAGGTTCTCCTGGGAGGTGACTCTTAGGCCTAATTTTAAGTAGGCTTAGCCTATCCTTAGGAGGGTTAAGTTTCATACGAACAACCCCCAAGATTGGGGGCTCAGCCTATTGCTTTGGTCGTCCCCACCGCTTCTGAGAATATCAAGAATTCTCCACTTGGGGAAGTTGAATTTTCCCTCTTTCTCACCATTCTCTGGGGAATAATATTTTTTTTTTTTTTTTTAACTATTTTTTTTTATTAATTAAAAAAAGAATTAACAAAACAATTAGAAATCATTTCAATCTACATGTACAATCAGTAATTCTTAATAACATCACATAGTTGCATATTCATCATTTCTTAGTACATTTGCATCAATTTAGAAAAAGAAATAAAAAGACAACAGAATAAGAATTAAAACAATAATAGAAAGAAAAAAAAACAAAAAAAACAAAACCAAAAAACCTATACCTCACATGCAGCTTCATTCAGTGTTTTAACATAATTGCATTACAATTGGGTAGTATTGTGCTGTCCATTTCTGAGTTTTTATATCCAGTCCCGTTGTACAGTCTGTATCCCTTCAGCTCCAATTATCCCTTCTCTTTTTTTTTTTTTTTTTAATTAACGGAAAAAAAGAAATTAACCCAACATTTAGAGATCATACCATTCTACACATGCAATCATTAATTCTTAACATCATCACATAGCTGCATGATCATCATTTCTTAGTACATTTGCATTGGTTTAGAAGAACTAGCAACATAACCGAAAAAGATATAGAATGTTAATATAGAGAAAAAAATAAAAGTAATAATAGTAAAATCAAAACAAAACAACACAAAACAAAACAAAAACCTATAGCTCAGATGCAGCTTCATTCAGTGTTTTAACATGATTACTTTACAATTAGGTATTATTGTGCTGTCCATTTTTGAGTTTTTGTATCTAGTCCTGTTGCACAGTCTGTATCCCTTCAGCTTCAATTACCCATTGTCTTACCCTGTTTCTAACTCCTGCTGAACTCTGTTACCAATGACATATTTCAAGTTTATTCTCGAATGTCCGTTCACATCAGTGGGACCATACAGTATTTGTCCTTTAGTTTTTGGCTGGATTCACTCAGCATAATATTCTCTAGGTCCATCCATGTTATTACATGGTTCATAAGTTTATCTTGTCTTAAAGCTGCATAATATTCCATCGTATGTATATACCACAGTTTGTTTAGCCACTCTTCTGTTGATGGAGATTTTGGCTGTTTCCATCTCTTTGCAATTGTAAATAATGCTGCTATAAACATTGGTGTGCAAATGTCCGTTTGTGTCTTTGCCCTTAAGTCCTTTGAGTAGATACCTAGCAATGGTATTGCTGGGTCGTATGGCAATTCTATATTCAGCTTTTTGAGGAACCGCCAAACTGCCTTCCACAGTGGTTGCACCCTTTGACATTCCCACCAACAGTGGATAAGTGTGCCTCTTTCTCCGCATCCTCTCCAGCACTTGTCATTTTCTGTTTTGTTGATAATGGCCATTCGGGTGGGTGTGAGATGATATCTCATTGTGGTTTTGATTTGCATTTCTCTAATGGCCAGGGACATTGAGCATCTCTTCATGTGCCTCTCGGCCATCCGTATTTCCTCTTCTGAGAGGTGTCTGTTCAAGTCTTTTTCCCATTTTGTAATTGGGTTGGCTGTCTTTTTGTTGTTGAGATGAACAATCTCTTTATAAATTCTGGATACTAGACCTTTATCTGATATATCATTTCCAAATATTGTCTCCCATTGTGAAGGCTGTCTTTCTACTTTCTTGATGAAGTTCTTTGATGCACAAAAGTGTTTAATTTTGAGGAGTTCCCATTTATTTATTTCCTTCTTCAGTGCTCTTGCTTTAGGTTTAAGGTCCATAAAACCGCCTCCAGTTGTAAGATCCATAAGATATCTCCCTACATTTTCCTCTAACTGTTTTATGGTCTTAGACCTAATGTTTAGATCTTTGATCCATTTTGAGTTAACTTTTGTATAGGGTGTGAGAGATGGGTCTTCTTTCATTCTTTTGCATATGGATATCCAGTTCTCTAGGCACCATTTATTGAAGAGACTGCTCTGTCCCAGGTGAGTTGGCTTGACTGCCTTATCAAAGATCAAATGTCCATAGATGAGAGGGTCTATATCTGAGCACTCTATTCGATTCCATTGGTCGATATATCTATCTTTATGCCAATACCATGCTGTTTTGACCACTGTGGCTTCATAATATGCCTTAAAGTCAGGCAGCGCAAGACCTCCAGCTTCGTTTTTTTTCCTCAAGATGTTTTTAGCAATTCGGGGCACCCTGCCCTTCCAGATAAATTTGCTTATTGGTTTTTCTATTTCTGAAAAATAAGTTGTTGGGATTTTGATTGGTATTGCATTGAATCTGTAAATCAATTTAGGTAGGATTGACATCTTAACTATATTTAGTCTTCCAATCCATGAACACGGTATGCCCTTCCATCTATTTAGGTCTTCTGTGATTTCTTTTAGCAGTTTTTTGTAGTTTTCTTTATATAGGTTTTTTGTCTCTTTAGTTAAATTTATTCCTAGGTATTTTATTCTTTTAGTTGCAATTGTGAATGGGATTCGTTTCTTGATTTCCCCCTCAGCTTGTTCCTTACTAGTGTATAGAAATGCTACAGATTTTTGAATGTTGATCTTGTAACCTGCTACTTTGCTGTACTCATTTATTAGCTCTAGTAGTTTTGTTGTGGATTTTTCCGGGTTTTCGACGTATAGTATCATATCGTCTGCAAACAGTGATAGTTTTACTTCTTCCTTTCCAATTTTGATGCCTTGTATTTCTTTTTCTTGTCTAATTGCTCTGGCTAGAACCTCCAACACAATGTTGAATAATAGTGGTGATAGTGGACATCCTTGTCTTGTTCCTGATCTTAGGGGGAAAGTTTTCAATTTTTCCCCATTGAGGATGATATTAGCTGTGGGTTTTTCATATATTCCCTCTATCATTTTAAGGAAGTTCCCTTGTATTCCTATCTTTTGAAGTGTTTTCAACAGGAAAGGATGTTGAATCTTGTCGAATGCCTTCTCTGCATCAATTGAGATGATCATGTGATTTTTCTGCTTTGATTTGTTGATATGGTGTATGACATTAATTGATTTTCTTATGTTGAACCATCCTTGCATACCTGGGATGAATCCTACTTGGTCATGATGTATAATTCTTTTAATGTGTTGTTGGATACGATTTGCTAGAATTTTATTGAGGATTTTTGCATCTGTATTCATTAGAGAGATTGGTCTGTAGTTTTCTTTTTTTGTAATATCTTTGCCTGGTTTTGGTATGAGGGTGATGTTGGCTTCATAGAATGAATTAGGTAGTTTTCCCTCCACTTCGATTTTTTTGAAGAGTTTGAAGAGAATTGGTACTAATTCTTTCTGGAACGTTTGGTAGAATTCACATGTGAAGCCATCTGGTCCTGGACTTTTCTTTTTAGGAAGCTTTTGAATGACTAATTCAATTTCTTTACTTGTGATTGGTTTGTTGAGGTCATCTATGTCTTCTTGAGTCAAAGTTGGTTGTTCATGTCTTTCCAGGAACCCGTCCATTTCCTCTAAATTGTTGTATTTATTAGCGTAAAGTTGTTCATAGTATCCTGTTATTACCTCCTTTATTTCTGTGAGGTCAGTAGTTATGTCTCCTCTTCCATTTCTGATCTTATTTATTTGCATCCTCTCTCTTCTTCTTTTTGTCAATCTTGCTAAGGGCCCATCAATCTTATTGATTTTCTCATAGAACCAACTTCTGGCCCTATTGATTTTCTCTATTGTTTTCATGTTTTCAATTTCATTTATTTGTGCTCTAATCTTTGTTATTTCTTTCCTTTTGCTTGCTTTGGGGTTAGCTTGCTGTTCTTTCTCCAGTTCTTCCAAATGGATAGTTAATTCCTGAATTTTTGCCTTTTCTTCTTTTCTGATATAGGCATTTAGAGCAATAAATTTCCCTCTTAGCACTGCCTTTGCTGCGTCCCATAAGTTTTGATATGTTGTGTTTTCATTTTCATTCGCCTCGAGGTATTTGCTAATTTCTCTTGCAATTTCTTCTTTGACCCAGTCGTTGTTTAGGAGTGTGTTGTTGAGCCTCCACGTATTTGTGAATTTTCTGGCACTCTGCCTATTATTGATTTCCAACATCATTCCTTTATGGTCCGAGAAAGTGTTGTGTAAGATTTCAATCTTTTTAAATTTGTTGAGACTTGCTTTGTGACCTAGCATATGGTCTATCTTTGAGAATGATCCATGAGCACTTGAGAAAAAGGTGTATCCTGCTGTTGTGGGATGTAATGTCCTATAAATGTCTATTAAGTCTAGTTCATTTATAGTAATATTCAGATTCTCTATTTCTTTGTTGATCCTCTGTCTAGATGTTCTGTCCCTTGATGAGAGTGGTGAGTTGAAGTCTCCAACTATTATGGTATATGAGTCTATTTCCCTTTTCAGTGTTTGCAGTATATTCCTCACGTATTTTGGGGCATTCTGATTCGGTGCGTAAATATTTATGATTGTTATGTCTTCTTGTTTAATTGTTCCTTTTATTAGTAGATAGTGTCCTTCTTTGTCTCTTTTAACTGTTTTACATTTGAAGTCTAATTTGTTGGATATTAGTATAGCCACTCCTGCTCTTTTCTGGTTGTTATTTGCATGAAATATCTTTTCCCAACCTTTCACTTTCAACCTATGTTTATCTTTGGGTCTAAGATGTGTTTCCTGTAGACAGCATATCGAAGAATCCTGTTTTTTAATCCATTCTGCCAATCTATGTCTTTTGATTGGGGAATTCAGTCCATTGACATTTAGTGTTATTACTGTTTGGATAATATTTTCCTCTAACATTTTGCCTTTTGTATTATATATATCATATCTGATTTTCCTTCTTTCTACACTCTTTTCCATATCTCTCTCTTCTGTCTTTTTGTATCTGACTCTAGTGCTCCCTTTAGTATTTCTTGCAGAGCTGGTCTCTTGGTCACAAATTCTTTCAGTGACTTTTTGTCTGAGAATGTTTTAATTTCTCCCTCATTTTTGAAGGATAATTTTGCTGGATATAGGAGTCTTGGTTGGCAGTTCTTCTCTTTTAGTATTTTAAATATATCATCCCACTGTCTTCTAGCTTCCATGGTTTCTGCTGAGAAATCTACACAAAGTCTTATTGGGTTTCCCTTGTATGTAATGGATTGTTTTTCTCTTGCTGCTTTCAAGATCTTCTCTTTCTCTTTGACCTCTGACATTCTAACTAGTAAGTGTCTTGGAGAACGCCTATTTGGGTCTAATCTCTTTGGGGTGCGCTGCACTTCTTGGATCTGTAATTTTAGGTCTTTCATAAGAGTTGGGAAATTTTCAGTGAAAATTTCTTCCATTAGTTTTTCTCCTCCTTTTCCCTTCTCTTCTCCTTCTGGGACACCCACAACACGTATATTTGTGCGGTTCATATTGTCCTTGAGTTCCCTGATACCCTGTTCAAATTTTTCCATTCTTTTCCCGATAGTTTCTGTTTGTTTTTGGAATTCAGATGTTCCATCCTCCAAATCACTAATTCTATATTCTGTCTCTTTAAATCTATCATTGTAGCTATCCATTATTTTTTCTATGTTTGCTACTTTATCCTTCACTTCCATAAGTTCTGCGATTTGTTTTTTCAGTTTTTCTATTTCTTCTTTATGTTCAGCCCATGTCCTCTTCATGTCCTCCCTCAATTTATCGATTTCATTTTTGAAGAGGTTTTCCATTTCTGTTCGTATATTCAGGATTAGTTGTCTCAGCTCTTGTGTCTCATTTGAGCTATTGGTTTGTTCCTTTGACTGAGCCATATTCTCAATCTTTTGAGCGTGGACAGTTATCTTCTGCTGCTGGCGTCTGGGCATTTATTCAGATTTCTCTTGGTGTTGGACCCAGCAAGGTTGTAATATTTTTCTGTGAAATCTCTGGGTTCTGTTTTTCTTATCCTGCCCAGTAGGTGGCGCTCGTGGCACACGTTTGTCTGCGGGTCCCACCAGTAAAAGGTGCTGTGGGACCTTAAACTTTGGAAAACTCTCGCCGTCCGGGGGGTTCGCTAGCCGAAACGGCTTGAGCCGGCCCGGGGTCCGAACGCAGGGAGGGTTGCTGGTCGCCGCAGCCAGGGAAAGAGCCCGTCCGAATTTCCTAGTCGGCCCTGGGCAACAAGCGTGGCGGGAGGGCGCCAGCGGCAGCGGCCCGCCCGAGAGAGTGCACGTTCCCCGGGAGTCACGGGTTTGGAAGGGGCCTCCCCCACCCGTCACCGTTCTCCGCGGCCTGGGGGTTTCCGATCCAATTCTCTCAGTTGGTCCGGGGGCTGCGCGTGGTGTGGGCGCCAGCCGTCTTTGTTTCAGGGGACCGCCTCTCCAATTCTCCCAGCCAGCCCGGGAAGGGGGAAGGGAGTAACTCCGGCCGCTTGCCACCCCGCCCGGTAAGGCCCGCGCGCCTCGGCGATCTCACCCGAGCTGCTTCTCTCAGCCAGCCAGCCGTTCCAGGATGGGGTACGCTGTCTTTTTTATCTCTGTTGTGGCTTTGGGCGCTTTCTGTATCGTTTCTACTCCCCTAGTAGGTGTCCTGGAGAAGAAACTAAGATCCGCGCGTCTTACTAAGCCGCCATCTTCCAGGAAGCTCCGGGAATAATATTTTTGACAGCTTTACAGAGTTTTGTGGAAATAGGAGGTATAGAGATGTTGGCTGATTGTTGTTAGATACACTGTATCTAACATTAATGAGTGAAAGGGATGGGCTTAAGGCATCAAATGAGAAGCTATGCACTGTCTGACAGATATAAATATTTCTATGTGTGTCCTGAAGGAAAATCTTATTTCCTCTAGCCATAGAACTTGAGATCACCAAAAATCAGACTCAGAATCTTATTGTTAGAGTAGCAACTTAACAACATAAACTGAAATCTCAATTTTGTATGGTGTCTGCCGTTAAAGTGAGGGTATTGATTAGAAATGAATTGCATGGTGACATGTGGATTAATAATGATACTGGTGGAGAGGTTGAAACCCTAGGTTATGCTGAGTCTTCTCCAAATAACCCTGCAATAGTCTACAGTGAGGATATAGCTACCCTACTCCTGGTACCAAGTTTTATTAACTAGGGTTCTCTTGAGAAACAGAATCAGCAGAAAATATCCATAGATATAAGATTCATAGTATCTCATGTAACCGTGGGAACATTGAGTTCAAAATCTGCAGGGCAGGCTGTGAAGCTGATGACTCTGATGAAAGGTCTGGACAAACTCCACAGGAGAGGCTCTCCGGCCAAAGCAGGAAGAAAGATTGTCTCTTCTGAGTCCTCCTTAAGAGACTTCCAGTGATTAGATTAAACATCATTCATGCAGAAGACACTCCCCTTGGCTGATTACAAATGCAGTCAGCTGTGGGGGCAGCCAACATGATCCTGATTTAATTTTATGAAATGTCCTCATAGTAACAGACAGGCACCACCACCTTGCCAAGTTGACACAAGAACCTATCACAATCACAAACCATGGAATCTCCATGTTATTATTTCATCTTCATTGCAGATGTTCTGATCATTAAAACTACTGACATTTGTGTGAAAATGAAAATTATGAACACTTTACATATGTTTTTCAATTTGAGAAATAAAAATATTTTTTCTCATATCATTCAGGAAATTTCATGAAATAACAAAAAGAACAATTTTAGAATTACAAGTTCTTCACTGAGAAAGTCACAGATTCTGCTTTCTCCATTCTTGAATAAGGGAACCAAAATAATAAAGTAACAGTAATAATAATAGCTTCTTCCAGTTCCAAGGGCTACTAGTTATTCCTCCGTTGTCAGATTCTTCCTTTTCCTTTTGTTGTATTGACCTCTCATGTCTTTCGGTACATACTTAATTCTGCAAAGCCTTGCTTGAGAGTTTAACTACTCTCTGGGCAGAGTCCATATAGCATAGAGAATGTTTTCACTTTTCATCTTTGTCACTTAAACTATTCCCAGTGTGAAATCCTTCTGGCTGTCTAAAATTTGCTTAACACTGATTGACTACCTATTGTACTCTTAACATATTACTAGGTATCAAACAGCATTCTTGAATAGTTCAGCTTGCAAAACTCAGTCGCTTCTCTCACTCAAAGCACAGAAAGCCTGTGTAATATACCTAAATTAGCCCACATACAAACTTGTAATATTCATATGTTGCATAGGAATATTTTATATCTGTGGCCCTGCAATTATGAAATAAATTTTCACTTCCTAATTGTGTTCATTATATAGTTCTCATATGAAATGACTATGCAGTGTTAAACAGTACATTGATACAAAGTGACATGCATGGTATACTGGGAGAATGTCCACCAAGGATAGAGTCAAGAAAGGAGAAATATAGCACCAAGTCAAGAAAGAGATCCCCATAATCACTTAGGATCCAGATGTAAGACTCCAGTTAAGTCACTGAGCTCATTTTTTTCATCAACCATAAACTAAGAAAGAGTCCATGACAAATGTTCTCTAGGTTCTTTCAGATGCACAACTCTACAATGCCATGGAGTGAAGCAGAAAGCTGAGCATTTACAGTCCACTGAAGAAGTCGTACTTTATATACATAAAACTCGTAGAGAACAGTTTTTTCATCATAGGCAACGAATAAATTGATTTCTATTTCATTGTTTGAAATCAATGAGAGATTTCATTGATTTGAGACTTCAAATTTATTGAGAGAATCAATAAATTGATTTCTATTTCATTGTTTGAAATCAATGAGAGATTTCATTGATTTGAGATTTCAAATTTATTGAGAGAATCAATAAATTGATTTCTCTCCCATTTTTATCAGAAATGCCATTATTCGGTGAAAAATGAGAGGCCCTTAAAGTTACTTTAAGCAGACTATCTTTCTGCTCTCTCTGTTGTAGGGTAATAGTTCTTTAATCAATTCCCTTCCTTCCTTTCGAACTTATAGGCAAACAAAAACAAATGCTAAAATATGTGATTTTTTCATCTATTAAGTCAGCAAAGGCTGATTAAAAAGAGAACACAATGATAGCCAGTGGCAGAGAGAGTGGGGGAAACTAATCTTAATATGCACCCTTAATGGAAGTATAAATTGGTATAAACTTTTCAGAGGGTAGTTTGACAATGTTGTAAGATTTAAAATTGACTTTACTATTAGATCCAGTAATTGTATTCCATGAAAATTTTTCAAATAATGGCTGTCTGTTCATGTTTTTGTGTATTAAACAGTTGAAAGCAACCAAATAACAAATGATAAGGAACTGGATAAATAAATTGTGGTAGACCCTCATAATGATTAGGGTGCATTATTTGAATTTGGTTTTGAGGACTATATTTATCTACTTGAAAAGACTCACAGTAGAGTGTAACAATTAAACATCAAGTTACAAAGCTGTATACCTGGTATACTAGAAGAACTTATGCCAAAGGACAACTGATAGATGACATGTGAGCATACATCAGTGGTTAAAATGGCTACTTTGGGGATGCAGGGATATGTGTCATTTTTATTCTTCTTTTTTCTTATCCTATTTTTCTAAAGTCAATAATAGATATTACTTGTGTAAATATTGTACTTTAAATGTAAATGCATGATTAAAATTTCTATGAAAAGCTGTGAAGCACAGAATCAACCCAACAGAAAATCAAATCAGTAATGTGGAGAACCAGCTTTATGAACTGTTAAAAAAAATTAAAAAATAAGATTTAAATGGTTTTTTTAAAGATAAGTTGATAATATCTATCTAGGAAAGCCTTGTCGCTTTTGAAATATTGTTTCTTCTGTTTACTCTTTTGTTATAATTTTTGAGAGTTGTTGCCTCACAGTAGCAGAACATGAGCTATGTGTGCTGTACGGTGGGATTTTTTGGGGGGACAGGGGGGTATGGGGGATTCATGGGCTGGGAATCGAACCCCAGTCTCCTTTATGGCAGGTGAGCATTCTCCTACTGTATAGTAACCTCTTAATGTGGCCTGATATACCTTCAGTATTCAAAAATGTTTCAAGACACTAAGAAAGAATCATTTCAGATATTAGAATAAGGTGTTTGATATACATTCTTTTCTGTTTTAAAACTAGGGTTTTATGGAACCAAGTTAGCTTTTTAGCTGCCACTGTCAGTGGATAAGAAACATAGCCATGGTTGTCTCAGCAGAAAAACCTCATTTCTAAGTCATCTCTTGCTGGGTTTGGTGAAGCTGATACACTAGGAACAAAAACTTTCCACTAGCCCTCAATGTGGCCTGAGCCCCATGAAGCTACGAGTATCTTTGCTTCTTGCCTAAGAAATACGTCCCTGACTTCCAACTTGCCCTTGGTATTCTACTTTCTTAAAGCTCCATTCACCTGTTCCTCTTATGGTTTGTGACTAGGGACACATGCTCCACTTGTGGTTGTTTTTCTTGTATTCATTTTTCATTTGTGTGTGGGGGAGTGGGGGAGCAGAGTAATTTCAGGTCTCTTGAATGAGCCAATAATTGCTTTACTATAATCAATATATAAATCATCAGTAGAGACAATGTTTAGAGAAAAACTTCTGTTGGTTCATTTTACTTGATAAAAAAAAAATAGTTTACAAGGACATTAGAGAATGAAAATGAAAGAGATACATCTAGATTAAGGAGAAACATGATAGCATTTCTAAGTAAAAGGAAGCCTGATGGCAATCATGTTTCATGCTTACAATTCCTTTTGCGTTGTCTTGAACTAGCAAATAACCTGCAATAATAATAATACCAATCTTAGAAAAATAACCTCAACCCAGGGTGCCTTTTGGGAAATGAAAGCAAAGTGTCAGCAATTCTATAGTGTGCTGAATTTCAATATACTGTAAAACTTTTTTTCCCGAGATACTGCACATATTTATCTTCTTCTCAGGTACCTTCAGCACTTTCATAGCATACCACCCAGGGGCCCAGGTAGCAAGAAAAATACACCATGTGAGAGGAACTGCAGAGCAGAATGCAGGTGCTAACAAATATGCAACTCTCTTTTCTGTTTTATCATAATTCTGAAAGAATTTTCACACTAAGGCTTTCTACTGAACACAGTTTTGGTGATTCACATTAACCAAGATTCAGACATCTCCCCATCTTGTGGAATGTATGCATTAATACATTAATTTTATGTATTGATAAAATTAATGTGTTAATTAATTATACTAATTTTAGATATATTTTTATTGAAAAATGTAGCCAATTTTTGTTTTGTTTTGGCATGGGCAGGCACCGGGAATCGAACCCATGTCTCTGACATGGCAAGAGAGAAGTCTGCCTGCTGAGCCATTGTGGCCCGCCCTGTTTATTTATGTTTTTTAATTTTACATCCCCATAAGCCGTAATTATGAGTTATACATTCTTCACATCTCCTAGCAGTTACTTATTAGAAACAAACATTTCAACCAAAAAAGAAAAATAAATAAAGGTATGATTTAGGTCTTTCTTATTAAGCACATATAGACTTAAAGCTACTTGAAAATAGATTATAATAAGGGTATTTTATTCCCATTACATTATGTACTTTAGATAAGTTTTTTCATTCCATAACTAATTTTTGATGTCCAAAGTGAGGTGTGTGTGCTAAACCTCAGGGTAATTTATCTTAATATTATTGGATTTGATCTGAACTCCGGTAAAAGAAGGACTTTATCTTTCAGTTAATGATGTTGCTTTTCAATACAGATGAACCAAAGAGCATTTAAGCTATTTTGAATGAAGGTTTTTAAAAAAAATTCTCGCCTGCCATGCCAGAGACCTGGGTTCAATTCCCGGAGCCTGTCCATGCAAAAATAAAAAACAAAAAGAAACAAAACTTTTTTTTTTTAAGATTATATATTCATGACTTTACATTTCAGTTCCTTTTTGGCAGCAATATATAGTGTTTGTTTGTACTGTAACTTCCAGCACAATGGAATGATGCAATGTCTTTCATCATAACCTCATTTCCAGAAATGTTCATAATTTAAATAATTATGTTATCTTGACTTCATGCCAATTAAGTTTGTGCATCTAGGGACTGAATCTTAATGAAGTATATGAATAAGTTTTCAGTGATATAATCTTTTGGCAGAGCCACAATCAAATGAAATTTTGTTTAATTTCACATTTAAAAATTTCTTCAATAGTTGAGACGTAAGAACAAAAAAAAAAGCAAACAGAAGCACGTAAAAGAAGATAGGTTAGAGGCTGAATAGTTTTAAAACATTCAAAGATAATTTACTTAACATTCAAAAGCAACATGATTTATCTGAAAAATATAACATGAAATGTTAAACATCTCATTCAAGAAAATTAAAATGAGAAATACAGTGGCTAAACTCTATCATGCTGGCATTAATCAGTTGGTTTGGGGGAACCTGTCCACTAAAATTCTGGAGTCAGATTCATTAAAAAAAAGAATTAAGAGTGATTTAAGATGTCTCCAATGTCAAGCCATAGGCTGCATATGTCTCTCTCTGAATGGAAAAATGAACAGTTCCCTAGAGGAAGAAGAATTTATTAACTGAATGTCTAACAGCTGCCTCACAGGCATGAGACTAGATGGATACACCAAGCTGCAAAGCTGTGCACCCTGCATGAAAGGCCATATAATATAATCTGATTACTTAAGGGTTTGCGTTAATCTGACTGTGAATAAAAATAACCAACAAACAAATCCTTGCCTAATTTTTGCAGCCACTGATGAGGAAATCTAAACATATGGATCGTTATGGGCTATGGGTCTCTGATACATTAACATTGTGATGAAATAGTGAGAGACTGGCAGCAAAGTGTTTGGGGACTGGGGGTAGAATTACTCATTTCCACCAAGAGTTGTAATCTCTATTTAGACAGCCCGGTATTTGACGCCTTTATCCCAAATTTCTCAGAAACATCATAATCTTTGTACGAACAAAAGGAACAGCAAATGACTTTTGGTTTGCACGTTAATAAAAACAGGCTTTTGGTGTTGGAGCTTCCCGAGGATAAATAAAATAAACAAAATGATCTGCGTACTTCTATTTAAAAATTCACCTTTTATATTTAAATATTACATGTCATTACCTTAAGGCTAATAATAATCCCTGGAATATACTAGATATTCAGTAAATGCTTCTTGAATGAAATAAAAATAGCTACATTCAAAAATTCATGTAGATAATCTCCTTCTAACATTGGATTTGGCAAAAGGAATGTGCCTAGTTTTTCTGTTAATGGGTTATTTTGTTTATTGCTTGAGGAGATAGTTTTATATATGAAGGATGCAGCTACAAGTATTTTATTCCATAGGTTCAGGTGCAATGATTATAACTAAAGCATATTACAAGGCTTATGGTGTTACTGTCCCTGCCCTGATCTTCCTTTCCCCATTACACCCCCACAGTGGTCACAGGATTCATTCTCCTGCTGAGATGGCAGCAAATTACCCACATTTGGAGGAACATTGCTGCTCCAACAAAAAGGTTAAATTTGGTAAATCACTCTTCCAGGGCACTTTTCCAGAACCATTACCCCTAGTGATGATCTCCCCCTCTTTAAAATGAGAACCCCGTCCAGAAAGGGAACAAGCCATTCTTTTTTTATTGTCGCTGCAATTCTAGTTCCAATCTCTCGAATCACAGAAGGGTTGTCAGTACTATTTCGATTTCTTAGCTGTGGAGGTCAAGATGATTTAAGATTTTTCTATTCATTCTTGACAGAACCAAATGCTATTTCAAGGAAGAACTGCCCAAGGGTGAAGGGGTGAGGACTGTGGTAGATGGTGGAGTGGGAAGCTCCAGAACTCAGTCCTTCCATCAGAACCACTATTTATTTAACAGACAGGAACAGTCTGAAGCAACTATTTTCAAACTCCCTTGGCCAGGAGAAAAAATACAGCATCCAGGCAGAAGAGGCTGGTAATCTTTGTACAAACAAAAAGATTACAGTAAACAAAGGTAAATTGCTCTCTCAGTGCGGTGGCTACCAGCACCCCATTCCCCATTCTCACATCAGGCCAACATGGAGTCCATGCCCTGGTTAGTTCACTAGCATCAGAAAGGGACACTTTCAGATCTTTTGGGACTTGGCTCCGAGGGCAGCCATTTTTCCAACCTAGCCCAGACAAAGAGTGGCAGAGGAGACTTAAAATTGTTATGCTTCTTTGGGGCTACAGGAGACAGTCCATTGAAGGGCTGCATTTGCTGGGCAGGTAAAAAAATCTCAGCTGTGGGAATCTGGGGAAGAAGGGAACTGACCCCCTTCCAGACGCTCTCCCAGGAAGGTCCAGAGCCAGTCTGTACCCCTTCTTGAGTCCCACCCTGTTTCAACAGAGACAGACAGACTCGGGGTAATTCTTTCAGGCTGGCACTCCCAGAATATGCCTTCCAGGTGAAAGCAGCTTGAGAGAAGGAAAGGATTGTAAGTAACTATGGAGTCAGACAGCCTGTGGCAAAAACTTGCCTGCTTAAACACCTGGGAGCAGGAAGTCTGTCCCTAGAAAATAGAGGGGACATTCAAACTCCTACAAATGGCAACTCCAAAACTACTAACAAGCACAAACCCAAGACAAGACAGTCCCAGCAAAGACAGGAAGGACCCTGCACTCTTCATTTGTCTTGGGGGCATCTCCTGATAGGAGGATTGAAGCTCAGGAACATCTGTGGTTTATTTTACAAGCAGGATAAAAAAAGAAAAAAACAAGAAAGTCATTTCTGGGATAAATCTAAAAGTTAACATTTTAAAATATTAAAATGTACAGTGTGCAAGAAAAGACAAAGAAATAAGAAATGATGACCCATACAAACGAAGAGGATAAAAATACAGAAAACACTAATGAAGAAGACGAGAATGTGGAAGCACCAAAGAATATATATTTTTTTAATTTTAAAAGCACTTAAGGAGGTGAAGGAAAATACAGAGAAAGAACTAAAGGATATAAGGAAAACATGAACAAGAAATAAGAGAATCTTAGTAAAGAGATAAAAATTTTTAGAAGGAACTGAACAGGACTACTGGAGTTGAAGGCCACAATAAATGGAATAAAAAATTCCCAGGAGGGTTTTAAAAGCAAATTGGAGCTGGCAGAGAAAGAATCAGTGAACTTCACCACAAGACAACTGAAATGAGTCAGACTAAGGTGTAAAGAATTATAAAAAGCAAAAATAGCCTATATACCTCTGGGATACCATCGGGCTTACTGACATATGCATTATGGGAGTCCCAGAAGGAGAAGAAAGACAAAAAGTGGCAGAAATAATGGTCACAGAAATAATGAGAGAGAACTCCCCAAACTTAGTAAAGGACATAAATATGCAAATCTAAGAAGTCCAGAGTACCCCAAACAGGATAAATAAGAAGAAAAACACACGCCATCATATACTGATCACTCTTTCAAAGGAAAAGGAGAGAGTTCTGAAAGCTGAAAGAGAAAAGCAATGTTTTATGTGCAAAATCATCCCAAGTACATTGAGTGCTGATTTGTCATCAGAAACCAGGGAGGTAAGAAAGCAGTGGGTTGAAATACTTAAGGTTGAAATACTGAAAAGAAGCCAACTTCTAATCAAGAATTTCATATCCAGTGAGATATTCATTGAAAAATGTGGGCAAGATGAAGACATTCCCAGATAAACAAAAGCTAAAGTAGTTCATCACACTAGACCAATCCTATAAGCAATGTTAATCGGAGTTCTTCAGACTGAAGTGAAAGGACACTAGACAGTGGTTTAAAGCAGCATAAAAAAATAAACACTTGTGGTAAAAGTAACATTTGGATAATTATAAATGCCAGTTTTATTGTATTGTATTGTTTCGTATGTTACTCCATTTCTTGCTTCCTACAGGTGCTAAAATGCAAATGCATCAAAAGTAATTATAAATCTATAGATTCAGATACACAGTATACAAAGATATAAGTACATAACATGTACCAAAAAGTGAGAGGACAAAAAGGCTATAATTTTATGTGTATGCTATTGAAGTCAAGTTGGTATCAAACAAAATATGATTGTAATAGATTTAGGATGATACATTTTAACCCCATGATAACCACAAGGAAAATAGATGAAAAAATAAATACAGAAAAGAGAAGGCCCTCATAATGGTACAACACAAAAAAAATCAAATAAACATAAAAGTAGACATTAATAGAAGAATTGAGGGACAATAAATGCATAAAACTTACAAAAAGCTAAATAGCAAGATAAGAAGAACTGCATTACCAGTAATGACTTTAAATATAAATGGATTAAGTTCTCCAGTTAAAAAGCAGGGATTGGCAGAATAGATTAAAAAAAAAACGCATGACTCAACTATATGCTGTTTTATAAGAGACTCACCTTAAATTGAAAGACACATATAGGTTGAAAATAAAAGGATGGAAAAAATATACCAGGCAAATAGTAACCAAAAGAGAACTGGAATAGCAATTCTAATATCAGATAAAGTAGACATTAAGTCAAAACAGTTATGCAGGACAAAGCAGTCATTATATACTGATAAACAGTCAAATTCAACAACAAAAAATGCAACAGTTATAAATATATATGCACCTAATATCAGAATCCCAAAATATATGAAGCAAATACTGACAGACTTTAAAGGTAAATTGAGGGTTCTACATTAATAGTAGGAAATTTTAATATTCCACATACAAATAATGGATAGAACATCTAGTCAGAAGATCAGTGAAGAAATACAAGATATGAATGATACTCTAAATCAACTAGACCTAACAAACATGTATAGAACACTTTATCCAACAACAGAATGCATTCTTCTCAAGTACACATGGATCATTCTCAAGGATAGATCATATCTTAGGTTATGAAACTAGTTTCAATAAATTAAAAATATTGAAATCAAACAATGTCTTTCTTTCTCTGAATGCAATAGAATGAAACAAGAAACCAATAACAGAGGGATAAATGGAAAATTCACAAATATGTGGAAATTAAACAACGCGATCTTAACCAATGGATGAAAGAAGAAATCACAAGCAAATTTAGACAATATCATGAGGTGAATGAAAATGAAAATACAACACAGAAAAATTTACAGGATGCATAAAAGGCAGTGCTGAGGGGCAAATTTATGGCTCTCTATGCTTATATTAACAAAGAAAAAGAAATCAGAGACTTAACATTAAAGCTGGAAGAACCAGAAAAAGAATAACAAACTAAATCCAAAGAGAGCAAAAGAAAGAAAATAACAAATATTAGAGTGGAGATACATGAGGTAGAAAAAAAAAAAAAAAAGGATGGGATTGACAAAACCTAAAAGTTGGTTCTTAGAAAATAGTGATAAAATTGACAGATCTTTAGCTAGACTGACAAAGCAAAAAAAAAAAAAAAAAGAAAAGAAAAGAAACATGATACACATAATGAAAATCAGAAATAAAAAGGGGGATATTACTACTGACCCACAGAAATAAAAAGGAATATAAGAGGATACTATGAACAACTGTATGCCAATAAATAACTTAGATGAAATGGACAAATTATTAGACTCACCCAAACTACCTACAATGACTCAAGAAGAAGGAAAGGATTGCAACACACTAATTAACAGTAAAATGAATGAATCAGTAACCAAAAACCTCCAAAGAAAGCCCAAGACCAGATGGATTCACAGTGGACTTTTACCAAACATTCTAAGAAGACTTAACTCCAATTCTGCTCAAATACTTCCAAAAAATTGAAGAGGAAAGAATACTCTCTAATTCATTCTACAAGGCCAACATCGTTTTTACTAATTTCCTAAAAGTAGCAAACTCAGTTTTAAATATTTGTATTTTTAGCAAAGAGCAAATGAAACAATATTTTAAAAGGTTTAAAGTAAGTGCAAAGGCTCTCTCTATATTTTGATATTTAAAAAAACTATGTTGCTTTAAGAACTTTAAGTCAATAGGCCAAGCCCTTGATCTTGAGGCTTGCTCTTGTGAAGCTTACTTCTGTAGCAGAGAAATAAATTATGCCTAAGAGTTACTTCCAGAGGGCCTCTGTTGTTGCTCAGATGTGGCCTCTCTATCTCTAAGCCCAACTCTGCAAGAAAAATCATTGCCTTCCCCATGGAAAATGACATTCAGGGGTGAAAGTCTCCCTGACAGTGTGGTATATGAATCCCGGGGATAAGCCTGGCCCTGGCCCTGTGGGATCAACAATGCCTTCCTGACCAAAAAGGGGAAAATAAATGAGACAAAATAAGGTATCAGTGGTTGAAAGAGTTCAAATAGAATTGAGAATCTATTCTGGAGTGATCTTATGCATGCTTCAGCTAGACATTGCTATTTACCATGGTTTGCCAACCCCAACCAAAAGCATTCCTGTCAACCCTAAAGAACACCTAGGGCTCTATCTGAGATTCAACAAAAGTTTCACACACTAAGATTACTTTCCAGAAACCTACAACCTCCAGAGAGTTTCATAGGCCAGATAAGCCCTGAAAACCAGAGAGGCTACCCTCTCCAAGAACAACAACTACTTCCATCCCCCTATCCATATTACTGACAGCCCCTTCCAACTTGGAAAGTTAGAATGGGGATAGACCAAATATCCCTAAAGATTGGAAGAAGGATCAAAGGAGAAGGAGGAGTTATAACAGAGAAGACAGGATTTAACAAATGACTATGACTGCTAAATCATTGTACTGATATTTCTTTTAGTCTCTAGTGTCTTGGAGCTAGAGAAGCTAGAAGGAAAAACCTAAAATTGTGACATGTAACCCATACCAAACTCTGAAATCTGTTCTATGACTACTTGCTACAATGTTCTTAGAAATTTATTGCTTTTTTGTATGTATGTTTTATTTCATAATAAAAAATGTTTTTAAGAAAAGGCAGGGGGGTGGACATCTGGATATCACAAAAGTGGCCTGGCTGGCTGAGCTGGGGGCTGCAGACACCAGGTCTGTTGTCAGAGCAATAGACTGTGGAGACTGAACTGCCACCTTGATTGGAGAATTATTCATCTCTAATCACAACGGGGTCTACCGAAACGACATCAGGAGGAATGCAGTGGATGCCTTTTGGGTCAATGTTACCTGTTCCTGGCAGCAGGTGCACCAGCCCTGTCACCAGCATCACTTGTACCAGCTTTTTCCATGTTAAGCAGGCCAGTATCTGACTGGCAAATGTCACCAAGCAAAATGTCAATGTTGCAATGGTCTTTGAATTCCTCTACAAGATGTGTGACATGATGGCTGCTTACTTTGGCAAAATCAGTGTGGAGAACATCAAGAACAATTTTGTGCTTATATGTGAGCTTCTGGAAGAGATCCTAGACTTTGGCTATCCACAGAACTCTGAGATGGGGCCACTGAAAACCTTCATCACTCAGCAGGTATTAAGAGCCAGCATCAGACAAAGAAGGACAGTCCCAGAGCACCAGCCAGATGATGGGACAGATCAGTTGGTGATGGGAGGGCATCAAATATCACAGGAATAAGCTCTTCCTAGATGTGCTGGAAAGTCTAAACCTACCTATGTCCCCATAGGGGCAGGTGCTGAGTGCCACGTGTCAGGCCGGGTGGTGATGTAGAGCTACCTGAGTGCAAATGTGTGAAGAATGACAAGATTGTCACTGAGAAGCAGGCAAGGGTCCAACTGACGAAACAGGCAGGATTGGAAAACCATCAATTGCCATCAATGACTGTACCTTCCACTAATGTGTGTGGCTCAACAAATTTGTCTCTGAATGCAGCATTAGCTTCATCCCACCAGATAGAGAATTTGAGCTCATGAAGTATCACACCACCAAGGACATCATCCTTTCTTTCCAGGTTATCCCACTAGTGCAAGAAGTGGGTCACACTAAACTAGAGGTTAAGGTGGTTATCAAATCCAACTTCAAGCCCTCGCCACTGGCCCAGAAGATTTAGGTGAGGATCCCAACCCCCAGGAACACAAGTGGAGTGCAGGTGATTGGCATGAAGGGCAAGGCCAAGGACAAGGCCAGTGAGCATGCATCACGTAGAAGATCAAGAGCATGGCAGGCATGAAGGAGTCACAGATCAATGCAGAGATTGAGCTTCTGCCCACTAAGGACAAGAAGAAATGGGCTCAACCTCCCATTTCTATGAGCTTTGAGGTGCCATTTGTGCCCTCCAGCCTCAAAGTGTGCTACTTGAAGGTGTCTGAACTGAAGCTGAATTACAGTGACCATGATGTCATCAAATGGGTGTGCTACATTGGCTGCAGTGGCATTTATGAGAACTGCTGCTGGCTGCCTAATCGCCACTAGCCCACCTCCCCTCCATCTTCCACTGAACAAGGTGCCCCTGGACACCACACAACAGTGTCCTCTCCTCCCTTCTGCTTTGCTGTTTTCCCTTTGCACCAACACCTTCAAAAGCAGGGCTGGTGGCACAGTCCCTGGGCTTTCTGGGTTGGGGGGTGGGGGTGGGGAGTTGGGGGCTTCTGCTCCTCCATCTGTCTGTCTGTCCTAGCCCATTGCCAGTCCCTGAGTTCTGTGACCAAAGCCAGGTGGACCCCTCTGTTCCCCTTCCCTGTGGCCACACCTCTCTGGAGTAGAAGGGGTTCACTGCCCCTCACCTCAGAGCTCCACTGAAGGCCAGTAATGGATTCCCAACCCTTAATTCCTACTCTGCCTTGGGAGAGTGCAAACTGCATTTTGTACACATGTGAGTTTGTCAAGTTATAAACCCATTCAATGCTGCAGAATGGAAAAACAAAATAATATATATATATGTGTTGCTGTGCTATTGAGAGATTTCAAGGTTATCATTGTAATAGATCTTAATAAGCAACAGTCTCCCTCTTATTTCAGAGAGATGGGAAATAGCATGGAACAGATGGAACCTATATAAGGAACACATGGAACAAATCTATTGCCTGGCAAATGTTATAATTTCTAACAGTGATGCACTAAATGGCTGAATGAAGCCCTACTGTCATATACCTAGTAGGCAACACAGCAGTCTTATCAGGGAAGTAGAGTAGGTTTGGGAAGATGATTTGGGAAGAAGTTAATTGACAAGTGTGTGTATGTGTTAAATGTATGGCTTTCCAATAGCTCATTAATGGTAGAAAGCATTTTGAAATATGGCAGTTAGCTAAATAGTATTAGTGTCTGAAAAGCAGTTTGTACTTTTAATCCAGCTACCTTTAGTTTTATATTAATTGCCAAAATTTGTGATCGAATGGTGTTACCCTGTACATTACTCATTCACTCTAACAATTATGAGCACCTTCAGTGCATGTCAACACTTGAAGATAAATAATAAAAATCCCACTTTTCAAAAGCTTTCCTTGTAGAGGGGGAAGCAGATTGACACTAAAATAGGCTGAGTTCTCAAACATTTGCACATTGGTGACATTGTGCACAGAGCACAAATGAAGGAAGTTTACCCACAAGTTAGGGAGGTCTTCCCTCAGGATGTAGCTTGTAAATCAAGGCTTGTAGAATGATGCAGATTTGGCCAGACACTTGAAGGAGGGAAGGAATTCCCAAGAACGGAATTAGCATGGGCAAAGTTCTCACATCCAATGTGTTATACTCTTCAATCCATGTCAATTTTTGACATTTTATTGAGTTTTAAGAAGTTTCTTTGAGATTTGTAATTTCTTTTTTTTTTTTTTACCTTTTTTTATTGATAGTATGACATAAACAAAGCAAAGAAATAAAAAAGCAATAGTTTTCAAAGCACTCTTCAACAAGTGGTTACAGGACACATCCCAGAGTTTGTCATGGGCTTCCATACAATCCTCTCATATTTTTCCTTCTAGCTGCTCCAGAATATAGGAGGCTGCAGGGCTTAAATATTTTTTTATCATCACAATCAACTTTTTTTCCTTCTTTTATTTGTGAAAAATAACATATATACAAAAAAGCTATAAATTTCAAAGCACAGCACCACAATTAGTTGTAGACCACATTTCAGACTTTGACATGGGTTACAATTTCACAATTTTAGGTTTTCACTTCTACATTGTATAATTTCATTGGTAGTCCCATTTATCATTCAAGAAAAGTGAAACTCATTAGATTTAAGTGATTTTTTGGAAGTATCCTCAGAATTAAATGTTTGAAACGTGTCTTTTTATTCCATCTACAACGCTCTTTCTCCCTCCCAGGCTTGTGCTATTCCTGCTACATTATCTGTGGGGAATGGGATATGCCTGGAGCATTTCATTGGGAGTCTTTTACTGGAGATAGTAAGGATGCAGTTGAATTTTTGGCATCTATTTATATTATTTCCTTTCAGATTTGATTATGGAGCTCAATGTTTAGCTATATTTCAAGATAAAATGAATGCTACTAACATGTTCCTTCTAATAAAGACTCCCACCCACACATAAACTTATCAGGCGAGTTTTTCTAATGTTATTACAACTAATATTGGCTTCCTTTTCTTCCTAACCCTGATATATGGAAAACGAAGTATTGCCAGATTCTCAACCAATAGGGTAATTTGGGGCTGTTAAACTGAATTCTTGCCGCATGAAAAACAGAGGGGGGGGGATCAATTGTAATTTGTGTGGTGACGGAGTTTTGTTGAGTGGTTCCAAAATTGGAATGTGATTGCTTCCATATGCAATCCATATTATATTGTATGAACTTACATCTCAAAGGACACGGCCATTATGTAGAAAGAGAAGTTATTTAGAGAAATGGAACATCTGTGTTTTCAACACTTGGGCTATCAATGAGTGATTAACTTTCCTTAAACAGAGACCTTTAGAGAAAAAGTAATTTTAAAAATTAAGAGCTGTATTTCTATTCCATTTTATAAATTTTTTTTTTAAATAGTAAACTTGAGTTTTCTTGCAACATGTAAAACAGACTAAAAAAACATGTGACAATTAACTAGATAAAATAAGGCTAACCCTTGGGAAGAAAATAAACCTCAAATTCTACAGTCATGTGAACATTTTTTTTTTTTTTTTTTTTTTTTTTTAGACAGAGAAGGAAGGAAGGATAGAAGGAAGGAAGGGAGGAAGAAAGGGAAACATCTTTAAACATTTTCTTATTTTTTATTATATTTTGTTTGTTTGTTTTGTTTTTTACATGGGCTGGGGCCGGGAATCGAACCGGGGTCCTCCGGCATGGCAGGCAAGCACTCTTGCCCGCTGAGCCACCGCGGCCCACCCATCATGTGAACATTTTTAACAGCTGAAAATATCATAACATGAACACGTGGGTGTACATACTTATAACCTGCATGTTTCCCAGGCAAAGGTATTTGAATGAACTAAAAATATCCCTCAAAATTTTAACAGTCAGCATTCTAAGTGTTCTTGAAAATACATGGATTGAAAAGTATAGCACATTGGATGTGAGAACTTTGCCCATGCTAATTCCGTTCTTGGGAATTCCTTCCCTCCTTCAAGTGTCTGGCCAAATCTGCATCATTCTACAAGCCTTGATTTACAAGCTACATCCTGAGGGAAGACCTCCCTAACTTGTGGGTAAACTTCCTTCATTTGTGCTCTGTGCACAATGTCACCAATGTGCAAATGTTTGAGAACTCAGCCTATTTTAGTGTCAATCTGCTTCCCCCTCTACAAGGAAAGCTTTTGAAAAGTGGGATTTTTATTATTTATCTTCAAGTGTTGACATGCACTGAAGGTGCTCATAATTGTTAGAGTGAATGAGTAATGTACAGGGTAACACTATCCAATAGAAAAAGTGTTCGTTCCTCTGGTAATATCAACTGGATGTTTTCTTATTTCCAATATTGCTTTGTATTCTCAATTACATATTTTTTTCCTTATAATTTTTTCTTAATTAATACAACTAATTTTCATCTCACTCATTGGCATCTTCCTTTTTCTGTTTCTTGGAGTTCTTATTTTCTTAAAACCTATTGAGACAATAAACAAGTAACTCCCTGCCCCATCTCCTATCAGTAAGTTTTAAATATATTCCTCTTCAATAAAATTTCCTCTATTCTTGAAATGGGTCATCCTTTCACAGGTCTTTGTTGTTTTTCTTTTCTTTCCCTGGTTTGCTTATCTTTTCATGAAGAAACGTCTTCCTGCACCTCTTGCTTTCTAGTAGGCAAGTTCATGGACTTCTCTTGGCTTCACTTATCTTCTACCTTGGTCCTGATAGATTTCTCACTTCAGAGCTTTAGCTACAAGGCACAGTGATGTGCCTAGCCCATAGCAATGTTTTCTATTACTGGTGATGATTGCCCTTTCTTATACTGTCAGATATTGAAAGAGATTGATAAGAGTGGATGTTGATGAGAGTATAAGGAAGTGCTGGGAGAATAGTAAACTGGAATAACCTGTGTGGTGAGCAGTGTCCATCTGAGTTCCAAGTCTAGAAATTTTTCCTAACCTAATACACATTCATGATCAAAAATGTATATTGCTTGACTTCCAGGAAGATGGTGGAGTAGGGAACTCTAGAACTCAGACCTCCTACCAAAGTAACTATTAGACAGGCAGAAATTGTCAGAAGCAACTATTTTGAAACTTCAGAGACCAGAACACTGAACAACATCCAGAGAAGACTGGGAGAACAGTCTGATAAATAATAGTAAAGAAGTGCAAATCACTCTCTTTTCATGGCAGCTACCAGCACCCATTCCCCCCTCTCATGACAGGCCCCCATGGGGTTCGTTCCCTGGCTAGCTGCTGGTGACAGCAAGGGATATAAAAATCTTCTTCCCCAAGAACAAGGGTGTGGACAGTTTGGTCATGGATCACAGCTTGATTAGCAAATTCAGATCGCTGGGTCATGGCTCTGAGGGAAGCTATTGTTTCAACCTATCCTGAACAAAGGCAGCAGCAGTCATTCTGGACGTGGGCAGAAGAGGTGGAGAGTTAAAGATGCAGGGCTTCCTCAAGGGGAAAGTTAGCAGAAGGTCTGTGTTTGCTGAGCACCAGGAAAGTCTGGTTTTGGGGAACTTTCATAAAAGTTGTTGGCGCCCTTCCTGCCCTCGTCCACAGAGCACTTTGGAGCCATTCTGTACCCACTGCATGGATCCCCGGCACTGTTTCGACTAGGAAAGACCAAACTAGTAAGGTCCTCCCAAGAATGCCCTGACTCCCAGAATGTGCCCTCCAGGAAAACAGAAAAAGGCAATATGAGACAATGAGAGGCGTTTAAAAAACTGTAGAGGCAGAAGTTTGATAACAAAGGACTGCCAGCTTCAGATACCTGGGAGAGGGAGGTTTATCCCCTGAGAAACAATAGGGATAAACAAATTCCTGTAAATGTGGGAATCCAAAATACCTAACAAGCAAAAGCCCAGGACAAGACAGAAGCCCAGTTAGACAGGGAACATCCTGCATAGTGCATTCACCTTTGGCAGAGGTTCATGATAGGATGACTGAAGCTCAAGAAAACCTCTGTCTTATCACCACCTGCTTAGAGAACTATGAAACAGATATCTCAGGAAATAAATCCCAAACTTAACATTTAAAATATTAAACTGAACAGTGCACAATAAGTATAAGACAAGCAAAGTAATAGGGAATAACGGCCCATCCAAAGGGAGAGGATAAAAATATAGAAAATATCAATAAAGAGGAGGAGAGTTTGGGCATAATGAACATAGCTTTAAAAAAAAAATCTTACAAATGCTTAAGGAGCTGAAGGAAGCTACAGAGAAAGAACTGAAGGGTATCAGGAAAACAATGAATGAACAATATGAGAGTATAAGCAAAGAGACAGAAATTTTAAAAAGGAACCCAACAGAACTATTAGAGTTGAACACCACAATAACTGAACTGAAAAATGCCTAGGAGACTTTCAAGAGCAGAATCAAGCAGGCAGAAGAAAGAATCAGTGAACTTGAAGAAAGGACACTTGAAATGAGTCAGGCTGAGAAGCAGAAAATAAAAAGGAATATTAAAAGTGAAAATAGCCTAAGGTAGTTATGGGACACCATGAAGTAAACCAATATATGTGCTATGGGAGACCAGAGAGAGAGAAAGGGCAGAAGAAACAGTAAATAAAATAAAATAAAATAAAGACAGAGAACTTCTTTAGCTTAATAAAAGATGTGAATATGAACATCCAAGAAGCTCAGAGAAAGCAAACAGGATAAAGATGAAGAAAAATACATGCCATCATATATTGACTACACTATCAAATGCAAAAGAGAAGGAGAGAGAACTGAAAGTTGCAAGAGGCAAGAAATATGTTTCAGTTTGCTAAAGCTGCTACCAGAAATAGATTAGCTTTTATAAAGGGGATTTATTTTTATATTAAAGTACACGTTACATTCTAAGGCCATGCAAATGTCCAAATTAAAGCATCAGCAAAAGGATACTTTCTCAGGAGAAAGGCAGCATCTGGGTTCCTCTGTCACATAGGAGGGCACATGGAGACATCTGCTGGCCCTCCTGGGTTGATTTCAAAGTGGCTCTTTCAGTTTGTGGATCCTACTGGGCTCTGCTGGGAGGCTTTCCTTTTGCACATTCAAACGTCTATGTCTACATTTAACCTTTCTGTTCTCTATATCGGCTCTCCAAGCATCTCCAAATATCTGTGTCTAAGTATTTGCCCTCTGTGTTGGATCTGAGCTCTTCCTCTGTCCACAAGCTCCTTTAAGGATGCCCCTAAACTAATTAAGACCCACATTGAATGGGTGTGGTCACAACTCCTTGGAAATAATCTAATCAAAAGATCACACCTAAAGTTGGGTGGGTCACATCTCCATGGATAGACCCCATCAAAATGTCCAACCCAAACAGTAGGTCTGCCCCCACAAGATTGGGTTAGGATTGAAAGAACATGGCTTCTCTGGGGTACATAACAGTTTCAAACCAGCACACATTATGTTATGAACAAAGGAATACCAATAAGATTTGAGTGCTGATTTCTCATCAGAAACCAAGCAGACAAGAATATGGTAGGTTGAAATACTTAAAGTTCTAAAGGAAAACAACTTCTATCCAAGAATTATATTAAGAAAGATGTTCCTTGAAAATGAAGGAAAGATGAAGACATTCTCAGATAAATGAAAGCTCAGGAAGTGAATCACAAGTAGACCTTCCCTAAAAGAAATGCTACCAGGAGTTCTTCACACTGAAATGAAAGGATGATAGTCAGTGGTTTAAAGCAGCATAAAGAAATAAAGACCTACAGTAAAAGTAATCATTTGGATAGTTATAAATGCCAGTTTCATTATATTGTATTATAATGAAATTATAACTTCCTAAAGTTATAATTTTAACTTTTAACTTCCTAAAGGTGCTAAAATGAAAATTAGGTTTTTGGCCATAAAATGTACAAAGATATAATAGGTAACAAGTACAAAAAAAATTGGGGGGACAGAAGGGTATAGAAAAAGCATATGTGCATGCCATTGAAGTTAAGTTGATATCAAACCAAATACAATTGTTGTATACTTATGAGGTTAAACTTTATCCCTATGGTAACAATAGGGAAAACAGATGAAAATATTTATCCAGGTAGAAATGAAATGGCACTCAATATGATAAAACATAAGAAACAAATAAATATAAAGTAGGCCTTAAGGGAAGTGAGAAACAAAAAAGTATGACTTATAAAGGCTAAATAGCAAAATGGCAGAAGAAAGATTTCATCAGAAGTGACTTTAAATGTAAATGGATTATTATCCAAATGTAATTAGATTAAACTCTCTGTGAAAAGGTAGAGATTGTCAGAAAAAATCAAAAAGTATAACTCAAGGATATGCTGTCTGCAAGACCCTCACCTTAAAGTCAAACAAACGTGTTGGTTGATGGTTGAAGGATGGGAAAAAAATGTGCCATGCAAACAATATCCATAAGTGAGCTGGGGTAGCTATATAATATTGGATAAAATAGACTTTAAGTCAAACACAGTTACAAGGGGCAAAGATGGTCATTTGCATACAGATAAAGGAGGCAATTCAATAGTATGTAACAATTATAAATATATATACACCTAGAAGCAGAGCCCTAAAATATAGAAGGCAAATACTGACAGATTTGAAGGGAGGAATTGATGGTTCTACATAAATAGTAGGAGACTTTAACATTGCTCTCAATAATGCATAGAACATCTAGTCAGGAGTTCAGTAAGGAAGTACAGGATATGATTGATGCACTAAACCAATTAGACCTAAAAGGCATAGAGAACACTACACCCAACAACAACAGACTATACATCCTTCTTGAGTGCACATGGATCATGCTCCATGATAGACCATATGTTGGGTCAAAAAACAAATCTCAATAAATTAAAAAATATTGAAATCATACAATGTATCTTCTCTGACCACAACAGAATGAAGCTACAAACCAATAAGAGAGGGAGAATGGGAAATTTCACAAACATATGGAAATTAAACAACATACTTTTCAAGCACCAATGGGTTAAAGAAGATATCAGAACCAAAATTAGGAAATATCTTGAGGTGAATGAAAATGAAAATACAACCACAACTTTTGAGATGCAATGAAGACAGTGCTGAAATGGAAATTTATAGCTCTAAATGCTTAAATTAAAAAAAAAAAAAAGGCCTTCAGATTGGAGACCTAACCATAACTGGAAGAACCAGAAAAAGAACAAACTAAACCTACAAAGCACAGAAGAAAAGTAAAAACAAAGATTAGAGTGGAGATATGAGATAGAAAACAAATAATAATAATAACAGAATCAATAAATCCAAAAGTTGGTTCTTTAAAGAGATTAAAAAAATTGACAAAATTTTAGCTAGATTGATAAAGAGAAAGAGAGGATGAAAATCAGAAGCAAAAATGGGGATATTACTACAGCACACTGAATTAAAAAGGACTATAAGTGGAAACTATGAACTGCATGCCAATACATTAGATAACGTAAATGATGTGGACAAATTTTTAGAAACACACAAACTACCTACAATGACTCAGGAAGAGATAGAAGATCTCAACAAAACAATTGAGTAGTAAAGAGATTGAATCAGGGATCAAAAAGCATCCCAACAAAGAAAAGCCCAGGACCACGTGGTTTCATAGGGAACTTTTACCACACACTTCAAGAGACTTAACTCCATACTTTCAAACACTTCCAGAACAATGAAGAGCAACATACTTGTGATGGTTAGATTCTGGTGTCAATGTGGCCAAGTGATTATGCCCAGTTGTCTGGTCAAGCAAGCACTGGCCTATACTGTCGCTGCAAGGATGTTTCCTGGCTGTTTGATAAACCGGAAGGTGTATCAAATCATCAGTCAGTTTATTGCCTCTGTGGCTGACTACATCTGCAATTGACGAAGGCGTGTCCCCCATAATGAGATAATCCAATTAGCTGGAGGCGTTTAAGGGAGAAGGGAGACCCTTTCACTGCTTCTTCAGCCAGTGAGCCTCTCCTGTGGAGTTCACTTGAGACCCTTTGTTGGAGCCGCCAGCTTCACAGCCTGCCCTGCAGATTTTAACTCCTCCATTTCCACAGTTGCATGAGACACTTTTATAAATCTCTTATTTACAGATCTCTCCTGTTGGTTCTGTTTCTCTAGAAAATCCTGACTAATACATTCTGTAGTCATTTCCCCAGTTCCAGAATACATAATTGGAATTGACCTACTCAGCAACTGGGAGAACCACTATATTGGTTCTCTGACTCATGGAATGAGGGCTATTACGGTAGAAAAGTTCAAGTGGAAGTCACTAGAACTTCTCCTACCTAGCAAAATAGTAAATCAGACCCTTCATCGGAGCTGCCAGCTTCACAGCCTGCCCTGCAGATTTTTGACTCTTCCATTCTCATGGTTGCATGAGATACCTTTATAAATTTCATATTTACAGATCTCCCCTTTTGGTCTGTTTCTCTAGAGAACTCTGACTAGCATAATACTCTATCTCATTATATGAGACCAATATCACCCTCATACCAAATTCATATAAAGACACCACAAAAAGGAAAACCACAGACCAATATCTCTTATCAATATAGATGGAAAAATCTTCAACAAACTCTAGCAAACCAAATCCAACCTCATATTAAAAGAATTATACACCATAGTCAAGTGGGATTTATCCATGTTATGTGAGATTTTTTTCAATATGAGAAAATCAAGTAATGTAATAAACCACATTAACAGAATGAGTGGAAAACAAGGACACATTATCATCTCAATTGATGCAGAAAAGGTATTTGCCTAAATTTAGCACTTCTTCTGGACAAAAATACCTAGTGCACTAGGAATAGAAGGAAACTTCCTCAACATAATAAAAGATATCTAGGAAAAGCACCAGCTAACATCTTTATAGATTCAATATAATAAAAATCCCCATAACTTTCTTTGCAGAAATGGAAAATCTAATCATTAAATGTACGTGGAAGAGTAAGGGCCCTGCATAGCTGAAGCCATCTTGAAAAGGAGGAATGAAGTTGGAAGTTTCACATTTCCCAATCTTAAATCTTATTAAAAAGTCACAGTAATCAAAACCGCATAGTAGTGGCACAAGGACAGCTAAAAGACTATTAGTGTAGAATTGAGATCTCAGACATTAACCCTCACATTTATGGCCAACTGATTTCTCACAGGGTGGCAAAAGACTACTCAATTGTAAAAGAATAATCTCTTCAACAAATGGTGCATGAGAAACTTGATCTCCATTTGTAGAAAAAAGTATAAAGGGGGACCCCTCCCTCATAGTATATGCCTAAATCAACTCAACATGGATCAGAGACCTAAATTTAACAGATAAAACTATCAAACTCCTAGAAGAAAATGTAGTAAAGCATCTTCAGGACCTTGTGTTAGGCAATACTTCTTAGACTTCATACTCAAAGCATAAATAACAAAAGAAAAAATAGATAAATGGGACCTCATCAAAATAAAAATAAAAAATGAAACATTGTTCCTCAAAGTACTTCATCATGAAAGTAAAAAGACAGCCTACATAATGGGAGAAAATATATGAGAATCACATACCCAATAAAGGATTAATATTCAGTATATATAAAGGAATTCTTTGACTTAACAACAAAAAGACAACCCAATTTAAAAATGGGCAAAACACTTCAACATCTCAAAGAAGATACAGAGATGGCCAGAAAGCACATGAAAAGATGCTCAAAATAATAGCCATCAGGGAAATGCAAATCAAAACCACAGTAAGATACCATTTCACACCCATTAGAATTGCTATTTTAAAAAAAATAGAAAATAAGTGTTGTAGAGGATATAGAAAAATAACAGTACTCATTCATTGCTGGTGGCAGTGTAAAATGGTGCAGCTGTTATGGATAGACACATGAAAATATGGATGAACCTTCAAAATATAATGTTGAGAGAATTTAGCCAGATACAAAACAACAAATATTGTATAATCTCACTGATTTGTAATAATTAGAATAAGCAAACTCATAGAGTCTCGAATATAAGTTACCAAGAGAAAGGGTAACAGTAGGGAATGGAAAGTTAAGTCATAAAATATATAAGGCTTCTATTCAGAATGATGAAAATGATTTGGTAATGGTTGATGGTGATGGTAGCATAACATTGTAAACATAACAGCACCAAAATATATATCTGAATATGATAAAAAGGAGAAATAATTAGATTATATATATGATAACAGAACAAAATTTTTTTAAAAAACCCAGGGTACTACACTACACAGTGAACTCTATGCTAAACCATGGACTTCAATCAACCATTATACGAGTATAATCAAACAGACTTATAAAAAATGTGCTATCATCAATTGTAACAAATGTTCCATACCAATGCAAAGTGTTAGTGGTGAGGTGGTATATGGAATCCTATTTTTTATGCATGATTTTTCTTTAGACTCACAACTTCTCTAATATGGGGAGAATTTATCTATCTATCTATCTATCTATCTATCTATCTATCTATCTATCTATCTATATCTCCATTGCAGTGCTTATTTTAATAGTAGAAAATTGGAAACTACCTAAATTCCAGCCATAGAGAATAATTCATATAAACATCGGTTATCTATATAATCAAATGCACTGTATCCATTTAAAAGAATATGAGAAAACTATATATACTGGTATGAAAATTAGTCTACTTGTGAAAAAAAAAAGGGATTACAAAGGGCAGTAAAATGCCATGTTTTGTTAAAAATGTAAATTTATATATTATAGAGGTAAAATCTGTTATATGCAACAATGTTAGCAGTGCTTATCTCTGGATGGTAGATTTATGAGTATGCAAAGATATATTTCTATTTGTATATATATATAATTTAATTTCACTAATGTGACCTTTATTACATACCTGTTGAAAACTAATACAAGAAAATTTAAAAGACCACTGGGTTGCCTATGGCAGAGGTATGAATTCTGATAAACTGTCTTGAAATGGGGCAGGGTGGAGCTTTGAATTAACTCTACAGTGCAGAGGCTGAAAACTGAAGACTGTGTATATAGGAACTTGAGGTGTGTCCTCTTTGGCAGTACAAGTTCTCTCACCTGCTAATACCAGCGGCAGTTGCAAGGGTCGGGCAGTATGGCAGAAACTGGACTTCCACTCAGCCAAGGGTCCTGGGGGAAGGGGAATGGTTTGAACCGTATCAGCCTTCAAAAGCCCAATACCTGGGAATCACTGTTCAAACAGCCTAAGTCCGGCCAGACCTTTGGTTCTGAGGCCAAGGATGGGAATGGAATGAGAGTGGCACTGGCTCATGGCTGGGAGAAAGAAGCCCAGAGAGACCGACAGCATGTTGGGGTGAAGTCAAGGTCAAACACCAAATCACCAAGTGTAGGCAGGAAACAGAGGCAAGAAGATCCACCATGAAACTTCTGCAGTCTAAGTCCTTTGACTCTCAGGTCAGTGGTGAAGCCCAGAGTGGTTCCCAGCAGTGATGGTTTATTTAGGGCTCTGACCTCTTGAAAGAGCGAACTTGAGCTATTCAAGATTACGATCCACTCAGATACCACCAGCTAAGCAACTGTAAGCCACTGAGAAAGCACTGTGCATCTTTTCAGTGTTTATCTTAAATCAGTGTTAGGCCTGCTCTTAAAGGAACGCACAGTCGGGATGAAGAAGAAACAGGAATGACATTTAAACAGATCAATTATAACACAACATAGTGAGGGCTTTAGAGAAGGGTGAACCAAAGGATTTGAAGGAGGTAATGACTGTTCTTAGGGAAGTAGTACTCAAGCCTTACCTAAAAAAAAAAAAAAAAAAAAAAAGAAGAAGAAGCTATTTGTCTGGGTTTAAGAGAAGAATATAAGATTAACAGTGGAGAAATTCTTTCCAGGCAGAGGACACTGCATATGCAACATTGCCTCCTTTTTATAGGTCTTGAACCCATTCTTATTTTCTTTTTTTGTATATGGGCACTGGGAATTGAACCTGGGTCTCTGGCATGGCAGGCAAGAACCGTGCCACTGTGCCACTGTTCGACCGCCCTTGAACCGACTTTTAAGGTGTTTCTTTGTAGGTTTTTCTCCCAAGCATCTTTGATTTATATAATCTTCAGATACATGTCTCAAGCCTTTCGTTTTTATCTCCTTTTTAAAACAGCAATTCAAAATTTCCATTTGTTATCCTGATCTCCTTGTCAAATTATAATTTGCAAATGGTAGAATCACTCTCAGGCAATATCAAATGACCACATGTAAAAGATTTCATTTCACTCATTAGTTAGTGAAGGAAAGAGTAAGATTAGTCATGAGAGCATTTTAGAAATTAATTTTATATAGGTAATTTAACAAAAAAATATTGGGATTCAGAAAGCATTTTCGAAATTAGTTACATATAAGTAATTTAACAAAAAAAATTGGGATAAGACAGCTGAGTTAGATTGAAAAAAAAAAAACAGGTAAATATCTAACAGGTTATGATTATGGTATTTGGTCCTCCAAAACAAAAATTACTTACACCTCAGTCAGACAAAAATTCTCAAGTGAACAAGAAACAGCCAAGTTTGAGACCTTAAATCGATAGTAAACAATGCATTAACTGGGTATATTCCCCCAGACAAATCCTTTGCTGGCCACTGGCCCTTTAGATATTGAAATGGCATGCCACCCACCTTTGTGCCTTATCTCCAAGTTTGGGATAATTTTTCTGATTCTCTGGACTACTGTCATTTGTTTTCCTTGTTTGATTTTGTGTCCCCTAAACTCTGAAGGGTTTAACTTTCCTGGAAAAATCCATTATTCTGTCAGCCTGTTTTTTTAGGTTGAGGAGTGTATGCTGGTTCGAAATCATGAAAGATTGCTTGATGCTAACAGATTAAAGTAAATGAATACCAATCTTGGATAAAATTTAGCCTTCCTTTGATAAAAGAAAGCCCCTACTGCCATCTAAAATATGAAGCACAACTTGTGTTATAGATGCAAACTGACAATTATGTGAAGTTTTTGTGCATTTGCCTTTAAAAAGGTAAAATAATCAAAGTGAATTGAGTTGTTTTTGAATTTTATGTTAAAATATTGGTCTACTATGCTAGTGACTTGAAGTGGGAAATTGGTACTGATGACATTCAAGTTCCTTGTAAATCTGCAATTCTATGATATAAATCCTAAAAAAGACAATTATTTCCATAAAAGTGAAAGCTGTATGTACTGTGTTCCAGGGAAAGGTTTTTAAATATATTGTAGACCATTTGTTAAAATATTAGTGAGATGAATCAGCGCTTCATTTCTTATTTTCCTTTTTTTGCAGGGGTAGGCACTGGAAATCAAACCCAGGTCTACTACATGGCAGGCGAGAACTCTGCCTGCTGAGCCACTGCGGCCTGACCCTTTTTCCTCTTAAGTAACATTATTTTTCTTCCTAATTTTTTTTTCCTGACAACACCAAATTCTAGAATATTTCTCCTTATCAGCTCAAGTCTTCCGAGAAGAAACTAGCATTTATTGTCTGCTGGAAATTTCAATGCAAAAACTAAAAACTTTTTCTCACTCTCTCTTCAGTGTCATTTTTTTCTCCTAATCTAGAATCAGAAAGGAAAAGAAAGCATTCTGTGGTAGCAAAAGAGAGTGAATTTCCAGGCAGTAAAAACTGAGCTTTGGTTATGTGATTTAATCAACATAACTATGATTTGTTTTGTTCTATATTAAGGCAGGAAATCTTTTTTTTTTATTTTTTATTTTTTATTTTTTTTTATTAACAGAAAGAAAGAAAAAAAAAAGAAATTAGCACAACATTTAGAAATCATACCGTTCTACATATGCACTCAGTAATTCTTAACATCATCACATAGATGCATGATCATCGTTTCTTAGTACATTTGCATCGGTTTAGAGGAACTAGCAACACAACAGAAAAAGATATAAAATGTTAATATAGAGAAAAGAAATAAAAGTAGTAATAATAGTAAAAAAACAACAACAAAAAAAACCCTATAGCTCAGATGCAGCTTCATTCAGTGTTTTAACATGATTACTTTACAATTAGGTATTATTGTGCTATCCATTTTTGAGTTTTTGTATCTAGTCCTGTTGCACAGCCTGTATCCCTTCCGCTCCAATTACCCATTATCTTGCCCTGTTTCTAACTCCTGCTGGACTCTGTTACCAATGACATATTTCAAGTTTATTCTCGAATGTCCGTTCACATCATTGGGACCATACAGTATTTGTCCTTTAGTTTTTGGCTGGACTCACTCAGCATAATATTCTCTAGGTCCATCCATGTTATTACATGCTTCATAAGTTTATCTTGTCTTAAAGCTGCATAATATTCCATCGTATGTATAAATACCACAGTTTGTTTAGCCACTCGTTTGTTGATGGACATTTTGGCTGTTTCCATCTCTTTGCAATTGTAAATAATGCTGCTATAAACATTGGTGTGCAAATGTCCGTTTGTGTCTTTGCCCTTAAGTCCTTTGAGTAGATACCTAGCAATGGTATTGCTGGGTCGTATGGCAATTCTATATTCAGCTTTTTGAGGAACCGCCAAACTGCCTTCCACAGTGGTTGCACCATTTGACATTCCCACCAACAGTGGATAAGTGTGCCTCTTTCTCCGCATCCTCTCCAGCACTTGTCATTTTCTGTTTTGTTGATAATGGCCATTCTGGTGGGTGTGAGATGATATCTCATTGTGGTTTTGATTTGCATTTCTCTAATGGCCAGGGACATTGAGCATCTCTTCATGTGCCTCTTGGCCATCCGTATTTCCTCTTCTGGTAGGTGTCTGTTCAAGTCTTTTTCCCATTTTGTAATTGGGTTGGCTGTCTTTTTGTTGTTGAGTTGAACAATCTCTTTATATATTCTGGATACTAGACCTTTATCTGATATGGCATTTCCAAATATTATCTCCCATTCGTGTAGGCTGTCTTTCTACTTTCTTGATGAAGTTCTTTGATGCACAAAAGTGTTTAATTTTGAGGAGCTCCCATTTATTTATTTCCTTCTTCAGTGCTTTTGCTTTAGGTTTAAGGTCCATAAAACCACCTCCAGTTGTAAGATTCATAAGATATCTCCCTACATTTTCCTCTAACTGTTTTATGGTCTTAGACCTAATGTTTAGATCTTTGATCCATTTTGAGTTAACTTTTGTATAAGGTGTGAGATGCGGGTCTTCTTTCATTCTTTTACATATGGATATCCAGTTCTCTAGGCACCATTTATTGAAGAGACTGTTCTGTCCCAGGTGAGTTGGCTTGACTGCCTTATCAAAGATCAAATGTCCATAGATGAGAGGGTCTATATCTGAGCACTCTATTCGATTCCATTGGTCGATATATCTATCTTTATGCCAATACCATGCTGTTTTGACCACTGTGGCTTCATAATATGCCTTAAAGTCCGAAGGCAGGAAATCTTAAGGTTTTATCTAGTCTAGCTCCTTCACCTTACAAAAATAAAACCAGAAATCCAGAGAGGTGATGTAGCTTTGTGAAGGTCACACAAGCAATGGTGGCTTCTAGAACTTTGTGTTGCCTCTTGGTATGTATTTTATTATATTTTTAGGATGTTAGTCTTTATAATTGTATTTCTTAGATATATTTTCAATAATCCCAAGAGAACTATGCTACTGTGCTACATTTTATTCTCTTGAAGTAATAAGAAGGGGACATACTCTTCCAGGTCAATATTGCATACTGAGGGTGGGTTACGATGGCTCAACAGGCAGAGTTCTCGCCTGCCATGCCAGAGGACCCGGGTTCAATTTCTGGTGCCTGCTTATGTCAAAAAAATATATATATATTGCATACCGAGGTTCAGCTTTACTAGTTCTCATTATAAGATGTGTGCATGTAAAAGGGTACAAACCTTTGGAAAGCCATTGAACTTGTCGACACAGTCCATGATCAGTTTGATAAAGGAAAAAAAAACCAACAAATTCCATAGACTCATATTGTTTGGCTGCTTTTGTCTGTGTGTGAGATCAAGTTACCAGCAGATCTTTAATTATCGTCTCCAATTTCCCCAGGGAAGTCCTGCTCCTGACTGCTATATTTAATCTTCATTAGTGTTCACCCTGAGTTGATTTCATGGTTTCTATTGCTTTTTTCCAGAGGGGCAAAGTGTTCATGGTTGACAAGGACAGCTGTCATTTTTTTAAATCCGCTCTATTGAAGTATAATTTCCTTATGATGAAATGTAGCCATTTTAAATGTACAGTTGAATGAATCTGGAGAAATGTATACATCAGTGTAACTATCACCACAATCAAGAAGATAGAACACTTCCATCAACCCATGAAGTTCGGTGACAGACCTCAGTTTTGATTTTCATATAATGCCTGCTTAGACGCTTGGCTTTTTGCCTGCCTAAGATGATGCAGTGTGTTAAGCCAGCCTCACAGACTCCGAGGATCTTTTTTAAAATAGAGCACAGGTGTGAATGTGACACCCTGGAGCTTAGGTCGCTATTTTAAATGATTGAATCATGGCACCAAATCTTGTATTTTGCCCCCGCAGTGGTTCCTGTTTGAAGTGAATCTTCTCATTTAATTCTATGACACTGCATTAGAGGAGGAAATGCCTTCCCAGTGCCTTCTGATGAAAAGTTTCTGCCCTAATTTTTGCAAATTGCTAGTTATTAAAATGGGTCGACCCTTTTTTAGAAAGATGATCCGTGGTTTGGTTTGTCTCATTGTCTCAAGACCTCATGCCATGATGTGACAGGTGCAATATTTTATAGGTGGGGAGTTGCAAAGCTAGCACTGCTAAGGTTGTTTGCTTACAAATCACCATGCCAGAAATCGAGCTAACCTTCCACTAGGCAGACGGCGGAGCTTGAGTCATGGTCTCAATGGCTAAAGGGACAAGCTTGCATTGTTGAGGTTAATTAAAGGACAATGATCATTATAATTCTGTAAAAATAGAACTCTTTAGTTAATCAACTAGTTAATCCTACGAAATAATTATATTACTCTATCGGTCACAGGAGAAATGACATTTTCTTTCAGACACTTTAGCTTTACTTCTTAGAAAATAAAATTCAAAAACTAAAAATAAAACCAATAACGCAACAAGAAATATTTTTTGGTGTTATAATTCTTCTGGTTCTTATAAAAGACTTACACATTCCTTCTCCCAAAGAATGGCTTCCCTTCATTTTATTTTTTCATTGAAAACAACTTCATTCTATAAGAGAAGGAAGGAAGAGACAAAGAAAAAAAAGGTCAAATATTTTGATCTTTTCCAATTAGATATTTAGCTATTTTGTGTCAACTGATCAGTAATTGAAGGCCTCTATGAAATATTGAGCCCTTTTCAAAAACATATGTACCGTTGAAGATTTTACGCTCTTGTCTCAATCAGACTAGTCTTTTTTCCCACCAATTGTGACACTTTAGAACTAATTTAGAACGAATATTATAACAATTTTAATATTATACAAATATTTTGACAGAGGAAAAGTGTAGTTTCTCCAATTACGTAGGTCCACCAGTGGATTTTCCTTGGGCCCCCTTCATTGCTGAATGGGACATGAAATTTAGTGTTACGTTTCAGGCAACACAGGGAATACAAACAGTAACAGCCTATCACCCATTTGAGAGGGAGACTGTGAACATCCCTGTCATTCCTGAAAGCTGGCACACTGGTAAACAAATGAATCACACATGGCATTTTTAATACTAGGCTGTGGGCTTGCTTTGGCTGCCTTCTCTTTGCTGAGATCCTACCCCCATTTGCATAGCCTTACTTCCCTCCTTTTTATCTTTGAAGTAGCCTGTCAGTCTAGGCCCTCCTGTACCAACTTTGGTCCTGATACTTCTCACACTCAGCTTTCTACAAATCTGCCTGTTTCTCAGTTTAGCACAGTGGTTGAGCACATTTGCTTTGGAGTTACATAGTGATGGAATAAAGCCTCAACCCTACCAGTCAATGACTTATTTAACCATCTGAAGTTTCAGTTTCCTTATCTGTGAAATAGCAATAATAATGTACCTTATGGGATTGTGGTGAGTATTAAATGACAGTATGTTTTTAAAGTGTGTAGCACAGAGTCCAGTGCATAGTAAGCACTTAAGGCTTGTTAGCTGTTGTTATTCCTCCTGTAATGACCTTGCTCTGACTATTAGTGCATTGCCTAATATGTACATTGCTAGCTATTTGGTGTGCTTTTTGAGACAGCTAAGCAGCTTCCAAGTTCATTTTCATTCCCTCTTCCCAAGCTCTTCCGAACTTTGGAGACTAAACCATTAGTAAATTTGGTGATGATGATTCCATTTTAAACCACACTTTGGAGTTGGTAGGTGAGGATGGCAATTAAGAACTAAGTCAAAGCAGATAGGACCTTCCTAGTTCCTTAGACCCTAATAAAATTCCTGCCTCTTTCACTTGTTCAGGTGACTAAGTGGCAAATCTGTTTTCACCTCCAGATTTTTGCTCCTTTCCTCCTACTGGAAGTTAGGAAGTTAGGAAGAAAGTTAGGAAGTTAACAAAGGAAGGAAGGATGAAAAGAAGGAGGAAGGAAGGAAGGGGAGAAAAATGGAAGGAGGGAGAAAAAGAAAAAGGGGGGTGTGCTGGTTCAAAAGGATTATGTACCTAGAAAACTCATGTTTTAATTCCGATCCAATGTTGTGGAGGCAGCTTCTTTTAATCCTTACTCAGTACTGTAGACTGGAAAGTTGATTAGATTATCTCCACAGAGATGTGACCCAACCAATTGTGGGTATTAACCTTGGACTAGAGGGAGATTGGACTTCACCCATTCCAGGGGGCCATGATTAGTTTACTAGACTCCTTTAAAAGCGGAAACATTTTGGACAGAGTCCCACTTTTAGAGCCAGGAGATCCAGGAGAGCCCAGGCAGCCAGAGGCCTTTGGCGATGAAAGAATACACCCTTGTGGGAGCTTCATGGAATAAGAAGCCTGGAGAGGAAGGTAGCAGATATCGCTACATGCTTGCCACTTGCCTTTCCAGTTGAGAGAGAAACCCTGAGCTTCATAGGCCTTTCTTGAGTGAAGGTAGCCTCTTGTTGGTGCCTTAATTTGGACATTTTTATAGACTTGCTTTAATTGGGACATTTTCAAGGCCTTAGGACTATAAACTTGTAATTTATTAAATTCCCCTTTTTAAAAGCTGTTCCATTTCTGTTATATCACATTCTAGCAGCTAGCAAACTAGAACACAGAGAGAGAGAGAGAGAGAAGAAAGGAATTTGCTTTAAAGAAGAAAATAAGAGAAAATGACTTGTATTTAGGCTTTAGAATCAGGAGGTAGAACTGGGCTTTATGACCTTAAATATATCCTCTTAATTTTATCATGTACAATGGGAATAGATAATAGGACTGTATTGAGAATTAAAGGGGATAATGCAGGCAAATTGCTTAGCACAGCACTGGTTACTCAATAAATGTTAGTCATTAATGTTATAATGTTTATTAATATTATCCAAGGTCAGCACCAAAATGGCAGTTAAAACTCACAGACATTGATGCCAGCCAGGGCTGGGCTGATTATTTCACTTCTCTGAAACTCAGTTTCCTCATCTATAGAATGGAGATAATAAAACTTCCCTGGCAAGGTTATTATAGAGATTAAATTATATAAAAAGCAGCAGGCATGGCACTTAAGTAATAGCCAGCCTTCAATCCAGCCCAAAGCCATAGACAATTAGTACAGACTGCCTAATACCCACCTAGTGAGCAAATCACAATCAGTTGTTTTTCTTTTTACAATTATGTGTGTATGTACAAATATATATCAACTATAATGACACCACCATATGCAATTATTTTTATTTTTTCAGTTTGTCTTCTCGATTGAGTCCCAAATTAGAGTTTGTGCCAGTTTGAAAGGATGTATGTACCCAAGAAAAACCATGTTCTAATCCTAATCTCATTTTGTAAAGGCAGCCGTTTCTTGTAATCCCTATTCAGTACTGTATGTTTGAGACTATAATTAGATCATCCCCCTGGAGATGTGACTCAATCAAGAGTGGTTGTTAAACTGGATTAGGTGGGTCTTGATTAGTTTACTGGAATCCCATAAAAGAGGAAACATTTTGGAGAATGCAAGATATTTAGAAAGAGCAGAGAAGAATGACATAGCCATGAGAAGCTGAGAGTCCACCAGCCAGCAGCCTTTGGAGATGAAGAAGGAAAACGCCTCCCGGGGAGCTTCATGAAACAGGAAGCCAGGAGAGAAAGCTAGCAGATGATGCTGTGTTTGCCACGTGCCCTTCCAGATGAGAGAGAAACCCTGACTGTGTTCACCAGTTCACCATGTGCCTTCTAACTTGAAAGAGAAACCCTGAACTTCACTGGCCTTCTTGAATCAAGATATCTTTCCCTGGATGCCTTAGATTGGACATTTCTATAGACTTACTTTAATCGGGACATTTTCTCGGCCTTAGAACTGTAAACTTCCAACTTATTAAATTCCTCTTTTAAAAAGTCATTCCATTTCTGGTATATTGCATTCCAGCAGTTAGCAAACTAGAACAGAGTTCATTATGTATGAGTTCTCAGTTCCAATTCTTTTCCCATGGTCTTTTGTTTTGTTATTTTACACCTAAATGAGCACTTTAAAATTATGCATATTAACCACTTCCCCGGTATATTTAAATGAAGAGTTTACTGATTTCTATTTTTTCTTTTAGTACACTAATAAGCAAAAGTAGATCATCAGCATCATCTCATCATCAACATCATCAACCAACCATAATGTTGTTCTCTTGTTTCGAAGCTAGATAGGTTATTATTTTTCTTTAGATCTAATAGTTATCTACTCCATTTCATTTCCTGTTAGATTTTTTCCCATAATTTGATTTGTTTTGTTCTTATTTAACTCTGTCATCCATCTGAAGTTAAATTTGCTAAATAGTTGTATATGGGGCTCCAATTGTTTCCCCCTAAATTGCTAGCTGTTATTACAGGGCATTTACAAAATAATCTACCCTCAGTCTTGTTAAACAGGAAGACCATCTAACCTATTTTACCTGACATTTTCACTGATTGCCAGGTTTTATTTGGCTGATCTGCTTTTCTCACCTTCTTGCTTCCTAGGCCCATTCTTTAAACTGCCTTTAAATAATAGGGAAATGCCTGCTTCTGGCAAAGGTTTAGGAGTAGCTGAATCTCACTGCTGAGTGGTACTTGTCATAATTCAAAGTGAATGCAAACCACCTTGTTATCTTGTTCAAACGTGGATTCTAATTGAATAGATCTGGGGAGGGGCCAGATTATCTGCATTTCTAACTAGTTCCCAGGTGTTGCAACACTGCTGGTCCAAGGACTACACCTTGAGTAGCAAATTATTAGAACATATAAACAACCTGGGCTCTTTCCCTTGGTTTGAATAGTTCATGATTTCATAATTCAAGGTCATTTAAAAATATATATCAATTCTATTTTTTTCTATTTTTCCACATTAAAAATAAAAATAAGGGGCGGGCCGCGGTGGCTCAGCGGGCAAGGGTGCTTGCCTGCTATGCCGGAGGACCCCGGTTCGATTCCCGGCCCCAGCCCATGTGAAAAACAAAACAAAAACAAAAAACAAAATATAATAAAATAAGAAAAATGTTTAAAGATGTTTCCCTTTCTTCCTCCCTTCCTTCCTTCCATCCTTCCTTCCTTCTCTGTCTTTCAAAAAAAAAAAAAAAAATAATAAAAATAAAAATAAAATAACTTGCAGGCCAAACAAGACATGTCTTTATTTGTTTTCTTTAAAAATTTTTTGAAATTTTCACCAAACTCCAAATAGTTCTTATAAAATATTTGGTAAATTTGCAAACAAAAAGGGAGATTTTTATTTTCTTAGAAAAATATAAGTTTTCCTCTTTGTTTTATATTACATTAGTGATATTAAAAAAAAAATAAATGGGGATCTTTAATCAACCAACCCAGTGATGATCATTATTAACCTTTCTCTCTCTCTCTCTATATATATATATATACATGCTTCCAAGAAAATATATTTATAAAGTTATCATTTTTCACTTTGCTTTAACAATTGCAATGCATTCTAATCTTTTTTTCAGGCCAGTAAACATTCAGATCAATGGACATTATCTTTTGTGAATGTGACACCCACGTGATTTATTAATACTTACAAATATCTTACAAGAAAAGTAATGGGTTCAAAGAACAAACATTTTTAAGGCTTTTCGTATACATTACCTAATTGCCCCTCAGAAAGGGTAAATCAATTTATATTTCCACCATTAGTACATAAGATTCCAAGGTTATCCGCATCCTTGCCAATGTTCAGTGTTCTCCTTTTTGCTTTTATCTTTGGCAACCTAATAAATAAAATGTAGCTAGCACCTCATGGCTGTTTTATTGGCATTTTTTTTTTGTCATTTGGTTGAATTTTTGTTATTTTTGCAGTTGCAACTTGTATTTCTTGTTTTGTAAGTCGCTCATTCTGTCCTTTAGTGCAGATTTTCAAATGCTGTTTCTGTCCGAAGTATTGAGATCTGTGTCCCACTTGCTGCCACACTGTTTGACTTCGCTGCATCATCCAACAATAAGAAATTCAACTGGCCTGTTTACACTTTAATGGCATTAAATTTTGACTATGTCTTAAAGTGAAAGTGATATATAAGTGATATATCTTAAAGGTACATAGTCATTTCAGTGGGAACTTTGGCCACAGAGAAGTCAACTCTCATCCCAGAATGCTAATTTTATTTAATATACTGATTATTTTACCAATGAGAAAGCAGAATCCCAGATAGATGAATTAAATCTCTCAGTGTCACAATGTGATGAACACTTATTCACAATCTCCTGGAACATGATATAATAGAGTGATTCTCAGTGTGTGGTCCCTGAAATAGCAGCACAAGCATCATGTGGGCATGTGCTAAAATGCAAACTTTGGAGTACCCACTCCAGACCTACTGAGTTAGAAATTCTGGGAATAGGATTCAAGAAGCCCTCCAAGTGGTTCTGATGCTCTCTAACGTTTGAGAACCACTGATCTAATAGTTTCTTTTCCCCTGTGGGAAATACTGTTGATTTCTTGCTAACAGAACCTGGATGTTGTTCAGTAATCAAAAGCAATCTGACTGGGGAAAATGAGGCACATCCTAGATAGCAGTTTCTCAATCTTGACAATATTGACATTTGGGGGCCAGAAAATATTTGGGTGCTGTTCTGTGCATTGTAGGATGCATAGCAGCATTCCTGGCCTCTACCTGTTAGAGGCCAGTAGCACCCATCCCTTGTCACGTCAACCAGAAATGTCTCTAGGCATTGCTAAATGTTCCCTGGGGAGCAAATTCCTCCTCCTCTCAATAAGAACCACTGTCTTCAAAGATGACTCATTCTTGTTCTATTCTGAGCATACTAAATGGCCTGTGATGGGATTAGTGGCATGTGATTCAGTTTTGACTGAAGTTTTCTCTGGTCTCCTCAGACAGGTTTTCCTATCCAGTAAAAATGGAGGTGAACAGGAAGAAACGTTTCCCTTCTTCTCTCTGGATATTACCTTTTGCAAATGTGATGTTTAGAGTTGTGGTAGCCCCTTGCACTATCAAAGAAAGCCTACAAGATCAGAGAGAACCTGTCATAATTGAATTACTAAATCAAACGTTGGGGAAATAGCTTCCATCAGGCCTCTTACTATTTGAGAAAAATAACCTATTGCTTTTGTAATCTTTTGTTGGTTTGTGGTACTTGGAGCTAAAATATCCTAACCGATACATGCACTATGACCAAAGATATGATGTTTACAAAATCTGGTAAATGTAAAGTTGTAATATACATATCTTAGTGCTTTTCAAATAACTAAAATGAACCAAACTACACATATAAATGATATGAAAAAGTACCAAATTATACAGAGAAGCTAATCTGGAAGTGTTTTATGCATGAATGACATTTTCTTATGTGTTTATGAAGTTTGTCTTCCAGTAGCGATGAAAATGAAACAATCGAGAAATCATATTCTAATATCTTTTTTGGGAAAATTCTATTACAATGAGCTATTTCAGTGTAGAGGAATATCATTAGGTGGCTCTCCAGGGGTGGAAGGGTGTTATCAGTGAATATGTGCCCAGATGTCTTTGCTGTTCAGTGATGATGAAATTTTGTGTGTGCCAGTGAACATCACTGGAGTGCAACTTTATCTGTTTAATGTGCATTGTTCCTTTAAAAAAAAAAAAAAGAATTGGCCTCAAAAGTAATACTTAAATTCCAGAGGAGTAGGAACTTGTAAGCTTTGATTCACATAACTTCATAGTCTAACATATGAATGGACAAAAGTACAATCCCAGGGCTCATGATTTAGTCTACTGTCTGTGTTTTTGAAGAGAACCTCTAGGTCTGTGAAAATAAAGAATAACTTTTGGTTGCTATAAAGATAGAAGCTAGATTGTGTAGATTATTAAAACCAACAAATAATACCAACAAAAACAAATACATTCATGTTAGATATTGATTAGATTTTAGCTGGCTCTTTACCTAAATCCACCATGATAGGACTCAACTCTCAGCCTTATTTTAATCAACATGATGATACCATGGAAGCATCTAGATGAAGGTGGGCACGAATCATTCTGTATCAGGAATCTCTGGTTGATGTTCATTTCTCCTTTTATTCAGCTACTAACTGCCTTACTATGCTGACAGATAGGAATTCACCATAAAGTTAGCCACATCCAATTCATCTTATTTAAAATAGTAAGAGAAAGGGAAGTAGGGGAAAGGAGAATTAGCTTGCATATCTAAGTAAATACATGGCACTGTAGGGAGGGAAGAAAATAAGGATAGCTGCTTCCATCCTGATTTCTGCAATAGTCAAGAGACTACAGACACTCAAGAGAATCACAGTGTGTCCCCTGGGTTCCCTTTACTTCTGCATTCCTGCATGTTGTAAAGCACTCTATTTTCAATTAATAATCAAGATTAATCACCCAGATAAGATATTGATGCAGTGTTTGTATTTTTTCCCCTTAGTTTTAGAGTCTGACATGGCCATGTGGCAGCCATGGTCTGAGGGCTGTAGGGAAGAATCTGCTCCATGCTGCTGTAGGTTCTGATGGTTTCTGGCCCTCCATGGGGTTCTCACTTCTGTCTCTGTCTCTCTGTCTGTGTCCAAATTTCCTCTTTTTATAAGGGCACCGGTCTTGTTGGATTAAGGCCTCCTCTACCCCAGTGTAACATTATTTTAACTTGCCTAATTCATCTGTAACAACCCTATTTCCAAATTAGCTTACATTCTGTTCTGAGGGACTGGAGAATCAGAACTTCCACATATCATTTAGGGCAATTCATAGCAAGTAGTAATAAACATCTAAACCAGCAGAGCCCCTACTTAATCACCCAAAGCCTTGCCTTCATTAGCCTCAGCATTCCATGTGACCAACTTTGATTAATTTTAGTAGCTGTTTCAGGACTGCTGTTCATGGACCTCTGCTATTCTACCTGCTAATGGTAACTGATTCCTCACTGCCTACAAACCCAGCTGTCAGATGACCAATCCAAGAGTCCTGTTCCCTCAAGGTTCTGCTTCCTAAGAAATTTATATATTGACCAAAATTAAGTGTAGATAACAGACTTCCCTCTGCCTAGTTTAAGCATAAAGGGATTTATTAAGAACTAAAGAAACAGGCCCTAGGGTGACTGTCCAAGAACCTTTTCCATGTCATACCACTGGTCCCCCAGCCCATCACTCCCAGTAAAGAAACTGTTGCCTCTCACAATCAGACATTACTGCATCAGAGAATAATTACAGACTCTAAAACCATGCATCTCTGACACAGTCAGGTAGATCTTAATCAGCAGGTTGCTTCTGCTGTTGATTGCAGGGCCATGCTACTTTGTTCATATTCGACACCAGAAAAACAAAAAAAGGATATCCTAGATCCTGCCTCATTCCTCTACACAACTCAGTTGAAGATCCAAGTCTCTCATGGATAGATCTGATTTTGGAATTTAAATCACATGATTGAATTAGATTAGGGCCTTAGATTAGGGGCGGCTGGGAAAAGTAGAATATTTTTCATTCTACTTTGAGAAGATGGGAGCTACACTGTGGGGAACTATCAAAATATGAAAATTTGGAGCAGCCATGAAAGGCATATCTGATGCATCAATGCTTCCCAAAGGTCAGAAGTTCCCAACAGATAAATGGGGAGAAGTGAAGAGGATCGTTCCCCCTCACATCAGCTGTTGTTAGAATAATTTGGGGAAGCAGCATGACATATTGTCCCCAGACTTTGACTATGTTCAATTAATATTCTCTATGTCTCCTAGAAAATTGCTGTTATATTTTGTTTTGTTTTTGTAAATGTTAATGCCCAGGGACTGGGCCTAGGATTGACTGGCGATCATGCTGTATCTTACTTTCCATTTTTCCCTTATAAGACTCAGGGATGCAGGAATAGTAAATAGGCCATATTCATAAAACTAAAAATACCAACCGTCCAAGTAATGAAAAATATTTTCTCTAATATCTCAAATAAATCCACATATAATTGCAGATTAATATGGTTCCTTTAGGAGCATTAAAAATCTAATTCTAAATCTAGTAAAGACTTAGAAATAGACAAGTGATAGAGCAATGACACGATTCCTGACACAAGCCAAATCATTGACAAGGCACAGGGGACCTGTTTAATTTGCGTATGCCCCTTCAGACAAAGTTCTTCCCTCTCTGAGTTCCCTGTGATCCAGCTGTCTGTGACCTACGTAGCAGTGCCCATGTCACATACAACATCTCCCCAATGACAAAGAGCCAAGAAGAAGTGATTCCAGAGTGAGGCTTTCAATAGAATGTTGTCATGTAGTAGTATCTGCTTGGGTTTGAATCTATTAATTTGAACATGCCTAAAGCAGATGCATTGATTCCGTGTTTCTGGGAGTTTAAATCATGAAGAAAATATTTAGAATATATAAAATTCTGAATGGTCATAATTGAAGATATTCAAAAAAGCATGATTCATACTTTTCTTATTTAAGAAAGATTTTAGGGAAAAAAAGTTTAAAAAGCTAACATCAGGAAGAAAAATAGATAAAAATGTGAAATTTAGAATTTCTCCTATTTATAATTTGAAGCACAAGTTATATTGGCTTTATATTTCTAAAAGATCAGAACTTAAATAGACCTCTCTAAAATAACTGATCCTATAAATGGGTCCTGCATTCTGCGTGTCTTTTGTTCTTTTTCCGGTAAATGTATTAATAGTAACAAATTTAAAATGCTGACATGGGTACTTTTCTTCAGCCATAGTTTTCTTCAAGAAATCACTAAGGAAAACTGATGGAGTTTTAGGAGAGAAAAACATGTCTTCATTTACCTTCAGGCATAGTAAATTTTATTTTCACTCTGCATTTATACTTAAAAACCTGGCTTTCAAGCCTCTGTCTGTTTAGGGCAAGTCAGCTCTTTCCAGATATTGCTCACTCAAGCTTAATATGTTTGCAGAATAAACTGTTCAGATGCTGAAATTTCAGGCTTCCCAAGTTCCTCTTTTTCTGGTTTCCATCATCACCCGTGCCAATAGACACACAGTGTCACAGAATTTCTTTTATTGACATGGGCAAGGAATAACACTGATTCCAAATGTTAAAGAGAAGAATCCCTTACCCATATCCAAAATTGAATTTTTACAATGGTCCAAATAACTATTCCTCTAATTAAATAAGTGTCATCGATGGAATCACATAAATTTTCAATGACATCATTTTACATTTTAAAACTTCTACAAATTAGGCATTAGTTTGAATTCACTGTGAGCCAGACATCTAGGAGCCATTGTAGACTCATTTTCCTTTCTCTGGAGTACGTCTCAGACCTTAACATCTCTTGACTCTGTCTGCTTATTTCCATCCTGCAATCTCTGTCATTCACTTCTCTTTGTAGCATTTTGTTCTTTCCTAAAAATTGCCTAGCTGAATTCCACGAGTTCGGTTTCACTCTCTGCCCTAATCTATTTAGCACACCACCACTACCCTTTCTTTTCCCCAAATGCAAATCTGCTAATGTCACTTCATTATTTAAAACTCTTCCATACCAAAAAGGTATTCCCCAGCTTTGCTGGAATCCTGTGTCTTCCATATTCTGATTCCTATCTTCCTGAACATTCTTAGCTTTTATCACTGACCTAGGTGAAATCTAAGCAAACAGAAATATTTAATTTTCGATATATGCCCAGCTCTTTTATGACCCTTGGCCTTCGAACATACTGTTCTCTTTGCTTATAATGTAATTTCTTCCAAAGCACACAGTCTTATTTTATGATCTTATGAAGTCTTCTCTGGTCTACCTGCCTTCAGGTGTTTACTCTGTCTCTATTCCATGTGGTACATACACCATTATTGTATTCACCACTGTGTTTTTGATGGGTGGTGCTTGTTGTTTTCACCATGATTTTCTGGAGAGAAGCTGCCTCGATGTCTTGAGGCTCCTGAGAATGGCATGGTGTCTGGCACATCTTTCAGGCTCTGTGAATAAGCAGAGGAAGGGGTGATGGTTCCATACTCACCTGAAACTTATTTGAGAAGCAGTGGATTTTGAAAGACTTAAGGTTAGAGATTTTGAAACTGTGGTTGGTCATTTGCTTAAATAACCTTAGTAGTTTTACAATAGCCATTTTTGGAGATTTGTGGATGCTAAATTAACCACTGGAGGGAGCCCATATACCATGATTTTATAGCATCCTTGTCATTCAGAGTACATTAATTAAAAATAATTATAAAGAAGGGTAAAGCAAGCTCTGCAGTTCTAAAGTGATAGCTAAAATAGTAAGCTGAAAGTAAATCAGGTAAAACTCTCAGTTTCTGTTTTTATCACAAAAGCAAATACATGCTACAGAGAAAAAGGAAAAAGCAAATGGGGGAAGAAATAGACATTCCAAAAATCAGGGGAGCTTTTGGCTTCAAACTTTGGCTTAATTTTTCTTTGCATTTATGACAAGATAATTTTCCCCCCCATGGGCAGGCACTGGGACTCGAACTTGGGTCTCTGGCATGGCAGGTGAGAACTCTACCTGCTGAGCCACCATGGCCCACCCGCAAGATAATCTTTTAACTTAAGTTTTTAGGAAGCATATTTTTCAGATGGTGATATCAGATGAGTAGACCAATTATGTCATACTACTACTTAAAAACAGAATTAGTGACCCTGTTTGTTAACTTACAGCCTTCATTTTTTTTTCCATTTTAATTAATTGTGATAGAAATGATGCTATTTTCTTTCTTTTTACATTGTCCAAATGCAAATTAAATCAGAAACTTCTTAGCTTATGGCATTTTAAAATATGATTTGTTGTACATACTGGTTATGTAAGTTCTAAAAGTTTGAAAGGTTTTAAGAAATATAAAACATGTATTTAACTGCCAGGAAATGCGGTTGCAAATGACCCATCATTAGATCTTTCAAAACTTGCTAATTCCAGCTCTAAGTTTTGAATGTATTAGAAAGGTGTTTATGTACATTATCCAGAGCAATGATTATCTGTAGATTAGGCTATAGCCTGTATAAAGTCAAATTAATTTTCCTTCTGGATGATAAAATTAAAATACTAAATTTCATTTCAAGTCATGTTGCTGGTAAAAGGGTGCACAGAGGAGGAACTGATGGTAGCATGATTCAGTTCCTAGAATTTACAACAGAGATGTTGATCAAATGTGGAATGTGTCTTTATTAATTCTAAGTTCTAAAGCAGCTGGACTGACATGAGAGGGATTTTCATTTTTGCTAGCTCTCAATGTTAAAGTTCCCAAGCAACTTTCAACCGTTGAGATGCTATTAATACCCTATCTCTTATCATGGCTAAAGTTTCAGATGGACTTCTCAAGATATCTAATTTGAATGACTTAGTGGAAAAACATTCCATGAGCTAAATCATTTGAGGACACATTAAAACATGTAAAGCTGTTTTATATTTCACATAAATGCTGTTTTTTTTTTAATTGGTTAGTCTTTTTACAATATTATTCATGGAGATCATGAGTCATCTTTGCCCCTTCTAGCTCCCAAACCGCATTCCAGCACGTAAAAACAGGTTGAAGTCTTTTGGGCACTGATGAAAAGCTAGTTGGCCTGCTGCAATGTACAAGGAAACTTTTTGTTTGTTTTTATTATTGCTGGTGTTTTAAGTTTTTTGCAACACTTCCCTCCCTTTTATAGATATGCAATTCATATTTGAAATGAGATGTGTCTGTGATAAAAGCAAATGTGGATGAGATATGAGGTCAATCCGGTTTGTTCCATTTCATGTTCAAGGTAGTTCTAAACTACCAATTTACTACCACTTCATGACCTTGAATTATCACTACCATTTAGATGAGAAATTTGAGGCTCAGAGAGGTTAAGTAACTCACTCAATGTCACATAATACTCTAATAATGCTAGAGTATTAGAACCAGCATTCAAGCTAGCCCTGTTTGACTCTATTTCATTGTCTTCTCTACCCTAGTATTTTTCAAATTTTCTGACTAGAAGTCATTCTAAAAACCACATTTTACATATACACATGCACAGTAAATTGTTTTTCAAAACAGTATCTTCACAACATGTGATTTACTCTATTTTCCATTCTATTTCATTTTTTTAAGATGTAAATTGATTTTAGAGTCCACTAATTGATCACAACCCATGGTTAGAAAAACACAGAGCTTTGCTTTACTTCTAGACTTTATCTTCCTGTGTGAATAAATGGTTTTAGGAAATTAACTTTAGAGGGTCATGGACCAGTTGAAGAAAAAGGACGAGGAGAGTTGACAGAGTCAGTGGCTTTTTCATTTCATTTAATTTAAATTTAAAATCCATTAAAGACTATGTTTAGTCCTTTGACTATAAATAGGACTTGTTGTGGTAGGAAACCAATACATCTTAATCTTGATATTCCTTTAAGTGTATTTTGAGAGAAGGCATGCTTGCATTAACAAGAGTTTTACCAAATCGAATCAAGTAAGGATAATAATAGTTTCAAATCTAATGAAAGCAAAGCATAAACAAGTCTATTTGGGGAAGCAATATTGAGTTAAGGATAAAGAGCACAATTTGAAAATACTTTTTCTGGATTGTTACATCTTGAGAGCTTTCTTGAGGAATGTGTTTGGGCAAACCTGAGGCAGGCATTTACTGCTGTGCTTCCCTCGAGGAGTCAGTGTTGAACCAGCCTCTCCCTGACACTGTAGGATTTTCAAGACTGTGCACTAAGGAGCCTGAGGAATTCAGGTGAACATCTTTCTCCTCCCTAAAAATCTGAATTCTTCCAGCTCAATTATTGAAATCAACTTTCATATGAAATGTTTCCATTTCCATTGCTTTCTGTGACATTTTCATTCAGAACAAATTTTCGCTCTTACTCCATGAAGCAAACAGTTGCAATTTAATTTTCAAAGTAAATTTCAGTAGCCCTTGAAATGAACAGATACACATTACAGTTAAATTAAAATGGGGAGTGTGCATACACACATGGTAGACCAAGATCCTTGCTGCTATTTTAGTACTCTGATTTAGTGCGTGTGTTCAGCTTGCATCTATATTTCAAAAGGCTGATAAACAGAAGGAAAGTTTTCTAAATCACATCAATCAATGCTGGATAATCCTTCTATGGATTACTGAAAATGGGGATTTAGAATAGATTTAAAAATAAAAGAAACAGTGTCTTCAGAATTTTAGGAATATATCAATTAGTTAAAATGGTTAGACAGTAGACCCTCATTCATTCATATCTCAGATAGTTAGGAAATTTCAGGACCTCTCAGCCTGATTTCAAATGGATTCAACCACTTTGGGTAGAGCCCTAGCTGGATAATTTCTGCTGCCAGAAAGTTATGGCATTCATTCACGCAGAGAACATTTATCAAGTCTTTCCTGTATGCTAAGCTCTGTTTTAAACACTAGATACACAGAGGTTAAAATAAAGAGAAAAACCTAAGCCTTATGCCATTTATGTTCTACTTAGGGAGAGAGATACACAACCAACTACAGACCCCAGTAGAGTCTGGGAGCAATAGGGACTTTAAGGAAAAACCAGGAAGGTGAGGAATCGAAAAGTGAAAGGAGTCAGTATTTCAGATAGAAAGATCTGGAAGACCCATCTGAGGAGGAGGTATGTAAACCAGTCATGCTGTTTTCTTAGAAGCTGTGTGTCAAGGTTATAAAATGGATGTCTTTGTCCTTTCCTACTTTTATCTCCAGTTCACTGCCTGGGTAGCCTCTTGTGTATTTTCATCCAGTAGAATTAGAATACCCTGTACTTTAATGCGGGTAACTGGCTTGACTTTAGACATTTCTAATGAACAGTCTTCCATTTAATGTTCTTTTGGGCTCATGAACAATATTAAAAAATTTTCTGGAAACTGCCTAACATGGTAGTATGATATAAGTGAGCACTAATGCTTGGTGAACTTTCAATTTTTTTTTTTGCATATTGGCCACATTGATGCCAAATTGTGATTTTTTTTTTTTAGAATAAGTAAGTTTTTGTTTTGACAAGGACTTTGTAATTTGACTTACATGCATATTTTGATGGGCAGTTTTTGTCTTTGTGTTTGATTTTAATGAAAAGTTGCAACAAGTGCCATTTAAATCATCTTTCCTTCCCACCTTGAACAGTGGAGCAACATGGTTGGTTTTTAAAAGGAAGTGGAGACATGCTTCCACTTATTAATGTCCATAAGAAAATGAGAGAAGGGGGCATGTCAAATCAATAAACATACCTTTCTTTGAACTGGTTACTCCCTGAGGACTTTCTGGCCCAACTGTGGAAGAGAAACCCTAAGGTGAGTCCACTAATCCCCACCTCCTGGTTTTTCTTGCCTTTGTGTAAACCCTTCCCCCAGAGTGTGAACAGGACCTCTAACTTGCTTTTCGCCAATGGAATATGGCTAAGATGATGAATTATCACTCCAATAATTAAGCGATATTATATAAGACTCCTTTTTAGCAGGTGGAGCCAAAAACTCTCCTTGTGGGTTTGGTGAAGTAAGTAGTCATGTTGGAGAATCTGGGGTGGCAAGGAACTGTGTGTGGCCTCTAGGAAACAACTGTGGGAAGCTAGTAAGACCTGAGGGGAGCCTCCAGCTGACAGTCAACAGTAAGCCAGGGCCCTATTCCATGCAGCTAGAAGGAAATCAGTTTTGCCATGTACTGAGTGTGGACATGGATTCTTCCCTGGTTGAGCCTCCACCTCCAGATGAGAATACAGCCCTTAATTAAAGTCTTGTGAAACTCTGAGCAGAGGACCCATCTAAGCATGCCTGGACTCCTGACCTATGAAAGCAATAAGGTAATAAATGTGTGTTGTCTATGTAGCTAGGCTTGTAGAATTTGGTTAACCAGAAATTAACACTAATACAAGCACACTGATCCTCTCCATATTCTTTCACCCCCATACACCCACCGAATCTCCAAACCTGAAAAATAATCATAATTATGAGAATTTTAATAGAATAGAAACAATACCAAATATCTACTATTTATTGATCACCTATTTTGTGAGTAGATATTTCCCTCTATATTTTATTATTTAGTTTTCATGAAAACCTTACAATGAAGGCTATTATTTAAACATTCTACAAACAATGGAAAGATAACTTTAAAGGAAGTCCATAAACTTGCTACACAATGAGTGCTAGAAATAAAATCCAAACCTAAATACATTCAACTCCAAGTTGTTTTGCTGCTCTGCCATGTTGCTTCAAAAATTTCTTTTCTCCCACCCTCAAGTGGTTAAGTTTTGCTGGAGACCAAAAAAAAAAAAGATCACACAACTAAACTACTGCAAGTTCATTCTGTTCTCTTTTGGCTTCTCCACACCAGTACTTCCCTTTGGCCTTCTATATTTTCCTTTCTCCTCAGTTCCCCAGTCATTTCTGAGGAAAATGAAGGGGCAGGAAGTTCTATTTGACACCACTGTATTATGACAGTTATTAATGGCATGACAGACATTAAAATCCATCTCTTCCTTTTGTGAGGGGCATTGTGGGTTCTCAGAAGCCCTTCCCACTGATGGCTATCACTGGGCTTCACTTATTGCACCTCTTTTACCCATGTCCCTTTCCCATAGGCCAATAGCTAGTAGCTAGTCTTGTAGAATTTGGATAACCAGAAATAAAAACTAATACAAGCACACCGATCCTCTCAATATCCTTTTACCCCCATACATCTACCAAATCTCCAAACCTGAAAAATAATCCTAAGAATTTTAACAGAATAGGAATAATACCAAATATCTACTATTTATTGATCACCTACTGTGATCAATTTCTGCTCTCTGGTTGTTTATGATTCTGACTCAGGCCAGGTTATCTCCTAGCTCCCTCCATCACTTTGCTGCTGAGCTCTCCTTGCCCACCCCAATGAGCTGCATAGGGAGGACCCAGGGCAAGGGTAGACCCGCTCCCTGTCTCATGTTTATCACATCTGGTCCATGGAAAACACACACATTTGTATCTGAAATCAAAGGAACTGTAGCTATTTCCCATGCCACAAGCAGCTTTCTCTGCATTTCTCTGCAGGCTGTTTTCAATTTCATATGCTTGTCCACTGTGCCCCCCAAACTGCTCTTATCAGCTCTATGAGAGGCTTCTTTGTTGCCTTTCGCTGGATGTCAAGGAGACTCACCACACATTGTCCACGCTCTCCAAAGAAATCATCTGTAATTTCCTAAGTAACTTTAAGCCTCCAGCCTCTTTTACTGGCTGGTGGCAGGTGGTCAGACAAGAGCCACAGACCCGGCTGGCCCTCGGCCTCCTCCTTTGTAACGTGAGCATACATGGACTAACACTGCGCTGTGGGAGAATGTGTTACAATTGTGTTGTTATCAGTTGGAAGTCTTGGACTAAATGAGAAAAACAGGTGCAGTTTTAATATCCTGTTACTCATTTAAATTCATCCCTACTTACCCCTACCCATAATATTTTTCCTTTTCAGCCAAATTTCCTGAAAAAGTAGCTAGACTTGCTGTTTCCATTTTCTTTATCTTATACTTCCATAGCTATATTGAAAACTATCCTCAAAGAAGAAGTTGCTAATAAACTCTTGATTGCTCCTTCCAATAGTCGTTAATCGGTTATGGCCATTCTCTGACATTTGACACTGTGACTCTCTCCTTTCTCTTTTATAACCCTGCCCCCTGTGAATTCTGACATGGTTTTCTCTCCTCTTCTCCATCTCTTCCAGAAAAGTTCCTTTTCCTCTAAATGTCATTAAATACTAGTGTTTTCACATTTCTCATTGGCTACATTTTCCCTTCTCTTTTTTGCAATTTAACCCAATAGAAAAGTTTTTCTCTATTAAATTCCACACTAGCTTACTTTCCTAAACTCTGAAGAGTTATTTAACTACCTAACAAACATTTTTGAAGCTAAACAATTATACTTGATACAAAAAAATTGCAACCTAGACAATTGAGGAAAAATGATCTGGAATTTGAAAACATTATTTCTCATAAAAAGAAGGGGAGCAATTACTGAGTTTGAATAAAAGGGGGAAAAAAGTAATGGAAATAGATTCTTAATAATTTTAATTACCTTGCTTTAAAAGTAATTTTGTTCATTGTGATATGATTCTCTTGAGTAAATACTTGATTTATTTTATAATATATTAATATGCTTGCACTTGAAATATGTTAGTCACTGGAAAACTTTGTTGTAAAAAATGCAAAACTTTAAATCATTTTATCAGTTTATGATCATGCTTTTATCTCTCTTTAACAACTCTTATTATTCTAGTCATACAGGAAAAGATGGTGGGCATCTTAAAGATATCTTTTCTATACATCCTTAGACAGGTAAAGCTAAGGCTTTACCATTTGGTTATCTATTTTTTAATTTATAATTTTCTTATACCCTATGTTAAGTCATCATTACTCATATTAGCTATTTTATTTTTGCTTTCATCACACTGTTTCCCCTCAATCAACTTCCAGAAGTGCAAATGACATCTCTGTTATTGATTCTTGCCTACCCAATGCACAGCATCTAATGCCTAATCATTATAAAAACAATTTTCAAACATTAAAATTTCTATTTTTTATTTCCATAGCAGTCATCTGCTATGGAAATAAAATAAAAACCATTTTATTTACTGGGTTTATAAAACTTTTGAGTTTTGGTTTTGTTGTCATTGCTGTTTTGCTCTGACAAATTCTCCATCCAAAAATTTTCACTCTTTATTTCATAAATTCATTTTCTTATAAACTATATATTAAGCAGTTTGGCTAGGTTTTCCTAGAATGACTTCCAAAATGTTAGAACTGATGATTAGTAGCAGACAGCTGAAGGACACACTCAAACAGTAGTATTTAAGACTACATCTGCAAACATCAAACATCTCATATGACATTTCAATAATGAAATAAATTTCACTGTACAAACCGCAGAAGCTCAAGTTAAAGTCCTGTCTTCATAAAACTTTCTCAAAGGTTAAATTTGTATGTAAGCCATTGGAGGGAAGAGGTCATTTCTTTTCCCCAATGTCTTAGCATAATGAGGGTAGCTTGAAAGATTCATAAGAAAGGATCTATAACTGCTGCTCTTATAGTGATTACCCTTGGAGAAGTGAAGAAGGAAAGGAACTCTCCAAGTCTCCTGAAAAAGTCTAACATTGAGTGGAGTGACAGACTTTCCAGCCAGCTGGCTCACACTTTTGAATGAAAGAATGTGATGGAAGAGGATCCATAGGAACACTTCTTGGGTCTCTTAGTTACCATAGCTAAAGATTAAGTTAATGCTATTAGATAGGAAGACTAATTAAGAATGCACAACTCATTTTTAGATTTGCTTATGTAGGGCCAACACTAATCATGTGTCTGGACTCGATTCTTATCAGTTTATTATGATCTTTGCCAAATGTCAACCAGAAGGAATTTTATATATATATGTATGATATACATACATCAGCTGCCCATGTCTCCATTTCTTTGTATGGATGTACTCCAATTCAATATGGACAAGATTGAGAAGATTAGCTCTAGACAAGACTCACAATTGTACACAATTGTAAAAATTACTATTGCTTATCTGGCCTGAACCTTCCATCCCACAACCACCTAAGTCCCTGTTTCTTTAGAAAGGATACAGGACTAGAGCCAGTCACAGGGACATCAGTGAAGAGTGATGCTCAGAGAAAGGGTGAGAGGACATCAAATGCAAACAAAGCATAGCTCAAAAGGTTACTCAGTTCTGAGACAAGAAAGAGAAGGAAAGATTCTTCCTTCTCCTCAGCTCCACTCCACTCAACAATTCCACCCTAATCTATCTACTAAATCCACAATTATTGTGTAGTACGTTGAGTGCAAGACCCTGCCTATATCATCACTCACAGGAGACAGGAGGGAAGCACTTCTTCCACCCTTAAGCCCTAACCTCTAGTGAGCAAAGCAGCACTATTTCATCAGATAGGCAGAGTTGGGAGTGGGCCAGGGCTAATGTATGCTGTAAATGTTGAACAGCTGGCTCTTCAAGAAAAGTTTATACATATATACATACCTGTGTTTATTACAAATTTTACTGATACAAAGGTTATGTAACTTCCAATATAAAAATAATAATGAAATATACAGTACTCTTCATAGTAAGTCCCTTGTAGCCAGTTGATTCTCTCATGGAGCTCTCTTGATTTTTTTTTTTTTTTTTTTTACAAACTCCTATAGCTAAAGCTAACTAGGGTTTCAGGTCAACCATGATTTGACAAACAGAGCTGTATCCCAATCTGCTCATTCTTTTCCCAGTCAATAAACTGCTATATATGTGATGTGTGATCTTGTGCAACCTACCATCAGTTTTATAAAACTTTATTGTTAACAGTAGTGTCACAAGATCAGACTATGAATAAATGCTTGTACTAACTGATTCCACAAAGAAGTCACTCATGCCATTTTGAACTACTATAGACAGATGTGAATGTTAGTCAATATTTTACGTTAACAAGTAAGGCAAAAGTGGAAATACAAAGATGGATTTTGGAGCTTCATTTGCTAAATTGGATAATAGTTTTAGAATACTGTATGAAAATCTCCTCAATTTGTGTTGTTTTTCTCAATGAAACAGATGCAGACATGACACTTTAAAGTTTAATTAAAATTAGTAATTCTTTTTCCATCATTTTCCTAAATCTAGGGCAATACTTCATAAACTTTTGTTTAAATTGCCAGATAGTAATGTTTTAGGCTTTGTGGACCATATAGTTTCTGTTGCAATTACTCAATTCTGCCAATGTATTGCAAAAGCAGCCATAGCACTGTGTGAAGTGATGAGCATGACTATATCCTAATAAACCTTTACTTACAGGACCAGGTGCCAGGTCAGATGTGGCCAGAGGGACATGTTTACTGCCTGTAGTCTAGAAAGCAATACAATTGATCATAGTTAACTTGAAGCTACCAACATGATGTCACTGAGGCTGGAGTTGGGAAAAGATGTACAGTAATATACCATTATATGCTATTTCCACTGTAGTGATACACATCATAACCTTACGAGTATGGATTCTAGTAAAATGTAGTAACATATCTAAGAACTGATGAGTTCTAACCATTTATTATCTTTGTGTTTAATATAATTTAATTGTAAGTATATATAATTTCACTTCTAATAAGGGGTATGTTGAACAACTGGTTTGAAAAAGTTCTGAAAATATAAAAATTGACTCTTGTAAGCCAATACAAGCTGCCTCCAAACCACCACTGTCCAGGTCCTAGAATCAACTTAATAGCTTTGCGAATGCAAAGCAGCTACTAAAGAGGAAAAACTAGAGTTCTAAGGGACAAAACTATAGGATGGGAACTCAGACACTAGGGGGGACACTTAGATAGCAATAACAATGAAGGAATAGGGTCTTTCTTAGGCAAAACTACTTTCAAGTTGTCCACTGATTTCAAGACACCCTCTGTATCAAATGCCTGAAAATTACAGTTTGATCAATATTCTGAGCTAAAAGGGATTTTTCTGAATTGATGAGAAAAAATAATGATCATTTATCACTGTTTCTTTGGGAAAACAAATCTCAGGTCCTGAACAACCAATTTAAAAAGAACCTTTATAGAATATTGGGTTCATAACTTGGAGACTGCCTGTATTTATACTATGACAGGATCATTTTTACATTGATAAATTATATTTTGCCAAAATAATATTAAATAGGCTTCATATTAATAATTTTACCAACTGTTTTACTTAATGATATAATTTCTTTTTTGAAATACAGTAGCAACCAGCCAGATATGCCTTACCCTCTGTCTTCCTTACCTCTCTGCATCATGCCTTATGCAGAGTTGTGTTACACATCAACTCTGAAAGTTTTAGCATCTCTGTATTGGCATGCCTAATGATACCATAATTTGTTGCATAAATTGATTCTCTTTGAAAGGCAAGAAGTTTAACTTAGGAGCTATAATTTCCTGCTGAGAATACTGATATGGATGAGCTAATGTGCCACGTCTCAATCTGAAACCAGTTGTTCTTATGTGTGGGTCAGCCTCCATTATATGCTAAAAGAACCTTGGTGATGGTGAGGGAAATGTAGTTTTAAGAAACAATCATATCTTCCACATATATAAATTCTAGTTTTGTATGTGTGACAAACTGATGAAATATAATAAAATACAAAATGATCTTCATTTCTGTAATCAATATGCTTGATTGTACTGTGCAGAAAACCACTGTACATCACATCATTTCCAGCAAATCTATTTAAACCTGTGCCATTGCAAGCTTTAGAAATCTTGGGAAAGGCTGCCAAACTGTATGTGTATTCACACCATAAAATAGCATGACAGAGAATAAATGGAAGATTTATATAAACATAAAATTTTCATCTGTATTTGTATTATGAAACCCTGTGATCAGTAAAACTTTCTCATTTTATAGATATGGAAACAAAAAGCGCCAATGACGTGTCAATTTGGGGAGACATTTACTGGTTCAAGAAAAACATTTTAATTTCTTTTTTTATTCTTTGGTGGGGGTGGTGAGAAGCAGTTGTTGAGTTTGCTTTAAGGATGAAGAAATTAATTTAAAAGCGAGTAGCACATCTCCAACTTTAAAATTTATTTGACTCATCCCCCATGAACTAATTCTTGTACATCAAAGGATTATGTAATAAAAAATTGAGTTATTGATGAGAAGATAAACTACCAAGACATTGCCATAAATTCAGACAAAACAGCTAATAATTTTATTTACATAAAAACTAACTGAAGATGATGTATGATGTTTTCTTATGACACTTCTTTAATGTGGTAGGAGACATAGCATAAATCTGTCACCTCCTAATAACCATCAATATTTTTTTCCAGGACAAAGAAACTTTTGTTAAATAGTGAGAAGTCTTCAAGTGTATACCATTCTCTGGAATAAATATTCTAAATGTAAACAATATTAGTATGATCCTCCTAATCACTTTTTGCTTTCATCTAAAGGCGCTCATGTACTTTTTTCAGAACAAATGAAGAAAAAAATAAGTCTACATAATTAGCTAAGCAAAGCACAGCATTGCAACTGCTCATGTACTTGGTCTAATGAAAATTGAAAACAGAATTATTACTGGGCTGTATAGACTAGAGCAGTGCTTCTCAAATTTTAATGCTTGAGAACCAGAGGATCTTGTTAAAATGCAAATTCCGATTTATGAGTTCTGGTATGGCACCTGAGCATGTATAGTTCTAACGAACTTGGAGGTGAGGCTGGTGCTGCTGATCCATGGATCACCTTTTGATTAACCACATCACTCTTCTGTAGTCATCTTTACACTTCTGGAGTTGTTAAAGAAGGCTGGAGTGGGAAGCCCTATGCCCTTTGAAGCACTTTCAGAGGCTTGATTTCCATGCTGCTTTGCATGTCCTCAGTATTTTTACACTTTTCAAAACAAACTGAATCATCAATAATAATCAGTGTAATGGGCTTATTGAAAGAGAAACCGCTTGAGCAGGGAGAGCTCAAACCAAAGTAATTCTAAAGATAGCAAGTTACATTAGCTTATGAAGACAATTAGGGGAAATTACGACAATTTGTTGACGTTTAGGTTTCTTATTATAAATAAGGGTCTTATAAAGTGGGTAATTATCTTGGATTGGTTATTACACATATTTATCTACTTCTCATAAGCTATTTCTATTGGCCTGAAACCACTTTATATCCAATTTTTGTTTAAACTGCAACTTTCTTAGGGTATGTTCCATTCTTTTTGGAAAGCCCAACTTTCATTTTTCTCTTTAGATAGTTCCTGTTACTTTTTGAAATGGATTCGGTCCCAACAACAGAGTAGCAGCCAATTTATTGTACTTTGTCCCTCCTTCTGGTAATTTTTCTAATGATTTCATTGAGAAGTTGACCAGAATACTCTGGTCACCACCATTATCTCTGCTCTTGTTTGGGGTCACAGTGATCTTAGTGTCAGATGGTCAGAGCAGACTGAGTTGTACGTTTCCCTTTTATTTTTCACACTATTTTTTCCCTTGATTGTAGCAGGTGTGTTGGGATGACTGTTTACACTTAAGAGCCTTGGAGTAGGGTTACTTACTTGTCTGAGTGGATTGTGGTTATGTCCCCTTTTTTGACGCTGAGAGCCTATTATTGGTTGTATATTTAACTTAGTCTCAGTCCACTAGAGAAGGCTGTCCATTTTCCATTCATTTTCTCTTTGACTGGCTATTCTAAGAACAATCATTTGTCTCAAGGCTGACAAGGAATTTGAATAAACTCTTGAAGCGCAATTGGTACAAGAAAAAATAAAAATGTATGTTCCGATATTTCTATTAAAAGCAGGAATCCAAAGCATGTTATTCACTCCAAATTCCATTTAACCAGGATCAAAGGTTAGGAAATAAACCTGTCCCATTGAAAGGTTTGTGCCTGACCAATATCAAATTGGGGGATTTGATCTTTTAAAATGTTTATATTGTTTACTACAGTGCCACATTTATTATTATAAAAGGAATACTGTTCATGGATCAGGGTACAGGTGCCCGCCTGCTAGGTAGTGGGGACACCATGGATGTTGGGCTGTTTACTTCATCTTGGAGGGCTGGAAGAGTCTTCAAGGTAGTCTTAAAGTTCTGTTCCATAACCTTGGAGTTATTTATAATTGCTCACTCCAAATCATTCATCCCGAGGAAAGTATGAGGGCATACACGAAATAATGAAGCCCTGTATTTTGGTATGTTAAGGAGTTCAGAGCATGATTCCTTTTTTGTCAAGTTGAGACTCAATGTACAAAGGAGTCTAAATTAACTATCTGGCTAACACTTAAGGTAGACAGTTTAGTCACAGTTGGAACAAGGTATCCTACTCTGCATCTTCCCAACCAGTCATTGGGAAATGCTTTATATATTCTTTTTACACAAAAAATAAACATCGCATCAGGTAACTTTATATGTAAAGTTGAACCTCAAATGATAGAGTCTTTGCAATACTAATGAATTGGGGATTTAGTTATAGGAGAAGAACAAACAACATTTCTGGTAAGAATAGAGATAAATCCAGTCATTCTATGGGTAGGATTTCCTCTGTAAATTCATCCCAAGTATTGAGCACCCCAGAGAACATCAAACTTATTAGTATTATACTGGGAATAACACACATACTCCAGTGACCAAATGAAGTGTACATAAATTTTGAAACTCTTTGTGTACGACGGTTGAGTTAATGATGAGTAAAATAGTACAATTTATTTTAAAACCAGTTTCATTATAAGCAGGGAGCCACTGAAGATATTTATGATGAAACAATAAGGTCACATTAAGTCAGAGGGAATTTCTCCAAAGAAGTGCTTTCCATTTGGGTATTCTACACAAATAGGAAAATTTGCAGTGACATAGGAAATTTGCATTAGCATGAGAGAGAATGTAGTCTATAAATGTATTGGCATCGGTAGTTGTTTAGTATTTGTGTCCTTTATTGAAGCTAAATCAGTTCTAAATGCAGTTGCAGAAGCTGGGTTTATGTAAATTTCGGGTATTTTCTTCAGATAGCAATTTTGTGCAAAGCCAGCAATTGGTTAGTTGTTTCGTTTTTTTTTTTTTTTTTTTTGTATTGCTGGAGTTAAAGGGTGGTCTAAATTAAAAATATTATTCTAATTAAAGATTTCATTTGGAACTTCAGAAAGACTGTCAAATAGGTTAAATCAAAATCAAAAGGTGGTAACACTATTAAGAGGTACGGGAACCAAAAAGGAAAAGTTTAATTCTATGGTTTCTTGTTCTGTGATCTTGGGGAAAACTCCCCACCTCTGAAGTCTTCCGCTTCTGGGAGTAGCTGGTTAATTTCCTGGGTTAATTTCAATTTGCGTCATTGGTAGGGATGGATGTTCAATGTCTCAGTCCCCTGGCGAGGCCCACTTAAACTGGAATATGAATCCAAGGATTGATTTCCTGTTATTTAATAGCAATAAAATCCTTTTGAAGCCTGATCAGGACCTTTTTTTTATGAAGTTCAAAATATCTTCTACATGTAAAGTGCTCCACAAGAAACCAAGACTACATTATCTAGGATTTGATTTGGGGAGAAGCAAAGTGGTTAAAGTTGTCAAGGGTGGCAACATTTAGTTAAGCGAGATCATGGATCATTGCAAAGTAACACTTGTTTCCCTATTTAGCCAAAGTAGTAATCAAATTTAGAGACATTATTATGGGAGGTTGCATGATTCTTCAAAATTCAAGAAACTATTTTTACACCGACTGCTCAGAAGAAAAAGAAACTTTTCATAATTTCTTACTAATAGCAGATCAACAATCCAAGAATATTTTAACTTTGTAACAAAAGAAAATTCAATTTGGTATATACTTGATATGAGACCCTTTAAAAATCTTATCAACAAATCCATCAAATCTTACCAACTTTGATCACATAAAATGAAATTATTTTTCCACAAACATTCTATAACTTTCTATATCTATTCAGATTTTGTCCTACATTTTCTTTCTTCCTTTCTTTCTTTACCTCTTTCTCCCTACCACCACCCCCCACCCCTGCATGCCTCTTTCTTTTTCTGTTTTTTTTTGCTTTTTGCAAAAACCAGACTTTTTATTTAGAACAAAACTACTTCCTCTTTTTTATATACTTACATACTTAAGTTACCAAAATATTTTAAAAAGTATATTTAAACTGACAGTCTATAAAACCCAATTATTGTTAAAACTTATTAAAATAATGATTTAATTGGGTTAATGCCAACTTTATAATACTTGTCATTTTAGTAAACATAATGTTAGCTTATTTTATCAGTAAACCTTAAACTTTTATAAATTTAGAAAGAACATAAAAATAAAAACATGCTTGTCTTGTACCTAACAACAACTCAATTTTAACCAACAATGTAATCTCATTTGCCAAAGATCTACCTGGATTATGTGTACTTGGATTCTTTAAAACATTTGGGTTAGCTTTTGAGAACGTTTGAAGCATTTAAAGTTCATTTTCTTTAATTCCCAGGGTTTAGGTTTATTAAATTTGTAAAAGCACTTATTAATCCTAAACCCATTTGAACAAAGTTCCTTTAAGGATTTTTACAAATTATTTTAATGATACTATCCAGAAGTTAAAAATATATAACTTATATACTCTCTCTCTAAATACACACACACACAAACACATTTAGACAAACATTTTAATAAAAAGACTCATAATTCAGATTTTTTCCATGAGTCAAATTGACTCTAAAAACACAAAAGGACAAAACTCACTAGACTGTATAAATGTGTTGTTTTTTTGTTTTTGCCTTGGCACATGGTGGGTTTCTAATGACCCTCTATGCTGCTCCTGTGTGAGAACTCCCGAGGATAAATTGTAGTTAGGTAAGCCTAAAATCTTTTCATTTATGATGGCCAACCATGTAACTGTTTGAGAGTCAAGGTTTTAGTTAATTTATAAAGAGGTATGGCCAATTGAGATAAATTTGAGATTCATTTGTGTCAGTAGCCATCTTGTCTCAAAAATGTCTTTGATCAGGGATAATTAAGGTAACAGCCTGGAAGGGTCAATTTGTAATTTAAAAAAATCGGTCTTTTGATGTGCTTCTAGGAAGAAAGGAAGCCTAATTTGGTTTGTCCCATGCCATGCCTGCAGGCATTTGGTGATCTGCAATACAGTTTGATCTATCTTTGAGAAGATCTTTTTATTTGGAAACATCTCACAAAGTAAAGGAATGTTTTTTGGCCCAATTGTTGTGATAAGAGGTTTGGGTTGTGGGGAAAAGGGCATCTGAATTACTTTGATATTTTCTTGGGGTCCAGGAAATTCTTTATAATGGGTCAAAGTCCACTCCTTGGCCGGTACACTAGGCTCAGCAAATGGCCTGATTTTTAGGAACTACTGAATTACAGCTCTGGGGGAGCAGGTGGAAAGGGGAATGAGTGACAGGGGCCTTTAGACTATGGGGAAGGGGAGCAGAGGACCAATTTTAAAAATTTTAGTTCTTCTTCTGCATTGTCTTTAAAAGGCTATATTAGAATCATCTTATCTTTTAGTAGCTTCTGAGTACCAATTGTAAAACACTCCTCACTCCTTTTATAGAGGCCAGGAACCTCTCTTTTCAAGTTCATCTCTCAAGTGTATGATTTTAACAAGCTCAAATATTTCGCAAAGTGATTATTGCAAACTCAAGTCATACTGGTGGAGGTTTACCCCAAAATAAACATGAACTAGGTCATAATGAGAAAACATATAAGTAAAAGGTGTGTTTAACAAAGGAGAAGAGAGATTTATGTTTAAACTGAAAAGAGCCTGTGTTCAAAGGTTCCCCAAACAAAAATTACATAGGGATCTCTTAAACAGAAAAGTAGCTGTTTTAAGGTGTACAGGGCCTCCATAGCCTCCCCACACAGAACAAGGCACTAAGCAAGGAGACAGCTGGACCAGACCCAAACGAAACCAAAACAAAGTCTAACCATAGACCAAAAAGCCCAACCAAGGAAAGCAGACCTCAGATCCAGGAGAAATTTGCTCCTCATGATCCATGGGCGGTGATTAGAGCAGTGGATGCAAAGGGTCCTGTGAGTATGAAAGACACCTGTTCTCACCAGCTGCAGGGATGGCCGGGGGTCTTCTCTAGATCCCACTTCTGATTCCAGAAACTGTCAAAACAAACTGAGTCACCAATAATAGTCAATATAATGGGTTCATTGAAAGAGAAACTGCTCAAACAGGGAATGTGCAAATCAAAGTAAGAGTCTCCAGAGACTCTTACATTGGCTTATAAAGACAATTAGGAGATTTTCAAAGGGAAAATTAACATAATTGGTTGATATTTAGGTTTCTTATTATAAAGGAGGGTCTTTCAAAGTGGGAGATGATCATAGATTACTATATTATAGTTTGTCTATTTCTCATAGGCTATCTCTTGGGCTGAAGCCAATTTAGTTCATTTTTTGCTCAACCTGAAGATTTTGAAGGGTATATTCCATTTTTGGGGAACGCTTCCATTTTTATTCTCATCATTCTAGGAAGTCTTGTTACTTTTTTTTTCCCCCAGGGTGGGAGATTTTATTTCACTGGGGCTCTGGGGGCTGATCCGAGGACAGTGGCAGGGCAGGAGGGGCTGGTGCTTTGTAGGAGGGCTGGGCAGGGGAGGGCGGCCCCAGGGCCTTTGGGGGACCCACCAAGGCCAGCCCAGGGAGACCTAGCCCAGAGTGGGGCGGAAGCTGGGTCTGGGGAGACAAGGGCACTTCCCTCCAGGCTGGATGGGTTCCTGGCCTTGCCTCGCCATCCTGTGATAGGGTCTCAATCCCTCCCTTTCGCTGGGTCACATGACCCCTAATCTTCGCTGCCCAACCCAGAGGCATGGCTGGGCCGGAGACACCCTCAGGATGGGGATGGCCACGCAGCGCTCACCCTCCTGGGCCAGCACCTTGCCCTTGATACTGCCCACTGTGCTCGAGCACGCAGCTGCAGGAGCGCAGGGCCGCGCCGGAGTGGTCCAGCTTCCCTGTGAGGCCACCAGCTGGTCCAGCACTTACTTCACCTTCTGCTGCAGCAGCTGCTCCTCCTCCTCCTCGAAGTTCACGTGTGCTTTGGCGCTGGAGGTGATGGCCCTGGGGGCCAGGTCGTAAGAGTCGGCGACCAGCACGAAGTCCGCACGCTGCACTGGCCATTGCAGTTGGCCAGCGCTGCGCGCTCGCGGCAGGTCAGCATTTCCTGGTCCCACCGGGCCGCGGCAGCAGTGACCATGGCCATGTCCCCCACATCCAGGAGCGGGACATTGAGGTCTGGTGCCCGGATGACATCGCAGTCGCCCAGGACGAACTCCAGCACGGGCTTCTCCTGCACCTGCATGCGTTTCGCCAGCGAGGTCCGCAGCAGCACGGTGACCACCTCGCCCTTGAGCTGGCGGCTGGAGCAGGTGGGCCGGGGACCAGCGTCGTCTTCTGCAGCAGCCCGTTCCCCAGAATATGCAGCCACTTATCCCCGGAGTGGACGCTCCAAGGCGGCCTGGGGCGGGGGGGACCTCACCGGCCGGGGCCCCCGGCTGCTCGGTCTGTTGCGGCAGGGGCGGCCCCACGTCCTCCAGCGGGGGCAACTCGCTCAGGTCACTCCTTTTGAAAAGGGGGTCACTCCTGGCAAACCCGTGTAGGCAGCCCATTTCCCTTATTTAACAACATTTTTAAAAAGTGATATACTTTATTAGCTTTATTGTTGCCATTACGAGTCAAATCATGGCTAGGGACTAGTATGATGAACTGACATAGAGATTCAGGGGTATATGGAAGCAGGATTTCCTCCCCTACTTGCTTTGGAAGATGAAAACATGTAATGGGGAAGATAGAATGCCAGTGGCTTCCCCTCTATAACATGATGAAACCAACTGAGGTCTTGTATAGCCATGTGTCTTCTGATGCTGAAGCTTGTAAGTAACTCCAAGTAAGGATCTTTTGGTTCCCTTTTAAGTGTAGCCACTTCCCAGTGGCTGAGAAACATCTTTATGTTTATCCCTAAATCTTGTGACTATTTTTTGATGGAAGTGCTGTTGCATGCTACTGCAGCTTTAAGAGAAGTGTTGTATTTCAGAGTATGTGAGAGACTTTATACTTGAGGTAAAAAATTCATCTTAATAACTTCATGCCTTTGAAGAAGCTTATTTTACAGCAGGTAAACTTAAACACAAAAGCCTCCACCATTTCAATATTACATTCTTCCTATTCATACAAGATTTCTTATTGAGCATATCTGTTTTTAACTGTCTTAAACAACAATATTGAGAACAAGACAAGTAGGTAGCTGAGAACCACCATTCTAATTCTAGTGATGGCAATAAATGATCCCAGGTGTCTTCTTCTAAGCAGACTTCTGTCACCAAGACAACACTATCATTTGACAGAAATAATTTGTGAAAATAAACACTTAGTAGTCAAGAGGACTACACTCAGTGTGCAGAAAGAACATGACAAATATAGTTTTTCTTTCTTTCTTTTTTTTTTTTTTTTTGCATGGGCAGGTACGGGGAATCGAACTTGGGTCTCTGGCATGGCAGACGAGAACTGTGCCTACTGAACCACCATGGCTGGCCCACAATTTTTTTTAATATCATTAATTATATCATATAATTTGATCCACTGTTAGTACTATTAGAGAGGAGCAAACTCTCTCCATCTTAACATGTTTACAAATTGAGAGGCATTTGAATTTTGAAAAATAACAAGGCCGCCTCATTTTTCTGGCAATATAGCTTAGAAGAACTACTTCTGGTGCCAGGTTCTATCTCATCTGCCTGCTCTCCAAATTTACAGGATTCTTTATACAAAATACCTTTAGGGTATGTATGAAGCTAGTTAAAAATGGTGTTAGAAAGAATCTTCCACCTAAATGCAGAAAAAACATTTTAGTTTGAGAAACAACTGTTCTACTTTATAATTGTACTGAAATTTGCTGATCTTAGGAAGTGCCTTATGAGAGGCTTGCTGTGTCATGGCTGAGATACTTTAATCTTCAAAATAGAAAATAACAGCCCACCCCAACTCAGCAATTCCACTTCTCTATACCTTCTTGGAGAATCACATGCTTAAAAGAGGGTGTTTAAATATGCTTCATTGCATTTCTGTTCATAATAATGCAAACAAGAAAATCACTTACATGTTCATTCATTTAATGAAATATTATTCAGCAGATAAAAAGAAGTAAGAGGGCAGGCCACAGTGTCTCAGCAGGCAGAGTTCTGGCCTGCCATGCCTGAGACCCGGGTTCAATTTCCGGTGCCTGCCCATGACCAAAAAAAAAGGAAGTAGAAGTTGATGTAACAGTATGGATTTAAGTAAAAAAATTATTGAGTGAAAAAAGTAAAATAGAAAGATCTGAATAGTATGACACATTTTTCAGTAAACTCACAAATCCATATTTTGTATTTTCTATTTTATACATAGTCATGTCTTTTTCATGAACCTGATCATTGTTGTTGAGATTCGTATGGCACTTGAATAATATCTTAATGCGTCAGTGTGGCAACATGTCATGGTAATGAAGGATTTAATTTGAAACCAGACTGCTTTTGTTCAAATCTCAGCTCTGCTATTTACCAGAGGTGTTACCTGGGTCAAGTTATTTAACGTCTCTCTGTGCCTTAGTTTCCTCTTTTATAAAATGGAAGTAATAATATTAGGTCCTTTAGAAGGCTGATTAGAGGATTCCATCAGTTGCTATATTTTGCTGGTCCTAAGTTGTTGATTCTAAGATGCACCATTAGATACACCATCAATTTTAGAGATTTCAGAATGAGGAAGGATGAGCATCTTAAAATGTAAAGGCACTTTACATATAAAGCACTTAGAAGGAACATTTATAATGTGTTGCTTATCATTATATACTGAAATCATTTTATTGATGTAGTAATTAAAATGAAAATATCACTGCCTGAATATAAAGAAAAGGGAAATTACTGTATTGAGTCCACCTGTAACTTTGAAAGTGTATTTATTTGGGGAAACCCAAAAAAATTGGCTCTCACTACCCCCATTAGAAATCACAAGCAGACGCACTGATTCCTCAGGTCTCAGAATCAGTGAGGATTGGCGAAGTTAATTTTCTTAGTTCATCCATGGCAAATCCCAATTCCAGTAGCATCTGACACGGCAGCTCATGCGTTCCACTGCTGGCCCCTTAAGAAAATCAGCTTTATTAACTAAGTACTAAAAATAGTCTATAATCCAGAGCAAACAAGAACTGTTACGCAGCGCAGCTGTGTTTTCCTTGAACCATTTTGGAGGCTCTCCAGAATCAATTATCACTAGTAGTCTATCATGCTTTATATTTATAAGAAAAGGTCGGGGTAAATTAATTAACTTTAAATAACTACCAAGGTCTGGGTGACACTTCTGTCATTCTTCTAATCTAACATGTTTCTGAGAATGTACATAGTACCTAGAATCGCAGGCCGAGAGAATGGGACATATATTGAGGGCATCTGCTTTTGAACTGGTTTCCTCAGTGGATCAGAATTCCAGGCCACTGTGTTTTTGAGATTCCATTTTGTGCTGCAATAGATATTTGGGTAAGGTGTTTGCTGGGTTGATTCTCAGCTTTATGGAGAGTCAAAGCAGGGCAATTTTTAAAATGCCTATTACCATGCAGACAGAACGAGCATCCAAAATGACCTTGCTTAGTGAATCTGAGTGTTTTTGTGTCCCACGTGATGAACCTTGCTTTTCTGCTGCACAGGTCACTTAGGGATGGAGAATAAACCTGCTCCCATGGTCCTTAAAATCCTCCAGGAGTCCATAGTCATGGTGTTTTACTGCAAATGCAAATGGATCATGGAAATTAAACTGAGCTTTAATTGTGTTAACAGTTTCTCTTAATCCTTCCTTGAAGTGGGGAAAGGGTAGAAAGAAATGCTTCTCTGTTTAATGGGCAAAAGCATAATGTAAACAATGATTCTTTGGAAGATTAGTGATGCTAGAGAAAGCAATTAAAGAAAGAAAGAACATTTAGACATAAGCTAATGCTTAGTAGCTTGCAGCAGGATGAAGCTGTGCAAAATTTTATTTCCGCATTAAATGGAATTCTTTCAATGTTTTTGTATTACACAACAGAGAAATTGAGTTTCAGTGGTTCCAAACGATATGAAAAATTGCATGTGATATGAGAAAACTTATCTGAAAATCAATTTTATTTTCTACCTATGAACTTAATGCTCACATGCTACTTTGATCTTCATGTGTACCAAGCACTGAGCAAAATGCCTAAGACATAGTAGGTTCTCAATACATGTTAGTTGAATTTATGGATAAATGAATGAATGACTGAGAAAGGAAGCCATCTTTAGAATAATTCTAAGTAGAATTTTCTTGAAGACAAATATTTGATTGATTTCTATTAATAGACAAAAACATAATGAGATAGCCAGTTGCTCTTTAGTGATTCAAAGTAAATTATTTTATCTATCCCATTTTGGCAAGACAGAGTGGGAACAATCACTTTGAAGTTATTTTAGTATATAAGTAATATGACATAAGAGGAATATCAACAGATTTGCAATAAAAAGGTCTACTACTTATGAGTCATGTGTTTCAGCAAAACATACATTTCCTATCACTCAGTTATTTGTATTTTTTTTAATTTGATATAAATAATCAAATGTTATATTTTGTGTGCACATGCTTTGAAAAACTAAAAGAAAAGCTCCAACCATCTTTGGTGAGGGGACAGCCTATTTTTCTTGTTTTTTAATGTCTAATCTATCGAGGGCTGATACTTTTGAATCTCCACCTGTGAATGTCACAACAGTGCTAAATTTATATAAAGGAGTCTAAATGCTTACTCTCAGTTTCAGTCTTAATCTTCTTGTGGAGCAGTAGGAAAGGGTTTTCTGACCAGCCTGGGTCTGCCAGGGTCCATCCCTTGAGTAGTGCTGCCTATAATGGCTGTAGCAATAAAGTGGAGATGATGATGATGACAGTAGTGACGATGACCATGCTGCTGGGAGTGGAACCAGAGTCGCTTAGTAAAGGCTGGACTGGATTTAGGTTGGCTGAAGGGGAAGCAAGTGTACATTGCATTTATGGAACAAACCATAAGCAAGGGTAAAATGGGACTTACACACCATTAGAACCATGCCAAAATGGAGCAGATAGTATGTTGTGCTGGTTTGAAATTGTCGTGAGCCTTACAAAAGACACATTTTTTTAATCCTAATTAAATATTACGGGGTGGGATCTTTAGTTTAAGTTGTTTCCATGGAGATGTGACACACCCAATTGTGGGTAGAATCTTTTGATTAGGTGGTTTGCATGGAGATGTGTCTCCACCCATTCAAGGTGGGGTTGCTTAATGGAATCCTTTAAGAGGGAACCATTTTGGTAAAACTTCAGAGCCAACACAGAAAGAGATGTTTGGAGATGCAGAAAAAAAATGCCTTGGGGAAGCTGTTTAAATGAGAAACTAGGAGAGAAAGCTAGCAGACATTGCCCTGTGCCTTCCCAACTGACAGAGAAACCCTGAACATCATCAGCCCTTTCCTGAGTCAAGGTATCATTACCTGGATACCTTAGTTTGGACATTTTATGATAAACTTGGAACTCAATGAATTCACTTATTAAAAGTGAATGCAGACTTCCGGAGAAGATGGCGGCTTAGTTCCTCCTCCAGAAAAGCAACTAAAGAAACAGAAACAATACGAAACACCTCCCAGAGTCACGACAGAGACCAAAAAGACAGCGTACCCCATTCTGGAACGGCTGAACGGGCAGGGAGAATCCGCTGCGGTGAGATACCCGAGGGGCGCGCGTTTTCTCGGCCGGGGTGGCTGGTGACTGGGGTCCCCTCCACGCACGTGGCTCCCCGGTCTGACTGGGAACGTTGGATAGAGGGGCCCTCCCGGCACGCTTGGTGTCTCGAGCCAGCTGGGCAATTTGGACCGGCACTCCCCCAAGCCACGGCGGCCAGCACCCCCCTCTCCCCCGCGCCTCCACGCGCGGTTTCCCGGGCTGACTGCGAGATTCGGATTGGCGAGTTAAAGGAGCCACAGCATCTTTTACTGGTGGGCCCCGCAGACAGACGAGCGCCATGAGCGCCACCTACTGGGCAGGAAAAGAAAAACAGAGCCCAGAGATTTCACAGAAAAACCTTTCAACCAGCTGGGTCCCACACCCAGAGAAATCTGATCAAATGCCCAGACACCAGCAGAAAATAATGGATGATGCTCGGAAAATTGAAGATATGGCCCTGTCAAAGGAACAAACAAATAGTTCAAATGAGATACAGGAGCTGAGACAACTAATGCTGAATATACGAACAGAAATGGAAAAACTCTTTAAAAACCAAATCAATAAATTGAGGGAGGACATGAAGAAGACATGGGCTGAACAAAAAGAAGAAATAGAAAATCTGAAAAAACAAATCACAGAACTTATGGGAATGAAGGACAAAGAAGAAAAAATGGAAAAAACAATGGATACCTACAATGGTAGATCTAAAGAGACAGAAGCTACAATTAGTGAACTGGAGGATGGAACATCTGAATCCCAAAAAGAAACAGAAACTATAGGGAAAAGAATGGAAAAACTTGAGCAGGGGATCAGGGAACTGAATGACAGTATGAAGCGCGCAAATATACGTGTTGTGGGTGTCCCAGAAGGAGAAGAGAAGGGAAAAGGAGGAGAAAACTAATGGAAGAAATTATCACTGAAAATTTCCCAACTCTTATGAAAGACCTAAATTTACAGATCCAAGAAGTGCAGCGCACCCCAAAGAGAATAGACCCAAATAGGCGTTCTCCAAGACATTTACTAGTTAGAATGTCAGAGGTCAAAGAGAAAGAGAGGATCTTGAAAGCAGCAAGAGAAAAGCAATCTGTCACATACAAGGGAAACCCAATAAGACTATGTGTAGATTTCTCAGCAGAAACCATGGAAGCTAGAAGACAGTGGGATGATATATTTAAATTACTAAAAGAGAAAAACTGCCAACCAAGACTCCTATATCCAGCAAAATTGTCCTTCAAAAATGAAGGAGAAATTAAAACATTTATAGACAAAAAGTCACTGAGAGAATTTGTGACCAAGAGACCAGCTCTACAAGAAATACTAAAGGGAGCACTAAAGTCAGATACGAAAAGACAGAAGAGAGAGGTATGGAGTAAAGTGTAGAAAGAAGGAAAATCAGATATGATATATATAATTCAAAAGCCAAAATGTTAGAGGAAAATATTATCCAAACAGTAATAATACTAAAAGTTAATGGACTGAATTTCCCAATCAAAAGACATAGAATGGCAGAATGGATTACGACCCAGCAATACCACTGCTAGGTATCTACTCAAAGGACTTAAGGGCAAAGACACAGACAGACATTTGCACAGCAGTGTTTATAGCAGCATTATCTACAATTGCAAAGAGATGGAAACAGCCAAAATGTCCATCAACAGATGAGTGGCTAAACAAACTGTGGCGTATACCTACGATGGAATATTATGCAGCTTTAAGACAGACTAAACTTATGAAGCATGTAATAACATGGATGGACCTAGAGAACATTATGCTGAGTGAGTCTAGCCCAAAACTAAAGGACAAACACTGTATGGTCCCACTGATGTGAACCGACATTCGAGAATCAGCTTGGAATATATCATTGGTAACAGAGACCAGCAGGAGTTAGAAACAGGGTAAGATAATGGGTAATTGGAGCTGAAGGGATACAGACTGTGCAACAGGACTAGATACAAAAACTCAAAAATGGACAGCATAATAATACCTAAGTGTAATGTAACTAGGTTGGAACACTGAATGAAGCTGCACCTGAAATATGGTTTTTTGTTTGTTTGTTTGTGTGATTGTATCTTTTGTTTTTGTTTTTTTTCTTTTTCCTTTATATATATGTATATTTTTATTAGTATTATTATTTCAATTCTCTTCTCTATATTAACATTCTATATCTTTTTCTGCTGTTTTGCTAGTTCTTTTCCTAAATCGATGCAAATGTACTAAGAAATGATGATCATACATCTATGTGATGATACTAAAATTACTGAGTGCATGTGTAGAATGGAATGATTTCTAAATGTTGTGTTAATTTCTTTTCTTTTTTTTGATCAATAAAAAAAAATTTCTTTCCTTAAAAAAAAAAAAAAGTGAATGCATTTCTGGTATATTGCATTCCAGCAGCTTTAGCAAACCAAAACAGATGTTCAGAAAATAAGATTGGAGAGTGAGGTTTTGAAGGATATTAGGAATTTTAGAACATGACTGACAGACCTAAAGTGATGTTTAGGGTGTTACATTTGACAATTTCATGAGGGATAAATTGAAGCAGGAATTCAGTTTAATATTCAAGATATGATGTTATAAAAGCCTAAACTAAGCTGAATAAAGTGGGATCCAAAAGGAATGGACACAAGAAATGCAATGAAGAAAGAACTGATAGAGGTTATTCTCAGTTAATTATTATGGGCATGAGGAAGAGAAATGAACGAAAGAGGATACAACCATGAAAAGATGGTAATAAGTAGACATATGGCATCTAGAAGAATAACATACCTAGAAATCAATTTAACCGAGAATATAAAATACTTTTACACTGAAAACTACAAAACACTGCTGAAAGAAATCAAAGAAGACCTAAATAAATGGCAAGACATCCATGGTCATGGATTGGAGGAGTTAATATTGTTAAGATGTCAATATTATCCAAAGTGATCTACATATTAAAGCAATTCCTATCAAAATTCCAGCCACCCATTTTTAGAAACTGGAACCTGATCCTCAAATTCTTATGGCACTGCAAGGAACCTCAAATAGGCAAAACAATTTTGAAAAATAACAAAGTTGGAGGACACACACTTCATAATTTGAAATTTTACTCCAAAGATTCAGAAATCAAAACACTGAGGGTACTGGCATAAAGATAGATAAGTAGACCAATAGAAAAGAACTGAAAGTCCAGAAATAGATCTATACATCTATGGCAAATTGATTTTTGATAGAGCGTTAAGTACATACAATGTAATAAAAATAATCTCTTCAATAAATACTGCTGGGACAACTTGATATCCACCTACAAAATAATTGTTAGGCCCCTACCTCACGCCATATACAAAAAGCAGTTCAAAATGGATCAAGGACCCTTGCACGGGTGGTTCAGTGGTTGAATGCTCTTCATGATGTGGGAGACTCAGATTTAATTCCCAAACCATGCACCCTCCCTCAAAAAAAAAAAGGATCAAGGGCCTAAATATAAGTGCTAAAATGAGGAAACTCTTAGAAAATAAGGACAACTCATCATGACCTGGAATTGGTGATGGATTCTTAGATATAACACCAAAAGCATGGATAACAAAATAAACAATGGATAAATTTGATTTCATCAAACTTTTCAAAAAATTGTGCATCAAAGGAAATAAATCATCAAGAAAGCGAAAAAAATAACCTATAGAACTGGAAAAAATAGTTGCAAATCACATATATATATGAGCTTAATATCCAGAATATATAAAGAACTTGTGCAATACAACAACAAAAAGACCATTAAAAATTGGGCCAAGGATTCAAATAAGCATTTCTACAAAGGCCAATAAGCATGTGAAAAAATGTTTAATATCCTTAGCCATGAGGGAAATGAAAACAGAACCACAACGAAATACTACTTGACAGCAACAAGCATGACCTTTAACAAAGGGAGAGAGGGAGGGAGGGAGGAAGGAAGAAAGGAAGGAAAGAAGGAAGGAAAGAAGGAAAAGAAAGAGAAAGAAGAAGAAAGGGGAAACACGTGTTGAGAGCTGTGCAGAGAAATTGTAACTCTAGGGTATTGTTGGGAATGTAAAATGATGCAGTCACTATGGAAAACAATATGGAGGTTCCTCAAAATGTTGAATATAAAATTATCATATGACTACTCAATTTGGGTATAAATATATATACCCAAAGAAAGTGAAAACACATTCTCAAACTGATACTTGTACAGCAATATTTATAGCAGCATTATCCAAAGTGTTCAAACAACCCAAGTGCACATCAGCAAATGAGTAGATAAACAAATTTTGGTATATGCAAAAATAATTATTCAACTGCAACATAAAAAAACCTAGAAGATATTATATGTAGTAAAATAAGAAAAGCACGTAAGGGCAAGTATGTGTGATATCACTTATAAGAGATGGCTAGGAATAGGAAATTTTCAGAGAGAGAATATAGAGTTTACTAGGGGATGGGAAAAAGGGGAAGGGGAATTGTTTGGAACAATAGGGGAAAAAAGAAACTTATCCTTTAACCACATTTGTGAAAATAGATGAGTTTATCATCAATTAGTTATTCTGTTGCGCTGGAGATATAGATGTATTGGAAAGGAAGTTAAGGCAAGAAGATAAAAGGTACTATGAATATTCTCAAACTTCTGTGTACATCAAAATCACTTATAAGACTTGCAGAAACACAGATTATTAGACAACATTCTTAGAGATTCTGATTAAGTAGTTTTGACATAGAGCTCATTAGTTTGCATTTCTAACAAATTCCCGGGTGTGCCAGTTTGAATCTGTTGTGTACTCCAGAAAAGCCAGGTCCTTTAATCCTCATTCAACATTGCAAGGTGGAATCTTTGTTACTGTTTCCGTGGAGATATGACCCACCAATTGTGAGTGGTAATTTTTGATTAGATGGTTTGCATGGAGATGGAACTCCCCCACTCAAGATGGGGTTGCTTACTAGAGCCCTTTACGAGGGAACCATTTTGGAAAAAGATTCAGAGCCACAAGAGCCACCAGAACCAACAGAGGCAACAGAACGGACAGAGCCCCAGGGAAGCCCTTGAAGAGAAAGCTAGCAGTTCTCATCATGTGCCTTTCCAGCTGAGAGAGAAACCCTGAACGTCATCAGCCTTCTTGAACCAAAATATCTTTCCCTGAGTACCTTAAATTGTACATTTTATAGCCTTGCTTTAATTTGAACATATTCATGGCCTTAGAACCATAAACAAGCAACTTAATAAATTCTCTTTTTAAAAGCTTTTCCATTTCTGGTATATTGCATTCTGTCAGCTTGCAAACTAAAACACCAGGTAACGCTGTTGCTGATGGTCCATGCGATGCAATCTAAGAAACAGAACCTGAAGATGTCCTCTATCTGGAGCCATCTGTTGTAAGTGACATCACACCTATTTGTCCTTAAGTGCCTTTCTTATTTTACTGCATATTATATTTTCTAGGTTCTTTTATATTACTGTATATCTTTGAAGTGGTTCCTCAAGTAAATTTCATTCTCACAGTGGGGCTTGTATTTAATGTCTGGATGTTCAACTAAGTGCTCCAAATTTGGTGAATCTGGCCATTTTCATGGAATGTAATAAAATGACAGACTACTTTAATGAACTAGCTAAAACCCCTTTTCCATAATGTGTATAATGCCTTGGTAAACATGCAATACTGAGAAATTTTTAAAAGAAACATGGATGCTTTAAAACTTATCAGTGGATGATGACTTGCACACAAAGCTTTATATGAACAATAACAATTTAGGTATGTTTGAAGAGATATAATTAAACAGATTTAGGGCAGGCCACAGTGGCTCAGCAGGCAGAGTTCTCGCCCAAACCAGGAGACCCAGGTTTGATTCCTGGTACCTGCCCATGCCAAACAACAACAACAACAAGAAAAACAGTTTCAGTTTTGATATGTAGACTTTTGGTTTTAGCTTGACATGTAAAAAGTTTGGAAGTCATTATTCCTGTCCTCAAACAAATGGAAAAAACTTGAGAATAATGACTTCTTAGATCCATCAGAAAATCGAGGTCATGGGGGCAAATCAGAACCCTGAAATCTGGAGAGACAAATGAATGCAGAGAATCACAGCCAAGGTAAATTTACCTAAGGCAAACTCACTGGAAACCATAACTGGTAGGAATTCTTTTTTTTTACATGGGCAGGCACCGGGAATCGAACCCGGGTCCTCTGGCTTGGCAGGCAAGCATTCTTCCCTGCTGAACCACCATGGCCTGCCCAGGAATTCCTAATTGGCCATTTGACAAATATGCTGGAGGCTGAGTGTAGATTAGCTTGTGAATTAAAACCTCTTGGCGGTCCGATCTTATGGGGTCTCCGCATTTTTGCGATTTTACCTCCAGAAACGGTACTAAGTTCTCATAATGAAGAGTATATCTAAGGTTCAAATGGCTGATGATATCCTACAAATGAAGATATCACAGAAAATACCTTATGAATTATAAAGATAATGCCCAAATTGCAAGTTATAATATTAGAGATAAGACATAATGTGATACTTCTTATACAGTTGGTGCTTATGCTTTAGAATAACCGGTAGCTGGGATTTATTTTTTTTAATGCTAGTTCCGATGAGCAATGCTGAATAGTAGGGCACCCACATCCTGAATCAAATGTTATTTTCAGAAAGATAGAACCGAAGCTATGACTTGCCCTCAGGACTAACATCTGAAAATAAGCCATGTCTGGGAGAAATTGCTCTGTCTCTTTATATCCTGCCTTGAATGCCTGAAGATTTTAAGTTATAGCTGCCCAAAAGAAGTTCAATGCCAAGGAATGCTTGATAAAAAATTGTGAGCATGGTCAGGAAGAAGATTAACCTTACTGTGGGGAAAAAATAATTACTAAAATATTTGGCTACCTAACCCTGAAATATTCTTTAAATATATAACTGTAATTTATTTAGTGGATATTTTTATAATGATGATTCAGTTTTAACATTGGGAATATGTATTCTGTACATTTAGGATTTTTTAAAATTCTACAACAGGATAAGAAAGTATAGTATCTTTTTTTTAGTTTTACCATCTTAGTTACAAAAACTTCTTCCAATTCAGTTTTCATCTATTAAAAGAAAAATTTGCCCTAAAAGGCTAAGTTACAATCATATGTTTCAGAGATCAACACCTATTTTGTTGAATTGTGTTTTTTTAAAAATACTATCTTGACAAACTTATTTTAAATACTGCCCAAGTATTGAGGGATCAGTATTGATCCCTCAAAATATAGTTTAATGGTGCTTTTATCAACTTAGTGGATTTTCCCAACATTCTGTTATTCAAGCCGGGCAGTATCAAGGTTTTCCTCTAAATGCAATATATATTCCCATTTTAGCCTACTGAGGGGTATAGCTGGAATGGGTGTGGTCACATATCGAAAATATATTAGATTTAAAGGTCTGTGCTAGTACCTATGGGGATTATAGTTAATGAACATAAATATGAACAATATAGCTTAATGAATTTGTGTTCAGGAAATTCAGAATAGAATGACCACATCCCCCTTCTGAAGTGGATTTCAAGTCCCATTCCAGTGTTATCCTATTTGGCATTGCACCTCTGCCCTGTCAAAATATACCAACCCATTAGCACTGGAAAAAATAGTCTTTAACCGAAGTGATAAGGTAAATTCTTTCTGTTGGCTTAATCTATGTGCTAATGAGTTTGTATAATGTTATTTCTGGGTCCCTCGAAGCATTGCTATGCAGCACACAACTTTTGTAGAAGGGAAAACAGTCACTTTAAATTAAAAATACTAATAATAAATTCCAACTGAAATAGAGATAAAATGAATCTTGTTTTTTTCCATAATTTTTTTGCCAGCTGATATTGTGGCATTTTAATGTGCTGTGTTTTAGGCAATCTATAGAATGAGTGAGCATAAAATTTCACCTCTGGAAAGAGGGTCTAATTCTGGAATACCTCAAGTGTCTATGTAACAGATGGATAAAATGTCCATGATGCAGTAAGAATGTAGGCAAGGGAAGTATTACTGTAATTGAGAATGCTGTGTTCTATTTAGGTAAAAATTTACTGTCTTATACCAATCTCTTTAGATGCTGGGAAATATAGTTGTTTTTTTTTTTTTTTCTGTCTGATTTACACATGTAAAAGAATTGAGTTTTACTGCAACATGATACAGTATATATTTTGGATTAATGGTGGTATTTTTAGAACTTATTTAAGTACTTAAAAATGTCTAATAGGGTTGCCAAGTATCTCTAAAAAGGGAAACAATACATTTTCAAGGAATGGTGAGAAGAAAAATGAGGAGGAGGAAGAGAAGAAGGAGGAGAAACAAGGATAAATATATTGTTGCTATGCTGAAATGACAGAATTGTACTGATGTACTGAGGACAATATTTTTTTGTTTAATGAGTATGATAAATAAGTGTGTACCAAGAGATTCTAATGTCCAATAAAACTATTATTGTAACTTTTCCATTCCTGTTAATGTTTTGTTTCTGTTGTGTTGAGTCCTATGTGGTTTAAAGCAGAAATGTACCAAAGTGACTTTTGTCCCAATAATAATTACCTACTGAAGACTTAGCCATCCCTCATCTATTCACAGTTACCACAAAAGCCCTATGCATCTTACAGTTCTGCTGTGAGAGTTTTAAGATTTCTCTGTCAACCATACACATCTTTACAGAGTTGATTTGAACAATATAATGCAAAGTGTTGAAAGTCTTTGACCCAATTAATTGTTGAGTGATAGGTATATCATTTTGACCTATTTCTCTTTTATTGTGGAGTAGGATATCCATATGATAAGAATGGTATTGCTTTTATAAGCACAAACTTTTTAGCCCTGTACATTGGTCCTTCCACAGAATCCAAAGTCTTTACAGGCTTCTTGCTTTCTACAGTGTTCCTCAGTTGCAATTCCATTGACTCCTAGGTTGTAAAGTTTATAGAATACTTTTGAAACTAGCCCTTTGGAATTCCTTTCAGTTCTTTGAGAGTGTATTCATGCATTGCCTACCTAATAATACCTTAGGCTAAAGGAGCAGGAAACCTAATCTTTTCTTTCTTTTGTATTCTGCTAATAGCCTAGCAAAATTCTATGCAAAAAAAAAGTAGGCATTCAATGGACGATTATTAATTGAAGGGAATAGAATTTGATTGAAAAGTGACCTCAAGCTTCTCTGGACTCCTAAATATTTAGTCTCTATCTGTCTTAGGTCAACTAGTATTACACTGACTTATGTACATAGCATGCCATCTGTTAGACCCTAAGTTCCCTGAAAAGATGCTCTATTCTCCTGTGTTCCCCAGTAGAACCCAGCATTGTACCTTGAACATAATAGGCATTTAATTGCATTAGGTAATTAGTAAGCAGATGTGAAAGGTCAGCATCTGGCAGCTATATTTTGCAATGACATCCATACACTCACACAAATGTTTAGCTTTTATATAATAACTTTCTACTCAGTCCAGTAGTTGAGACCAAAAATTGCTACCACAACATTCCAACTTGCAAGCACATTGTAATAGTAAATCTAATAATAACGTAAGGACATTTGTCTGTGAACAGGTGACCAGGAAGAAAGCTGGAGGAAGGAGTTGCTTATTAAAATAATTCGTGTTAAGAAGATGCTTCTTCTGGTTCCAGCTAAATGACAATCGGAACTAGAGAGGTGAATGTTGAAGCAGGTGTTTGTTGAAGAAATGAGACTCTTGCGAGTAGCCATGCATTCATTTTCTGCTATTATTTCCTTATCTGTAAAATTATACGATTATTATAAGACAGGATCCACAAAATATGGCCCATGAGCCAAATCTTGTCCACCTCCTGTTTTATAAATAACATTTTATTGACAAATAGCTAGGCCCATTTGTATATGTACTGTCAATGGCTTCTTTAACCACAATGGCAGAATTGTGTAGGTACAACAGACCACATGACCCACAAACTTAAAATTCTTATTAAAAAAAATACTTTCATTGAGGTATCTTCACGCACCATACAGTCCATCCAAAGTATACAGTCAGTGGCTCACTATATCATCACATAGTTTGCTTTCAATTCATCATTTTTAGAACATTTGCATCACTCCAGAAAAAGAAATACAAAAGAAAACAAAATACCCCTTACCCCTCCCTCTCATTCACCACTAATATTACAATCTAGCCAATTTTTTTTTACCCCTCATCCTCCCCCCATTGTTTATATATTTTTGTTCTTAATTTTTTAGTCATCTATCCATAGCCTGGATAAAGGGAGCGTCAGCTACAAGGTTTTCACAGTCACACGGTTGCACTGTAAAAGCTATATAGTTATACAATCATCATCAAGAACCAGGGCTTCTGGAATACAGTTGAGCAGTTTCAGGTACTTTCCTCTAGCCACTCCAATACACCACAAACTAAAAAGAGATATCTATGTAATGCATAAGAATTTCCTCAAGGATAACCTTTCAACTCTGAAATCTCTCAGCCACTGAAATTTTGTCTCATTTCTCTCTTCCCCCTTTTGTTCAAGAAGGCTTTCTCAATCTCATGATGCCAGGTCCTGACTTATATATACCCAGGAGTCATGCCCCATGTTGCCAGAGAGGTTTTCACCCCTGGGAGTCATGTCCCACATAGGAGTTCACCTGCCGAATTGGCTTAGAGAGAGAAAGCATGTCTGAGCAACAAAAAAACATTCTCAGAGGGTTACTCTTAGGCATAGTTATAAGGAGGCTTAGCTTCACCTTTGTAGGAATAAGTTTCATAGGGGAAAGCGCCAAGATTGAGGGCTCAGTCTATTAAATTGGTTGTCCCCACTTGCTTGTGAGAATATCAGGAATTCCTCAGGTGGGGAAGTTTAATATTTCCTCCTTTCTCCAAAGTTCCTCCAGGGAGCTTTGCAAATACTTGTTTATTCTCTGCCCACGTTACTCTGAGATGTATCAGGGCATCACACTGACCTATACAAACCAACAAGATCTCACTCCCTATTCGAGATTCCATGTAATTATGGTGTTCAAATAAACTGACCATACAAGTTAAATTAAATATTGTACTGCCAAAAATATAAATTTTGCACCAGAAAAATCTCCTTCCTCTGGTCTCACACAGAAGCCAAAAATCTTAAAATATATACCATGTCATCCTTTGCCCTGTATTCTAGTTTACTTTAGACTTATCCAGGTCAGCTTCATTCATATCTCTAGTTGAAGTCTGATCATTTGTAAAATACTGGTCTGTCTCTTTGTAGAAAAAGTTTGCATAATCCTGTTCATGAGTAAAGGAAATAATGTATATACATTACATAATACAGAGCCTAGCACATAGTAAATCTTCAAAATTTGCCATATATATTGTAATAGAAGTTTAGAAATTACTTTCTGCTACTTATTGCAGGCCAGTTTTGTGCTTGATTAAGTCTGTTGTTTTTAAGGTGGCACTGTCCAAAATAGTGACCACTAGCTACATGTGGCTGTTTGTATTTAAATTAAAGTTAAACAAAGTTTAAAATTCAGTTGCTCAGGTGCATTAGCTATATATCAGATGTCCAAAAGTCACATGTGGCTAGTGACTGTCATATTGAACAGCACAAATATAGAACCTTTTCTATCTTTCAGAAAGTTCTACTGGCCAGTGGCAGTCTAAGGTTGCAGAAGTGTCTGACTTAAAAGTCTGTGATTTTGTTTTTCTATTAAATTACCTTGTCTTTTGACAGTAAGTGAGAGATTGAAATATTATTTTAAAACAGACATAAAATATACGTGTTTTCATTGGAACATTTATAAGCCCCTAAAAACTAGACATTTTATTTAAATAGAATAAACAGGATTAATATTGAGATTAGATAAATGATCCAGTTTGATAGACAGAGAGAGATGGGAAGAGGGAGAAGGTTTCCTGCTTATTGTGATCCTCATAGGCAAAAAACAAGAGAGGAAACCTTGGGAAACAGACTCCTGGAGCAGCAGTTCCCAAACATGGGGTTGGTTCTCACCCGTGGCTGTGTATTTATATCAGTTGGGTCCCACCCTCAGTGATTCTAATTTAATTGGGATTAGGAATAGCCTGGACTTCAGGAACTTTTAAAGCTCCCAGTTCATCCTAATGGGCAGCAAAGTTTGGGAAGCACTATTATAGAATCCCTGGCCCCACCTCACGATGAAGTATGTGGGGCATAGCTATTTGCATTTTTTTCTTTAATCCCAGAGTTTTCTGCTGATCAAGTAGATCTGGTGCTTGATTTGAAGAATGTGATAATAAGAGGGGGGAAACAAATTCTGTAAATCTTTGTATTGTACAAGAAAAAGTCAAAAGAGAATCTTTAGCTACAGTTTATGTTTAATAAAAAGTGAGGTATTCTAGAGCAGTGGATCTCAAAATGCAGTGCAGGGACAAGCCACATCAAGCATCACCTGGGAACTAGTTAAAACTTCAGATTCTCAGGCTGCAACTCAAACCTTCTGAACCAGAAACCCCGCAAGCAGAACACAGTAATTTGTATTTTAACCAGCCCTCTGATGAGTCCAATGTAAACGCAAGTTTGAGAACCACTGTGATAGAGGCATAGTGAAACCTTGACAATATTAGTCACTTACTATAGATTTATGGAACTGATGTAAAACTATTTTCCTATTTTTAAAGTTACTTATTTCTATCTTTATATGCACCATGCTAATATTATATACAGATGAATAATATATTATATTGGCATACTATATTTATAATTTTATATTATTAATATAATTCAGTATTATCTCCCAAGCTAGTATTCAGTCATTTGAGGCCCAATGATGTAAATTTTATGAGTGTCCTTTGCATTGTCACAGCACCTGGTAACCTAAACAAGATGCATTATAACTCTAAGCTACAAATGAAATACTTATGTTTGAACTTTAAAATCTTTTAGTTTTATTGAAGTAATAAAGTACACACATTTGAATAATGTGACTAGATCAATTATGCAGTACTTGAATTTCAGGTACCTTCCTATGGAGCACTATATATTTTAGAGTAAGTAGGTAGAAAATTTATTACAAATATATGTGAGGTTGTATGTGGGTACTCCTGTAAGCAAAAAGGGTGAGAAGTGAGAGGCCCCAGCCAAAAGGGGTGAGAGGTGAGAGACCCTGGCACTGTAGGCAATCTGCTTTTATAGATTTTTGTTCCTTTCCTAATTTTTACTAACTATTTTACTGCCCTCCCCTTTTCCCACATCTGGGAATGGATGTAGATAACTCACTCAGGCTGGTCAGTTGGCTGTACCCTTTGCTGTAAGTGACTCACTCAGGTGGGGGGTCTTTTGGACCCCAGGTGCTATTTATTGCTATTTTTCTGAGATATCCTTCTCCTTGCAGCCTGACTGCTTCTAGGAATTTGCTCTTTGCTTAGTCAGCCACCGCCCTAATTTTAACCCTGCTTCATTTCCCCCCTCAGAGAATTCTAGCTCTCTTTATCTTAAGGGAATTTGGGTTGACAGTTGGTCTTCTGTAATTGCTTCAAGCTGTCAGTGGGTCACAGGCCCTGCTTGTGGGAGCACAGAAGTCTCCAGCTACGCTATCGAGGTGAGTGTGGGGAACAGCAGTGTAGTCTCTGGAGAGGAGAAGTTCGTGGTGCAAAGCTTCTAATCTGGAAGAAAAAAATAGGTGAGAAATTTTATGCATGGTTGTTCCAGCCCAGCACAGCCCTGAGACCAGAGAACATGCCAGAAAGATTAGACATGGGTTTCAATTAGGGATGTACAAACAGGAGAATTTTTCCCAATGATGGTCAGTTGGGAGATGGAAGTCTGCGTTCTGCCCAAGACACAGAGGACTAGTGTGCCAAGTGGGAGGCTTCTCAGGTTTAACAGAGTCCTCTGAGATTTGGTCTCAACAGGGTTTCAGTGGACTCTTGTGAGATTTGGTTCTGCGATTCTCTTGAGAGTTGGCCACCAACAGTGATTAGGGAGGGGGTTTTTACATTCTTTGACCTTTAATGTCTGTCCCTGTTGTGTAATGATCTGCTCTCAAAATGGGAGAGTGGGTGGGGTCCGGGCCTTGAATCCTTACAATGGTCTGAACAGAAGCAGGAGCAAGATGGAGCTTAGGGTATTTTGTGGAGTTTTTAGGAACACTGTTGGTTGGGGCTTGGCATACTGTGGCAGCTTATGGCTGAAATTTGTATAGGTAGAACTTTTAGAATGACTTCTCAGTGCTATTTGAAATTTCTTAGCCCAAGTGAAATTTAATTTTCCTGTTTTGGTCAACTAATTCTGTGATGCAAGGACTAGGTTCATCTTTGGGAGTCATGTCGCTCATTACTAAGGAGACTTACACCCCTGGAAGTCATGGCCTATATGTGGCTCAGAGTTGGGGGGGTGGGTAGTGAGTTTATTTATAGAGTTTGACTTGGAGAGAGACTGTAGTTGAGCAACAAAAGAAGTTCTCTGGGGTCATCTCTTAGGCATTAATTATAGGTAGGCTTGCTTTACCATTATGGAAATAAGTTTTGTAAGGGCAAGCCTCAAGATTGAGGGCTTGGCTTATGAAACTGGGAGTCCTTATTGCTTAAGAGAATAGTAAGAATTCCCCGGGTGGGGAAGTTTAATAATTTTATGTGTTTTAGTCTCTCTTAAGGGTCTTTGCAAATATTTTTATTTTCTGAAGAACATTTTTTTTTTTCCAGATTCCATGTCAAATAGAGCTGAATTAGGTTGTTTAAATAAACTGCCTCAGAAAATTTTAATTTTGAAAGCTTTGGAGCAAAGTAGCATAACTGACAAATAAATTTGATTGTTTTAATTATCTGTAATTTTTCTAAAAATAACTAAAACCATGACTCACAATATCTAACATCATACAGATCAGTATTAGGATATAACAGTCAGTGAGAACATTGTTAAATTTTTAGGACTTTTAAACAATTTCTAAATATATGAATAACATTTCACCCATGCAAATTTAGCTAACAGAAGGATAGGAAAACTTTTTAAACTATTATAACACTTCCTAAACACTTTCTATGTAATATGTTAAACATTTTAGCACTTCACTTTTATAAGGTGAAAGAACAAATCCTTTGTAACAGTTTTCCTCTAAGAGTGAGAAGACTCATCTTTTGAAATAAAGGATGAGAAACATAGACATTAACAAGGATATTATTTTAGTATAATAAAATCTTTGTCTTCTAGACAGAGTACTTAGATGGTTAATAACTTTTTATTTAGAGCAGATCAACAGTCTACATTATTTTAATAAAATTCACTTTCTCAAACCTTCTACAACCTTCTATATCCATCAGGGCTTGTAGTTAGCAATGACTACATAGAAGATTCACTTTCATACTAGGAATATGCTAGTTCACAAAATTAACTTATTGCAAGACTGTGCTTTGAGGCAGTTGGAGGTCAGAAATATTTGCTGCTAAGGCATTTTTAAAGATATATAGAGACTATTTTAAAACCCTTGGGGTAGCACTAAAGGAGAAGGGCTGGAATTTGATCCTTAAGTCTCTCTCTTTCAAAAGCAAATAGGTATTGAAAGTCATGGTGAAGAGGGATACAAAAACAATAAAAATGTGTTAATAAGCTCTAGAACTGAAAACCTGAATGCAGACAGAAGCTACTTGGTGAATTCACTCTGGGATGCCATCATCCCATACAGTTGGGTTTATTTGCTCAAGGTTCTCCTCTGGGATGCTAGGGGACCTTAATCTAGATAGGGGCCTCAGGGCAAGCAAGGGAGTAAGCATTAGGTGGGTCTACTAGCCTTAAGGTGGCCTCCAAGGAGTAAAGAAGATTCCTCCTTAGAGGGAAGGTGGGACATTCAAAGACAATGAGAAATTGATGAGACAACAGAATGTCCTCAATCCTTCAAAGGAAAGGAGTAGTGAAGTTCCTAGTTTTGACTTGATTGTCAACTGCTAAACAAGACAACTCTGAGAGGAGGTAGGTCCAGAGTGGCAGTTCAGAACAGAATAAGTGGCATTATTTAATTAAGAAATTAATCTTACTTGCCAGGTCGAGTGTCACCCAAGGTTCCTCTAGGTTGATGATCAGATGTGAAGTCAGCAGAGCCAAAGCAGCCTTGGCACGCTCAGTCTTCTTCACTTTGCAAGAGCAGAGCTCTGGGGCTGTCTCCCCTGCCCCTCAGGAGATGGTGCAGTCCCCAGGTCCAATGCTCATATTGGTGGCACCTGGAGCAAGGTCCCAGTGGATGGTTGTCTTGAGGTTTCTGACAACCTCTCTGCCACTAGCTTTCTGACCCACAGATGAAGCAAAGCTTGGAGCCACAATTAGGGTGATCTTCAGGAGACAGAGTGCTTTTTTTTAACTTTTTTTATTGTGAAGTATAACACTCATACAAAGCAAAGAAATTAAAAAGCAATAGTTTTCAAAGCACTCCTCAACAAGAAGCTACAGGACAGATCCCAGAATTTGTCATGGGCTACCATATGATAGACAGAGCGCTTTTAACAGTGGTTGCAATAAGCTGAGTCTGTTCTCTGGTCTTCTGCTTACTTCTCATGGCTTTCCCCTCCCCCCTCCCACTCCTTCCTCCCCCTCTTTGTCCTGATTGTTAAAGACAGCAAAGGCAGTTTCTAATAGGTCATTAGTGTGAGTTTTAAAGCCCAGAAGAGATTTTGCAGCTTTTTCTGAATATCATGGGCAGACTAGCTGATGAAATGACTATCTAGCAAAATCTAAACTTCTCAGGAGTCTAATCTTACATTAGTATACTTTTTTTAGAGCTTCTACTTACCTCCTCTGGAATGGGGCCGGGTTTTTCTCTTTCTCCTGAGTGATCGCCCTTAGCTTATTACAATTAACTGGCTTGGTGGTACATTTTTTTTCATGCCTTTTAGCAAACAAGTTTTAAAATGGATCATTAAAAAGGTTTACTCCTCTAATGGAAATTGAGACATGGGCATAACGCCAGTGACAAGTCCTTCTCAGGTCCTTGTCTTGATAAAGAGCTATATGTATTTGGGCATAGGGAATTTCTGACTACTCTCTCTGTCTTTTACAGATTGTAATTTAGAGCCCCATTAGAGGGCTATGCTTTCCCACTTTCTAGCTTATTTTGACTGTTGGCATCTCCCATTTTCCTTACAAAAGGAAATAGAGGAGCCTCCCTAATGCTAGTCTGACAGTGTGGTGTCCCAACATGTGTCAGAGCTTGGCATTTCCCTCTCTGCTAGCCTAATCTCTTGGGAACATAGTGAGTAGAGTCACTGAGCAACCCCAAAATGTACTTCCTGAGAGCTGTCTGGATCTATGCTTCCAGGGATTTCCCAAGCCTTGCCCAGAAGAATTACAGGACAACATTCTTGAGAAATCTTTCCTCTCCACTGGACCAATCTCTTGGGAACATGGGAAGTAAAGTCATTGGTGTCCCTGAGATGAGTTGCCAGGCATCCTCAGGATGTGTCACCAGGCACCCCTGGAATGTACATCCCTGGGAGATGTCTATACCTGTGTTCCCAAGATGAGTGTGCTATCCCCACCTGAGAGAAGTCTAAGACAATGCTTCAGAAATACCTTTGTCTTCTAAGTTTCCTATTTCATGAAGGCTAAAATGCATGCATACTATAGAAGGGAAACTGCAATGATTGGTCTCAGTAGAAACTAAACCATCAAGTCCCAAAGGGGAGTGATTCCCATTGGAAAATACTCATTTCCCATAAGCATAAACCAGAGATGATTCCCTAGAATGTTAAAGAGAACACTTATTTGGTACAAGAATTCTTAGCCTAGAATTCTGTGTTACAAAAGATGGGATGCCTCAAAAGGCATTGAAAGCCAGACAAAGCAGAAAGAAGGTGATGCTCATGGAGGCAGGGGAGAGGACCCCTGTTGAAAAGGTGAAAAAAGGAACAAACTTAGCCGGAGAAAATGTCTGGGTTCCAAGATGGGAGGAAAACAGAGAGTGTGGGGAAGTCTCGAAGAAGAGAGAGAGAGAGAGGAAAATGGGGGAACTTGATTTGGCTCCCATTGGATTCCTGCTTGGCATGGAGAGAAGCCCCCAGTCAAGTCTCAAGGGAAATATCACCTGCATCTCTGAGCTTCCTTGGATCTGCATGACATGGAGATGAAGGGGCTCCTGCCACCTCCAAGGATGGAGCCAGAGGCTCAAAATAGACTGAGTTTATGCCCAAGGAAGCCAAAGTAGATCCCCTAGTTTCCTAGAGATACAGAGTTGCATGAAGATATAGAAGGGGATAGCAATGAGCCAAGAAAGAAGAAAAAAGCAAAAGCATGTGGCTAATCCTCAAGCCAATAGGCATGATTACCAGTCCAGAAGGTTGGAGAGAAGTGTCTCCTGGCTGGCTCGCCAAAATATGTTGCCAGATTCAGATCTAGGTTCTTGGCTGTACTGCAAGAAAGAATTCAGGAGCATAGCACAGATAGAGTAAGTAGGTAGAAAATTCATCATGAATGCATGTGAGAGAACATGTGGGCACTCTGGCAAGAAATGAGGGTGAAAGGCCTAGCAAAATAACCTTAATGGGGAAGAAATTCATTCTGTATAAGTAAAAGCTCAAATTCTTCTGCAAATATGTTCCTTAAGCTATGGAATACTGTTATCCCACAGTGTTCAGCTTTACACCAAAACATAGCAAATTCTCAATAAAGGTATACCAAATAATTTCTAAAAATGTATTTGTAGTATTGAAGAATGAACATTAACTACAATGTCAAATAAGGTCTGTGAGTTTTGCTTTAATAAACTGATGGTAATATTGATGATTAGTACACTGTATCCCTTTGAACCTATTTAAAATGCCTTAATAGTATATTCTTTCAAGAAAAGGAATTGAGCTTATTGAATTCCCTACCTAAAAATTCTTTTTTCTTCCACAGATAATGCAAACACACACTTCCGTGATACCGGTGTCTGATAAATCACAAACTCTAAACTAGCTGGAATGAATTTTTGAGGTTTTACTGTGTATTGATTTTGTCTATTTATAAGTTCATATAGCAGATTCATGATATTTCTTAAGGGCTCCAGAAGCCCATAAAGTATAGCAAGTGTGTTAATTACTTGTAATTATCATCGACTAATCCTACAAATAATAACTTGAAGAAAAAATACTCTATTGCACTAAAGAAAGTAGACAGAGCAAGTGGTAGGCTCCTCTTAAAAAAAAAAAATTAAAAAAAGCCCTACTGCCCTTTCCCCAAAGTATTTGCTGCCTAAAAAAGGAAAATCACTATTCTGAAGACAAGATGGCCCCTCTAGGCCATTACAATCACAGTAAGGATGTTTGAGTATTTGGTCAGCAGTATTATTAATTCTAAAGACTTCATTTCACACACCACTTGTATTTACTTGACCTACATTTCTGAGTTATTGGCATAATAAAGAATGATTTTTTATGAGGATATTTTTAGGCTTGAATACTAAGCTTCTTAGTAAGAAGTTAAAATGAGCAGAATTAAAGAAAGTGATAGAGAGGAATAAATAATGGAATGGAAGTCTTTATAGTAGTCTTCAGGCACACCCTATGGCCAAAAAATTAATCTGAGAGTCATAACACTAATAATAAACCTGTTTGGTATTTGGGAAAACGCATACTATCATTTGGTTAATTTCATAGTGTGTACAACACTGTCACTTATTGATCACTCACACTGTGCCAAATACTGTGGGCCTCACCTAGAAGCCTAATGAGGATACAGAATTTTGGGATCCACCTCAGACTTATTGAGTCAGAATCTGCATTTTTAAAAGCTCTCTCATTGCTTCCTATGCACATTAGTATTTGAAAAACTCTGTAAACTCACTGTGTTCATGTTTTTGAGAGAGCAGGGTGAGGTAGGCAGCCACTTCCTTGTATCTGCATAGATACACTGACAGCTCTTGATTTGTTTCTCTGCTAGCATCATGGGTCCAGTCTTTAAAATTCCAGCCTTTCAGCATCATTCATACTGATATCTATCAACTGTCTTTCTTTGAAAGTATCTTTCCTTTTCTTAGCTATGCTCTTTTGAACAATTATCTTCCAATGATCAATAGATCCTCCATAGCTTATTCTCTCTTAATATTAAATTTCCCCACTTTTGAGTTAAATTCTGATTGATTAACACTGGCTTGTCCTGGGAAACACAAGCTTAAAGTCCAGCCTTTCATGACCATTCTGTGTTTATAAAATGTCATAATAGCATAGCTAAGAGCTTAGAGAATGAGGAAACATGTTTAATACAAGCATTTTGACATTTATCAATTTATTCATCCATTTGTGCCTTCAACAAACAATGAGTGCCAATAATGACCTAGAAAATAGAAAATTATCACAAAAAATAATCAAATGTGAACTTTTATTTTAAGAAGAATATTTATGCATGCATTTTCAAATATGTATACCTCCGTACAAGCGTATTATTGCATATCTTATCACAAAATTGTGCACAAAGTGAGAGCAAGTCAGGAAAAGAAAAGAATGAATATTCTAAAGTAAATTAAGTGCAGTGGGATGTAGGTAGTCACTAGTCAACCTTCATCAGGCTCTGGAAATCTTGGAAGCAATTGCAACTACTTGTAATTGAGCTAATAGTTCAGTTTGACTTGAAGTTAAGTGTGTCTTAAGTCATTAGAGATATTGGCGTAACAATCTTAAAGCTGTGGTGGCAGAGGTAACTGGGCCTGTGCAAACATGGAAAGGGCCTTAGAAGGAGCCTTGGGGGAGGTGAGGCTACTGGCTTTGACAGCTTCATCTGGGCTGCAGGTTAACAGCTTCCAAGGTCTGTTGGTGCTTTAAGGACTTCTCTTTAGCATAACTCCAAATCCTGGACTCCCATACAGACAGTATAATGATGATGTGAAAATAAGAGAACACACCATTATGGAACAAACAAGTCACATGATGACTAGCAATGTGCAAGTTACCTGTGGCCTCCTTATTAAAATACTGGCAAATCCTTGGTCAGGGTTGGCAAATGAGGAATATTTAATTGTTTCTTTTCCTGATATCAAAATAGAAAAATGTTTACATTTCCTAAAATAAGTGAGGTTCTTGTGTTTTTGTTCTAGCATTTACCCTATATTTCTGAAAATTTGAAATGTTTCATAATTTGAAACTATAAATGTACTTATAAAACAGTAACGTGAATTATTTAGTTCAAGTAACCAGATGGTCTAGCTTTAGGGTTTGTTTGATTGAACCATGCAAGGATGTCTGCAAGAAGTTGTATAGTTTTCCTGAAGCTTGAGTAGCCTCCATTTCACATACCTGCTAGAACTTTCCTTCATGTCTCAATGGCCATTATTGCTGTGCCAAGTTCCAAGGGAAAGCTATGCATTGATATGCATAGAACAGGCTACCTCAACCAACCTTTGTGACATGAAAGGAAGGATTACCTTGATTGGGTTAGAAAAAGAAGAGCCTGCCTCCAAATTTACCCCTTTCATAAAATGGGAAAAAGAATGACATCTGTGTAGACAACTGTAATATTCACTACATTTTCCTGGTCCACTGATGCTGCATCCATCTAGGACTATTGGCAGGACTCTTCCATCATATGCCATCTGGCTTTCCCAACTAGATTTGCAAAACAATGCTGCCTGGTCAGTGGTTTTAGTGTTAAACTGTTTAAAATCCACTGAATATTGGTCGAATTCTCCCTATACATGTTTTAATTAATTGCATTTATCTAAATTTCCACTCTGTATACAAGAAAGAGTTTGTCTGTCTTCAAGGTCATATTGGAAATATCATCATAGCACAACATTATAAATGATATGAGTGAAGGCAATTAGATAAATGCATTTTCATGAGCAGAAACTGATTCCCCTAAACAAAATTTTTCACTTACTCTTAACTCAGAAAAATTGTAATTATTCTGAATTTTCTAGTTTATGAAGACAGACTGTATTGATACAGTTGAGGCACCTGTACTGTGGCATGACAGGAAAATAGAGCTTGGTTTGAAAGCAGTCTGTCCCTTTGGTTTCCCAGATGCATTAAGCCTAAAGCAGGAGGCCATCATGTGAATAGACTAGTGAGTTGGCCAACCTCATTGGCTTGGCTGGATGGACTAAAATATTTTAGTTTGACCTTGAATTGACGGGATTTATACTCTGTGCCTACTTCATGCTGTATGTTTTCAGCATTGCAAGGTATGGAGGCACCTCAATCAAACCTTTACTATAAATCAACCATAAAAATAAGCACTGGCAGATGTGCCCAGAGACTAAAAGAAATCAGGACAACTAAATGAGAATTCTGGCCCTTTTCATTTGGTTTGATAGGAATCTCTGAGTAGAGACTTGGAGTGGAGTTGCTGCAGACAGATGTTTAAATTCCCTCAACCCAGCCTTCCCTGGAGCAAGAAAGCCATCACGATGGAATTGCCTTGAGTACCAGTGGCTGAAATTAAAATACGATGTTGAGACAGAATTTAGAGAAAATATCTGTCGACCTGGCTTTGAAAACTATTAACAGTATTTTATTAAACCTGATGAAGGACATGTTAAGCCTAATACAATCAAGATTCTAAATGTGCTCCCAGAAGGATGTTGATATTGGCAGTGTCAGTGTCTCCCATTTTAATTTATATCGATGTGGGGAAATCTGTACCAATTCAACTGGAGAAAGAGGTCATGAATTTATGAGGAGTAATCATACAAGTGAGCAATGCAGAAAGCTTTTAAATAGTTAACTTACCTGGTAAAATTACTAATGAATCTGCAAAAATACGACTTACTAGGATTGTGAAATGAGAGCCTGTGGGCCAAATGAGTTGGACCACCTATTTTAGTAAATAAAGTTTCATTGGAACACAGTCACGTCCATTTGCTTCGATATTGTGTTTAGCTGCTTTTGCACTATAACAACAAAGTTGAGTAGTTGCAGCAGAGCCCGTGTGATCCACAAAGCCTAAAATATTTAGGATTTGGCCTTTCACAGAAAAAGTGTGCTGACCCTTGGTTAAAACCACCTACTTTAAGAAATACTCTCTTTTTTTGGCATAAAAGAGTGCATTTCTGCATTTGTTTATGTGCTATGTCAGCATTTATCTTGGTTTCCTAATTTATTTTTACCCACAGTGACCCTTTGTATTAATGAACATTTCTCAGTCCCAAAAAGGGTGTTACACTTTTTTTCTCTTCTTCTTCTTTTTTTTTTTAAAGTTTTGATAGTTTTTCAAGTCAAACTCTGTCTGAAATTATTTCCCCATTTCAGCAGGATGTGGAGCGTGACATCCTCTATGTCCCAGTGAAGTAAGGCATACATAATGCATGAATCTTCGGAAGATCTGAGCCTTTGAATACACAATTACACTTTGGGCTTAAAATGGAAAGTGCCACGTTTGGAAGCAACTTGAACTTTCCCAAAATATTTGTTTGCAGTTCTAATTTCAATAATTAACATATGGATTAAAACATTTTTCTTATCTCCCAGTTCCAGCAGTGAGGTCAACACTTCACAGCTACAGGAGGAAAATGCCATGATAGCTGTTGTTTCAGCAGCAGGCTCTTTCCAGGGAGGAGAGCTCGGCAGGCCACAGAATTGATGGGCCTGCATCTTGACACAGTGTGAGACATGCTGTCTTGTCTTTTTTCCTTAATGCTCTATTCCGTGGACCTCTGAAGAGAACAAAGAGAGGGAAGGCAGGATGTTCTTTTCATCTCCATGACTATAAAAGCAGGACAACCATGGTTTTTCCTTTATTGTTTCTGTCTTTTTCCTATTTCTTTCTTTCCAAACCCAACTACTTAAGAGGAGAGAGAAATCCACACATCCGTAACTGTAACCCCAGACTCTCCAAGTTCTGGGCTCTCCACAGGCTGATTTTTCTCCAAGCTTTCTTCCTGAAGCAGAAGTGAATCTAAAAAGAGTTTAAAGAGCAGTTTTGCTGAGGGAAGTTCTTTGAGCTTCTGGGATCCCTTGGGGCAGAAAGGCTCAGTAGCTGCTTTGCAGTTTTCATCTCTTACCTGTGTTTCCTTACTATTTACAGAAATGGAAAATTCTATTTCCAGGTGGCGTTGCTACTTAAAAGAAAAATCTCTCTTTCAAATCTCAGATATGAAAGCTGATTTTTACCTTTTCTCTCCCCATTTTATGTAGGGGGGTGGATAGCTGTGATGTCTGCTATTCTGGCAGAGTAATATCAAATCAGTACCTAGCTCTCTTGACATGAAGCCGAGGTCAGCAGAAGTGGGGTGTAGAGTCAAGCAAAACAGAAACCACATGTGATTTACAGATGGCCATGTTTTCTGATCAGTGGTCATTTCCCTGGTGAAGCCTCTATACCAAGCCTGCATGCTAAGTGAGCAGCATAGAACTGCACCATAGACCACTGAATTATGCAATATAGAAACCCCACCTAGTTAAGTGGAGGACTTATAGGTAGAACATATACATATCTATGAAATTTGGGGACATGTATTTCCACCTGTCTATGTGAAGATTTTAATTTGACCAAAGGGTCCAGTCTGCATAGGACCCTTCCTTGGTGGTTCATGTTAGAAGAACTCTCAAAGACTGCCTTAACCTCTCTCAGAATTGCCTCTTTTGAATTTTATCTTGATTTTATGCTGATGTTTTATTTTTAAGGTCTCTGAGACAAGAAGTCAAGTGGATTCTATTTCTAAGTTCTTTTGAAACCATGTCCTAAAGATTTGGCTTTGCGTTTGTCCCATGGCTATTTATTAAGTTCCCATGTGCTGATTGTTCTCTGATTGTCCCTCAGATCCATTCCCTGCCCATCTCTGCCTGCCTGTGTGCCCCAAGAGGCTGACCCCTGCCCTGAAACTCTGGGCTTCATTGACCTCTGTCTTCCATTGGGCCCAGCCAATGGGCAGCATCAGCAGGAGATTTGAAGGCAGGAGGGCAGAGTCAGAGTATATATCCTCTGCTATCCTGCTGCTGACTTTGTGAGTGGAGTTGTAACAGTTTCTTCATGTATGGTTTTAGTTCTCACTGAGTTCCAGTACTTCTTTAGCCTCTCTCTTTACACTTGGGACTTCAGGAGGGTTATAAGAATTCCCAGTGTTGCTAATTTCTGGGAGCCCCCAAATTCCTTGTTCAATTTATTAATTCAACCCATACCACTGTGAATACTCTACATGAAAATCCCTTACTGTATGAGTAGATTTCTATTTCATGCTGGAGCCACAAACAATACAACTTGCTGTGTGCCAGGTACTGTTCTAGGCTTGGGATATGACTATGGACAGAATATAAATATCCCTGCCTTCATGCCATTATTCTTTATTAGGAGGAACAGACAGTAAAAATTATAGAAGCAAATTACTAAATATGTAATATGTCTAATGGTGGTATAAAGACATATGAAAAAACAAAGGGAGTTAGGGAAACCTCATGAGGGTAAGTCAGGTAACTTCAGTTTTAAATACAGTGGTGAGTGAAGACCTAAGAGAGAAAGTGATATGTGAGCTAGGATATGGAAATTCTATTTTGACCCAAAGGGTCTGCTATGAATAGAACTCTTCCATGATGGATCCATGTTGGAACATGTGAAGGTTACTGTAATTTCTTTTAGAATTGCCTCCCTTGAGTTGTATTTTGATATTATGCCTTTGAATTTTTCCCTAAGATTTCTGAAAAAGTTACTTGCATTTGATTTCTAAATTTCCTCTGAAACCCTAGTTTAAGGACATAACCTTGCATTTGTCCGCTAGCTGTTTATTGAACACTTACGCACTGGTTGGTCTTCATTTTTCTTCTTAGAGGGATAGGAGCAATTGCAGGAACAGGTCAACGAGTTAAGAATGTGAGGCAGTAATCCAGGAAGAGGTGATGGTGGCTTGGATTTTGCAGGCTGGTGTGGGGGAGGGTAATGGTAACAGGGTGAGATGTAGTCAGATTCTATGGTTTTTCGGACGGTGGAGCCAACAAAATTTATGATGGATTCTATGTGGGGTATGAAAGAAATAAATCAGAAAAAACTAAGATTTGGGGCCCGAGCAACAAAAAGAATAAGAGAGGCTGCAGTTAGAGTAGACTTTGAAGGGAAGATCAGGAGTTTTGCATTGTATATGTAAATTCTGACATGTTTATTGACATTCAATGGGAGATGGCCTGTAGGAAGTTGAGGGTGAAATGCAAGGAAGCTGTTTAGAAAGAAGATAAAAATGTAGGAATGTTACTTATAGCCAAGGGACAGAGTAGATCAAAGTGAGTGAATATATGCAGAGAAAGTAGAAAAACCCGTGGGTATAATCCTGTACACTCCAATACCTAAACGTCAGTTGATAAGAAAGGTGTCTATGAAGAAATGGCCAGCGAGTAAGGAATAAAACCAGGAGAATTGGTGTCACCAATGCCATAAAATACCTCATGTGAAAAATTTTGCTCAGAAATTAGAGCAAGAGAAAACTTTCTTCTCTCACATAATGAATATTAAGTGCAATATAACATATCCTTCCACTTTGTGCCTCAACTGGCAGGAGTCTTAGACGAGTTTTCACACATATACACACACACACACACTATATACATAAACATATTTATGCACACATATAAACATATACATTGTGTAATCACATAGGATATATACTGTTTGTGTATAAGAGAGAATAGTTAGATGATAGATAGATGGAGATATTGATTTCATCCATATATATGTTTGGTGGTATTTTTTATTAGCTACCTACCCTCAAAATCTTCAGGAAGGTCATGCCCTGATCAAGATGGGGAGTGAGATGTCTCAGGGCTCCATCCCTATCCCAACCCACTGTCCCTCCCCCCCCAAACACACAGAATCTTTGAAAACCGGGCAAGGATTGGCAGAAACACTTTTCTTGGAAGCTTAAGAAAACAGTTAAAAAGACTGTACTTATGGTGGTTATATGAGTGATTATCATTGTTCATAGAAAATGTACCTGACAGTATTAAGTGTTCAAGGAGTATGATGTATAAGACCTACATTCAAGTGTTTAGAAAATGGATAGTCAGGTAGCTAGATATAGAGAAAGGGTAACATGGAAGAAAGGAAGGAAGGAAGGAAAGAAGGGGAACAAATTTGGCAAAATGTTAAAATTGGTAGATATGAGTATCTGGGCAGACATGGGTATGTTGGAGTTCTTTGTATGGGGCTTGTATTATTTTTGTAACTCTCCAGTCAATTTGAAAGTCATTCACAATAAAAACTTAACAAAAATAACTTCAGAGTTCATTATAATTACTGCCACAAATCATTATTGTAAACATTCAAACAAGGTATAGATCAACTCACAGCCCTTAAAGCGTAACTACGTTCAATAGATGCTTACCTAGTTATTTACTTTGTTTACTTAGTATTAAGCTTTCATTCTGTATCTCAGCACCAATGGCTAAGTGTCTTTGGGATAGACTCAACAGTAATTCTGCAAGTAGAAAGACTCTTGGTCTATGTAAGGGTACATCTCATTTGTATTATCTTTTCCGATAGATATGGAAAGGAAGAAGACTAGAAATGTACTTTCAGTAGATTGTAATCTTCTGTGAAAATAGGAAAGAAATGAAATCCAAACTCATAAGATTGGAACACTAGAAATTCTAAGGAAGTCTTTAGTTCCACAGAGGAAGGAAAATAGCCCATAGCCCCTCCTCTACCCAGACAGATGCAACTGCCAAAAAGTCTGTGCATAGCACACCTCTCGTTACACACCACACTCTGATTAATTCTTAGGGTGGTCCAGGAATTAATTCTTGGGGTGATCCAGAAATACAATCTTCACTAGAACAGGGCAGTTTAGGATGCAAAAGAGTGATATTTTTCAGCAATGAGAAAATTCCTATGAGAATGGAAACAAATTATTTTGAGACATTATGTAAGGGCCAGATTGAAAACAAACTCTGAGAGAAAATAGCAATATGATAAGTTATTTTTTGCCGATGGCTATGAATACAGGCTTTGGGAATGAATGATAATGTAGCTATTGATCACAACATTGCCCACAGATTGAAAAGATCTACAAGCCACTGAGAAAGGCTCAATGAGAAATCTGGCAAAGTTTGGGTTATAGGTAAAAGTCATGATAACTCAAACAGTTATTTTGTAGAGGGTTTGCATCTGAAAGTAAGTGGAGATTGCATGTATCCAATATCACCTCCTTAGCATTTTCTCTTGTCCTCTGCATCTAACTTCCACTGACAAGGAGTGAGTTTCAGAGGCTGGAGGGTAAAATGAGGATATAAAATGAGTGTAATTAAAAAAAAAAATAGAAAGAAGGCTTAAAAATGCATATAGCAGCATACCTAAAGCTCACTGCTTCAACTTTATCTTCAGATTTGCCATGGCTTTCAGAGACAGAGATTTAAGATAGAGGTAACTGCCTCTGTTGCTTTAGCCCAGGCTAATGGGAAGGATAGGCAGGTAAGACTGGCAAAGAGAGGAGAGAGTAGATGTGAGTGTCAGCCAATCAGATCTCCCTGGCACACAGTAGGTTCGTGATGTTTGTGGAATAAATTTGCAGACCTGGTTATTAAATTGATTGTAGCTATTCACAGCTTACTTCTTGAATCTATTATTTCTCAGCTTTCCATATTGCTCTCTTCTACATTAATTCATTCTTCTACATTAATAATTCTATATTAACTCATTCACTCAGTTATTAATTCTTTCAATTAGTAGGTCAGTTAGTTAATCTATCATTCTACAAATATGTATCACTCCCTGTTAAATGCAAGGAATTACACTAGGTTCTGGGAATAGAATAGAAAAGTCATACTCATGAGTAAAGAGATTTTGTCAGTCAAGAAGATAGACAAGCAAATAACATATCCAAAAAAAAAGGATGCTGGTGCAGGTACAGCAAAAGTTCAGAGCTGTAGGACTGGCTACATAATTTCAGGCGCATATCAAAATGCAGAGCTTCTCAGTTAAAAAATTATTAAAGATTTCAGCATGGCTACAGATGAGCATTTACCCAGGTACAGGGCCTTCTAAGCAGAGCCGCTCTGCACAGGTTACAAACTCATGAGGCTGTCCCTGCAAAGGCTGGACTAATTAATTGATCATGTCTTTCTGTACAGAGTGACTCTGGAAAGGCTTTTTGGAATAAGTGGCATATGAGCTCTATTTTGAGAAAGAACGTGAATTTTCTCGGCAAGGTAGGATAGGATGTAAATAAGCAAAGAGGCTGGATCTTTTATAATTTCTTTGCCTTTGTAAAAAGGTAAATGCTGTATCCAGGTAATGATAATTGGTTCAAAAGTTACAAGAGGACTTGAGTAGCCAAAATTGAGAATAGAAAAACAGATAAAGAGTAAGATCTGACTGCCCTTGAGGCCATGCTAAGGGACATGGATGAATATCACAGTAGTATCTTCCTCCCTTTGATTTTATTGAATATTAGTTTACAAAAACCCCCACACATTTCAATGACTTTTGCATATGAATGTACCCTTATAAATGCCACCTAGAAAAATATAGACCATTTTATCACCCCAGAATGTTCCCCTGGGCTCTTCCAGTCAACACCCTTACCCCCATGATTACTGCTCTGATTTCTGTGACCGTGCATTAGTTTTGCCTTTTTGAACTTCATATGATTCTAATCATAGAGCATATATTTGTCCTTTTGTTTTGTACTTTATTGCATAATGAATGACTAGCATATATGCATTTGATCCTTAGAGTAATTATATTCGAAAATTATTTGGGTTCCTCCTTTTTATAGATGAGGAAGCTAAGAGCCATAGATATGAAATGGCATGTCAAGTGTCATGTGGTTAAAAAGTAATAAAATCAAGGGTCAAAATCCACTCGTCCAATTCTCAATTTTCCTCATTTTTTTCCACAAATGTCTTCTTGAGCTTTATAATCTGACAAAATTAAATTCTAGAACTCAAAAGGAACAGGACTGCAAATTATGAAAAAAATAAACTCTACCACACTTGAAAATTCTAGCATGATCATTATTAATTTTCATGAGCTTAATCATCACGCAATAAATGTGAAACATTTTATTTCAGAGTTATTAGATATTGCTACTTTTTTCTTCCAATTTTTTTTAAACTACCAAACAAGAATGTAGACCGTTTAAAAAAACAAAAAAGGCAGGATTTTCCAGACTATTTTCACTGAGAAGAATTGTACGTATTTCTTATCAACAATAAGAAAAACTATGTTCCTGAAAATATGTAAGAATGTAAGACTGGTCATACCTTATTTGAAGATGTATTTTGCTGTTTTTAAATATAGTAGTATGAATGTGTCTTTGTTATTTGCTCAATTTTATTGCAAAACACTTTTAATTTCTTTTGATGTCTCTTTCTCTCTCTCTCCTTTTTAATGTATGCAGAACTATAATTAGCTTTGACCATCAGGGAAGGAAACCTTGGAACTGGGCATAAAAGGATTTTGCGTTAATGTGTGGAAGAAACAAGTAGAAGAAATTAAAATTGAATTCAGGTGCCCTAAGACTACTTCTGAACTTGGATGTTTAGCTTATTTTCTCATGGGGTTATTCCATTGTATTTCATGATGACTTAGGGGTTTGAGGGGAACATTTTCTTTCTGTATTAAATTTCTTTCAGGTCCCATTATTTTTCAGTATCCTAACTCCTGCTCTTTCCTCTTCCCTTTGGGTAAAATTCTGCATTAGTCTGTAAGCTGCTAGAATGTGAAATACCAGAAATGACTGGCTTTTAAAAAGGGAATTTAATAAGTTATAAGTTTACAATTCTAAGGAAGTGAAAGTGTCCAAATTAAGGCACCAACAAGAGGTTACCTCACTCAAGAAAGGCCAATGAGTCTGAAACACCTTTTTCTGTCAGCTGGGAAGTCACATGGCTGGCATCTGCTGGGCCCTTGCTCCTGGGCTCTGGTGCTTTCAGCCTCTGTTCCTGTGGAGGTCCCTCATTTTGCTTCTCTGGGGTTGGCTTTTCATCTCTTAACTTCCCTTGTCTCTCTCCAAGTTCTGCCTTGCTTAACATCTCATGGCGATGTCTGCTGGGATCCAAGCATCTCCAACCATCTGTGTCTCTTGTTCTCTAAATGTTGGCATCTGTGTCAGCTCTGTTCTGAAATTTTTGTCAGCTCTGTTGTTTCTGAGGTTTCTTCAAAATGTTTCCCCTTTTAAAGACCCTAGTAAACTAATCAAAACCCACCTGGAATGGGTGGAGTCATACCTCCACCTAATCAAAGTCACATCTACAATTGGGCATGTCACCTCTCCATGGAGATAATCTAAACAAAAGTTTCTGCCCTACAGTATTGAATTAGGATTGAAAGAAATGGCTGCCTCTACAAGATTCAATCAGGATTACAACATGGCTTTTCTGAGGTGCATAATATTTTCAAACTGGCACAAATTATTTCATGCTAACCTGTATCCTTTGAAATAGCTCCTCAATTCATACCTTCTCATCTTATCCCCTATTTTATTCTTAATCAATTCCAGATAATTATAGCATGTCATAAATAGTACTGTAGAAATAATAGAACCTCGTCCTCAGCTCAGAACAGTAATTACTGCCCAATTTTACTCCATTCAGAATAGCAACACTTCTTCGCAATTCTTCTGAGAAAACAATCCCCTTACTAATCAACCACTTAGCATGATGTCCATCTTCTTTCTGACTTTGATGTCTCAAAAGTAAAATAAATCAATAGATCCACAAGTCTAGAGGTAATAGTTTTGTCTATTAAAGTCATTCATGGAAGTTCTTTTATGAATTAGACCTAGGAAGAGTATTGGAATGTCCTAAGGGAGAGTACTATGCAATTCACTGAACTTACTGAGATTTCCAACTTTCGAAATTGTTTCAGAGTCAAAGATTCTTTAGAGATGTACAGTCAAAGAAGAGATATGTCTTGTGCATATTGTAACTTTTGGAAACAATAAACTCACATTAAAAAATAGAGAGGATTTTAGTTAATCAAAAAAGCAAAGTATCTTTTAAAAACTAATGCTTATAAAAACCATTTGCTGTGCATTCATTCACTCATCTGTTCATTCAAAAAACATGTTTTGAGAATATCTTCCATGCAGTTCTAGGCACTGGAGAGAAAAAGACAAGATATTGGTTTTGCTGCCATGAAGTATATATTTTATTGGGGGAAGCGGGCAGCAATATCAGACAATGATAAATGATGGGAAGTGTAACAGGGCAATAAGACAGGAAACATCTACGGGAGATGCTTTAGGTTGAGTAATCATGGGACAAAGGCCTAAAGTATGTGTCATTAAGAAATGAGAGAAGATCCTTATCTGTAACACAGTGATGGAGAAGGAAAGAAGTACAAGATTAGAAGAGCGCAGTTCACTACTCTCAGAGTTGAGGAGTTTGCACTTTATTCTCTTTGTGGTGGGGACATAATAGGGGGCTTTAAATGAGATTGCAAAAAGGAGAATAATAAAATCTAATTTTCATTTTCAAAAAGATCCCTTACATATGCTGCTATTAGAAAAATGGACTGTAGGAAGCAGGAGGCAAGAATGGAGAACTATTAGAGCACTTGTTTTCAAACCTGGGACCCAGCTCTAGGGGTGGTCTTTCCAAAGAGTACTATACGTGCATGGATGATTTCTTAAAAATATATTTTTATTGACACATCTTCGTACACATACAGTCCATACATGGTGTACAATCAATGGTTCACAATATCATTACGTAGTTGTGTATTCATCACTATGGTTGTTTGTTAGAACATTTGCATCACTCCAGAAAAAGAAATAAAAAGAAGAAAAAAAATGCATACATCCCATACCCCTTACTCCTCCCTCTCATTGACCATTAGTATTTCCATCTACCTAATTTATTTTACCACTTATCCCCCCTATTATTTATTTATTTATTTTTAATACATACGTTTTTACTTGTCTGTCCATACCCTGGAAAAAAGGAGTATTAGACACAAGGTTTTCACAATCACACAGTTACATTGCAAAAGTTATATCTATATACAATCATCTTCAAGAATCAAGGCTACTGGAACACAGCTCAACAGTTTCAGGTACTTCCCTCCAGCCACTCCAATACGCAATAGACTAAAAAGGGATATCTATGTAATGCATGAGAATAACCACTAGGACAACCTCTTGATTCTGTTTGAAATCTTTTAGCCACTGAAATTTTATTTTGTCTCATTTCTCTCTTCTCCCCTTTTCGTCAATCCCATGATGCTGAGTCCTGGCTCATCCCTGGTGATCTCTCCCATGTTGCCAAGGAGATTTATACCCCTGGGAGTCATGTCCTACATAAGGGGGGAGGGCATTGAGTTCACCTGCTGAGTTGGCTTAGAGAGAAAGGCCTTATATAAGCAACAAAAGAGGTTTCTGGGCATGATTCTTAGACAGAATTTTAAGTAGGCTTAGCCTGTCCTTTGCAGGAATAAGTTTCATTGGAACGAACCCCAAGATTGAGGGCTCAGCCTATTGATTTGGTTGTCCCCACTGCTTGTGAGAATATCAGAAATATTCCAAATGGGGATGTTAAATATTTCCTCCTTTCTCTCTAGTCCCCCATGGGAACTTTGCAAATATTTTATTCATTGCCCAAATTATTCTGGGATATATCAGGGCATCATAGTAACCTGGACAAACCAACAAAATCTCGGGCCCTATTCAAGATTCCATGTACTTAATGGTGTTCAATTAAACTGACCATACAAGTTAAATTAGGTAATGCAGTACTCAAAATATAAATTTTGCACCAAATAACATCTCTCCTCTTGGTCTCACACAGAAGATGAAGCTTTAAAATATGGGCACTATCATCCTTTACCCTGCATTCTTATTCACCTTAGTCCTACCCAGATCAGCTTGCTCCATTATCTAGTTGAAATCTAATCCCTTTTTCAACTTTTTAAACATTTCCTGTATGGAGTAGTGCTGACTTTCATAGCTTCAGTGCTCTTACCTCTGAGTCTCGGTGGTCACATAAATGCCCAAAGTTTCTTGGAATGAGGCATAGATGATTACAAGGGGATCACTTTACAATTCCTTGGGTATCAAATGTAGTTTTCTCTAAAATCAATCTTCTTGCAAACAATCTATGCTTGTTCTACTTTCCCACATTGCCCCTGCTTTCATAATTTATAAAAGAAGGTTCAACTCTCATTTGTCCAGAATTTACTACTGTAATTGCCCTAGTGTAAAATCCTATTGGATATAACAGAGGAAATATTTGAGATATTATTGGGTGGTACTGAGAAGGTTAACAATTCTAGTTATGGAATGGCAAATCCATTCACAGACCAGGTGGCTTCCAATTCTTCAGGTTTACCAAGATTGTTAAATTATTTTTGATGACAGATCACAACCTTATTATTTATGTATAAACAGATCCAATAATTTAATAACTTTGCCATAATAAAACTCCTTCCATTGCCCATATCTTTGTGTATATGAAAAAGACTGTTCAGGGCTTCCTTCTATAAACAAACAAAACGGGGGAATTGATGCTGAATCTTTTATTATTCTTAATATTTTGTAAAATTTGTTATATTTTGTTCTTTTAATCAAATATTCTGGATAACAGACATGAGAAAATGTTAACAGCTAGAGTCTTATAATTGCAAGAGATTGCCTTAGTTCTTTTCTATTGCTGTGTAATATTCCATTAAATGGATATACCACATTTGTTTATCCATTCAGCTGATTAATGATGCTTGGGTATTTCTAGATTTAGTTATTAGGAATATAGTTTCTAGGGGCATTCATTACAAGTATTTTTTTGATATTTGTTTTCATTTCTCTTGATAAATATTAGAAGTGAAATTCTTGGATCATACATTGTGTTTATTTAAATTTACAAGAAACTCTCAAACTGAAGTGACTGTACTGTTTTACACTTCTACCAGCAATGTATTAAAATGCTTCACATCCTCACTAATAATTCCCATTTTCAGAAGTTTTGGGTTTAGTTATTCCAGTGTTGGTTGGTGGCATCACATTGTATTTTTAAGTTGCATTTCCTTTATGACTAATGATATTGAGCATAGTTTCATGTGCATATTGGTGATTCATATATTTTCTCTCCTGAAGTATCTGATTGAATCTTTTGCCATTTTTTCTAAATGGGCTTTCTCTTTATTATTCAGCTGTAAGGATCACATATATTTGTAATAAAAGTTATTTTAGGTGTATATATTAGAAATAGTTTCTTTTACTCTGTGACTTTATTATCTTCTTAAGGAATGCAATTGAAAAGCAAGCTTTAATGTAAAACTCAATGTATCATTTTTTTTTAATGATAAATCCCTTTTAGTGCACTAAGAATCCTTGCCTTTCCCAAGGACATGAAAATTTCACCCATGCTTTCTTCCAGAAATTTTGTAATTTTAATTTTATACTTAGGTCTATGATGCACTCTGAGTTTAATTGTTGCATAGTGCAAGGTTCATTTAGTTCATATCTTTCCCCACCAAAAAACTTTGCCATCTTGAAATACAATTGATCTTGCATGAGTAGTCTGTTTCTGGGCTCTCTATTCTGATTCACTGACCTACATATCTATTTTTATGCAAATGCATCATTGTCTTTATTAATATGCCTTTATGGGAAAGTCCCTAGACTTTGTTGTGTTTTCTCAGAAATGTTTTGGCTAATATACGTTCTTTGTATTTCTACATAAATCTTAGAATCACCTTGTTGATATTTTCAAAGAAGCCTGTAGTGATTTTTGAATGGGTGTCATTGAATCTACAGATGAAATTGAGGAGAATTTCCATTTTAACACTATGGAGTACTCTAATACATGAATGAAGTATATCTTCCTCTTTGTTTTGGTTTCTTTAGTTTTTTCAGCAAAGTTTTGTTTTTAGCAAATAGCTTATTTTATGCATTTTAATTCCTTAATAGGTAATGTTCTTAAAATATATGTTCATTGATTGTATATAGAAATAAATTTGATATTTATATTAACTTTGTGTCCTATAATCTTGCTAACCTGTGTATTATATCTAGATGCTTTTTGTGAATTCCTTGCGATATTTTTTGTACATGATTATGCTATGTGCACATAAAGATAATTTAACTTCTGTCTTTCCAATCTGTGTCCTTTTTAATTTTTTCTTGCCTTATTACACTGACTGAGAGTTCCACTTCAATTTTGACTAGAAGTGTTGACTTCAACTGTTAATTTAAAATTTTGAGACTTGTTTTATAATGTAACCTATTGTTTCTCTTGGTGAATGTTTCCTGTGCACTTGAAAGAAGTTGTTGTTAGAGTTCTACAAATGGCATTAGGTCAATTGGAGCTGTTCCAGTCTTTTATATCATGTTTACCAGTACAAATACCCATCTTTCTTTTTACTAAATACCTTTCCCAGAACCTACTTTTATATTAATATAGACATTCCAGATTTGTGTTTTTTATTTGTATGATATGTCTTTCTTCACTCATATATCTTTAACTTTTCTTTGTCTTCACACTTAAAGTGCAACACTTGTAGACATTTTATAGTTTATTCTTCCTTTAAAAACAAACACAAAACCATTTTTATATGTTTAGACCATTTACATTTAATATAATGATTGATGTGCCTGGCTTTACATATACCCCCTTGCTATTGGTTTCCCATTTGTACTATACATTCATGTTCATTTTTTCCTTTTTTTATTTTAGCATTTTTTATTAATTATTTTTTAGTATTTCACTTATCTCCTTTATTGGCTTACAGGATATACCTCTCTGTTTAATTTTGTGGGATTTGACTTAGGGTTTACATTATACATTTTTATTTCTCAAAGTCTAACTTCAGGTAACTTTATACCATTTCATATGCAGTGAAATAACTTTATAATATCACACTTTTATTTTTATCTACCCCATCCTCCATTATTGACATGCATTTTATATTTATATTTGTTATAAACTCTACAAATAACTTTTAAAGAAATCTAATAATGAGCAAAGTACATATTTACCCACGTTTACTGTTTACTGTGCTCTTGATTCCTTTTGGTTGATCCAAACTTTCATTCCTTTTTAGGATCACTATGGTATATTTTATCCTTTTAATTAAGAAAGAGGAGATTGTTGGACAAATGGTGTGTTGAGTATTCGGATTTTGTATTCTCTTGTATTAAAGAAAGAGATATAGAAAAGCATGCTATTTAATTTGTGTAAATATTTAAATGCATAATTCACAAAAGATTAAATAATGCTTAAGTATTTGCTCATTCTTTAACATCAATTTATACTTTCTTAAAATGTATGAAGTGCCACTATTATACTGAATATGAAAGATACATAAAGTGGAAGTAGATTTTCTGAAAAGAAATTAACATAGGTGTTTTCAAGGCTTGCAATATGTAAAAATAGAAAAATACCTAGAATTTAAAACGGGTGCTAACAGATACATGCATATTCATAATCCTAAATACTGCTTTTATAGGCAACAACTAGATTATCATGTAGAGTTTGAGTATGTTATAAAATGTGGACATGGTGAGAGTGATCATGCAGAAGTATTTTTACACTATTAATAAAACCTTAAGATAGGAGTCTTAAATGAATTTGACTAACAAAAATTTTAATTGGAGACAACGTTTACATCTCAAAAATTGTGCCTGTCTTCTAAAATAGAAGAATACGATCCCTGGTAATCTCTTCATCAAGGAAATGGGATGTCTGTTTGGCATTTTAAGAGAGTAGTTCAGGACACAGTAAATTATTAGAAATTTAGTTAAGACATATAGTCATTTACAGTCTTCTGGTGGATAAAGAAGAGAAGCTGTGTAATAAGGAAACAAATTTCAAATTTCTAAGGTAACCAACAGTCAGATTTCAAGTTTTCAGTCATTTGTGACTCATTTAGTGGTTGAGTATCTATCTGAGTTTCAAATATTTTTATCCCAGCTGTTTTGCAATTTGATTATAATGTGATAGTCTGGTTACCCAGTATGGAGACAGAGCCTTAAAACAAGATAACAACCTTCTATTGTACTATTGGTACTTTAAATACTAAACTCTATTGATAAGTCAAGAAGAATGCTACCTTGCACTGGCTTTAATGCTTTAGAAATAGTTTCCTATTATGGAAGAAATGTCTAGAATGCAGAAAAAAGGTGTTTTAAGTGGAATTTGAGAAACATTCAAACATTTTTTCATTTTTTAAATTTCAAATAATTATTTTCAAATGTGTTTTTATATGAGATCTCATCTCAGAGACCTGCAGCTAAAAAGAAAACAAAGCAATTGTTTTCCTTTCCTTCCCTTCCTTTTCCTCCTCTTCCCTTCGCAGCCTCCTTCTTCTTTTCTCTCCTTCTCCCCTCCCCCTCCCCCTCTTCCTTCCCCCTCTCCCCTCCCCCTCTCCGCCTACCTCTCTCATAACTGTTTAATACCTCTATGGATCAGAACCACGCATGATTGTTGTACTCTGTTTGAAATCTCTAATACATTGGAGATCAGACTCCTGGAGGCCTAAGGTATAAGCAGTTCTTAGAACATATAACAAGATGGACTTCTAAACCAAGATGCCTATTTCGCATGTTGCAGGGACTTTCCTCCTAGAATCTAAACAGTATGCTTAAGACACTGTTTTTTTTCCCTTTCTTCAGGATTCCTATATTTTTCATGTATTTGTACACAAATATATGGAAAGAGTATATAAACAGAGAAGTCAGGTGAAAATTACGCATTACATAGGATTAGAAGATGCAACTAACTGTGTAGCAACTCTCAGAATAAAACTAGATCTTAAGTAGAGGCTCCCCAAACTATCAGAGTTCCTTTACTTTACCTTCTCCACTATTTATATATTTTTGCCCTTTTATTTTCTTAACAGGCCCTTTTAAAGAGACAAACTATTAACTTTTTGTTTGGGTCCAATTTATCAAGTTTTCTATAGTTGTGTTATCCCAGCACCATTATTGAAAAGAGTATTGTGCTGGTTTGAAAGGTGTATGTCCCCTAGAAAAGCCATGTTTTAATCAAAATCCGATTTCATAAAGGTAGAATAATCCCTATTCAATACTGTATATTTGAAACTGTAATCAGATCATCTCCCTGGATGGTGTGATTTGGTCAAGAGTGGTTGTTAAACTGGATTAGGTGGACAACATGTCTCCACCAATTTGGGTGGATCTTGATTGGTTTATTGGAGTCCTATAAAAGAGGAAACGCTTTGGAGAATGGGAGATTCAGAGAGAGCAGAGAATGCTGCAGCCCCATGAAGCAGAGAGTCCACCAGCCAGCGACCTTTGGAGATGAAGAAGGAAAATGCCTCCCAGGGAGCTTCATGAAGCCAGGAGAAGAAGGTAGCAGATGATGCCGTGTTCGCCATGTACCTTTCCAGATGAGAGAGAAATCCTGACTGTGTTTGCCATGTGCTTTCTCACTTGAGAGAGAAACCTTGAACTTCATCGGCCTAGTTGAACCAAGATATCTTTCCCTGGATGCCTTTGATTGGACAATTCTATAGACTGGCTTTAATTGTGAAATTTTCTCAGCCTTAGAACTGTAAACTAGCAACTCATTAAATCCCCCTTTATAATGCCGTTCCGTTTCTGGTATATTGCATTCAGGCAGCTAGCAAACTAGAACAAGTATCCTTTCCTCTTTCAATTTTCTTGGAATCTTTTGACAAAAACCAATTGACCACACATGCGTGAGGGTGTTTTCAGACTGTCTATAGTGTTCCAGGAAACCATATGTCTATTTTTATGGAGTACCACAGATTACTCGATTACTTTGGCTTTATAGTAAGGCTTGAAAACAAGTAGTATGAGCTCTCGAACATTGTTCATCTTTTTCCAAATTTGTTTTAACTATTGTGTTTTATGTTTCCACATAAATTTTAGAATCAGCTCCTCAATGTTAAAAAAATATTTCCTGGGATATTAATTTGGATTGCTTTGAATTTATATATTAATTTGGGAAGAACTGAGATTGTAACAATTTTGAATTTTGGATTTATAAACCAAATATATCTGTTTATTATCTGTGCCTTTTAAAATTCCTCTCTATAGCTTGCATGGGTCTTGTGTTTATTTTTGTTAAATTTATATCTAAGTATTTTATGTTTTTGTGCTTTAGTAAACACTTTTTATATATGATTGACCAATTTTTCTAGTTATATAAAGAAACGCCAAAGCTTTTTCTATATTGACAAAACCCTGCAATTTAGCTTCCTTTTTTTTTTTTTTTTTTTTTTATACATGGGCAGGCACCAGGAATTGAACCTGGGTCCTCTGGCATGGCAGGCAAGTGCTCTTGCCTGCTGATCCACCGTGGCCCACCCAATTTAGCTTCCTTTTAAGGATCCTATGGTATATAGTATTTTCTAAACAAATGATCATGTCAAGAATAAAAAGTTTTCCTTACTTCTTTCCAATCTCTATGCCATGAAATATGCTTTTTACAACTCAATAATAAGAAAAACAACCCAACTAAAAAAAGGGCAAACTATTTGAGCAGATATTTTACTGAAGAAATTTATTGATGGCAAATAAACAAATGAAAAATGTACAAAATTTTTCATCTCTAGATTTATACAAATTAAAACCACAATCAGACACCATTACCAATCCTCCAGGAGAGCTAAAATTGAGACACCTTATCATATACGAATTAGTGAAGATATGGAACAACCAGAAACTCTCATAACATTTCTTGGAGGGTGTAAAATGGTGTAATCACTTCATTTTCCTGTTTCTCATAAGTTTAAAATACGCTTACTATATGACACAGCAATTCTATTTACCTACCCAAGAGAAGTGAAAACTTAAGTCTACACCGAGACTTAGATGTGAATGTTCACAGAAACTGTGTTCATATTCATCCCAAATTGGAAACAAAATATTTATCAACTGATGAATAGGATAAATTCATATATCCTTACAATGGAATATTGCACAGCAATGAAAAGGGACCATAAATACATGCAATAATGTTATTGAATCTCAAAAGCCTTATGTTAAATTAAATAAGACAGAAAAATACAACTTCCTCTATAATTCCATTTATGTGAAATTCTAGAAGAGACAAAATGACAAAATAAGAGTGATAGAAACAAATCATTTGGTGCCATGATTGTAACGGTGCCTACATGACTATATACATTTGTCAAAACACATAGACTTTTACGCTTAAGATGAGTGAATTCGACTGTATGTAAATTATATCTCAATAAAATTGAAATCTCTCCATAAAATGAAGAGAAAAAACTGTGAAAACATAGTTATAGGGCGGGCAACGGTGGCTCAGTGCTAGAGTTCTCACCTGCCCTGCTGGAGAGCTGGGTTTGATTCCCGGTGTCTGCCCATACAAAAATAAATAAACAAATAAATAGATAAATAAATAAATAATAACATAGCTATATCCAACAAACTGTGCTCATTATGTGATTTTTTAACTCTACTTTTTCTAGTAATCCAAGCTATAAGAGCTTAAAAAAGATCCTGATCACTATGAGATAATTGTGTTATTAAAATGTCCTCCTCTTATTCCTGCCCAAAGCACAGAAATGCAGTCTTTCATTTATTTTTTCATTTGGTGTTTAAAAATTGTGATTAAAAACTCAGAGACTCCTTGTTGTTATATTCTCAAACTTCTGAAAGCACTGGAACCCCCGCTGCTGCTATCTTGAGAATAGATAATGAGATGCTTCCAAACAACTAAAAAGCCTTTTGTATAGAGCACTTTTTAAGTTATTATTATTCTTTCAGAGTCCCTGAGAAATGAGTCATAAAAGTATAAATTCTTCCATGTTCCTATTGGTTAGAAACAGTGTTAACAGCTGGATTTCCAGAGGTGAAATCTTTGGCAGCTGATGTGGGATTGGAATTTAGAATTAGCTTCACCTGAAAATATTGGGACTGGAACCCTGTAGCCGCAAAGAATCTGGAAGGGACATGAGGGGATCTGGGCTCCTGCTTTTGCTTTACTTCTAACCATTCATATAATCTTTATTAAATCGTAAATCCATAGGGTTGTGAAACAAATCAGTAAGAAGTCAACAATCCTCAGTGGTTTCTGCCAGGACAGCCTCTATCGTGGCCTGCGAGAAACTTCCCAAGAGTCTGGGTCTTTGGACTGTGATTTGTGCGCAGTTCTAGCTTTTTTAGGTTTATCACTAAGCCATTCCTTTGAGCCCTTCTCATTCATGTGGTCCAGCTGAGGGTGTGAGTACTGGGAATGGAGAGTGCCAGTCCTAGGAACCCAGGTCTCTAAGGCGTTCGCAATCATTTTCCAGTCTCTTAGATCTCCCTTCCTGGTAATGGAACGCTCCTGCTCCCAGCCCTTTCAGAGATGTATCATAATACTCTCAGTAAATTCCTGATCTTCCATGTGACTGGAAAAAAAAAGACTGCTTTGCCACTCAAGTCATGGAAAAATTCCTGAGACAATATACTGCAAACTCTTACTATATGCTTGAACTTAAAGGCAAGAGAGTAAATCAGGAAAAGGCACATAATTTAACAATTCAATGATTTTCCCATTGTACTAGTTTATGGGCAAGTGCTTTTTAGGTCTGTAAAACCATTATCCCAGAGGTAAGGTATTTTTGAAGAATTATAATGTTACTTGTGCTATGTACAATATTGGGCAGAGAGATAAGTAATGCAAATATGCAAAGCTATAGGATACGTTAATTAGAGATGAACATCTAGAGAAATCTAGAACTGAGACTCACCTCTCAAATGTGTTTTCCAATTTCTCTCCTCTATCAGTCTCAGCCTCAGTTTCCCCAGCTGTACATTTGAAACTGGAAGCGCTTTCTCAACAAAGATCAATTGCCATTCTTTTATCTAATCCCATGGCCCACATTGATACAGCATACATGCTCATTCTGACCCTGGAGCAGACGTTTTCTCCATATGCTGGTAGCAGACTTCCCAGCAACGAGAACTGCAGAATAGGTCTCAGCTATAGCATGCATGGCATACTTTAAACATCATGTTAAACCTACTTCACTGGTGTTATTACTGTCAACAAGATTAATTTAGTTTCACTCTAGTGGCTCATTTTTTGTGTGCAAATCAGCAAATATTTTCCTATCTTCGTGTGTAGTTTTGTAACTTTCCACTGATGTAGAAGTTGCAACTCTCACCTTTAAATGTCAAAAAAGTTGTTTCTTAGAAGCATTCATTAACCATTAAAAATCCACTTCTGATAATCAAATCTCGTGAACATTCCCATATTATGACATGACCAGTGTGGCAGAGATGACTGAGGTGTCTTTTCAGGGGTATATTTAAATATCATAAAGCACTTACAGAAGTGTAAAAAAAAAAAAAAGAGTTCTTCATAAGCGTGTGGGAGTGAGGGATTATGGATTTGAAGAAGTTTTTTTTTAGGTTAAATAGAAACTAGCATAGTAACTCATTTCATCTTTCTAAAATTTAACACTAAACAGACATTTTTTGCTTAGGAAGCTCTCCATATAGTTCACAAAGCAGATTTCCTAGCCAAAAAGGGATTTATGGAAATGGGAGAAGGAGGAGTAAAGATAAAAAGAAAGACAGAATATAATAGTGCTAGTTGTAGGAGCTACTATGCAGTGGTACTCTTATATGCCTGAGTTGATGTCTGTTTTATTAGTTTCCTGGCTGCTAAAACAAATACCATACAGTGGGTTTGCTTCACAACAGGAATTGATTGGCTCACTGTCTCAGGGACTAGAAGGCTGGCTTCCTCACATCTTGGCTTGTCTGTCACATGTCAATGCATGTGGTGGCATCTTGTCTCTTGAATTCCAACTTCCGGCTGCTAGCAGAGGCTTCTCTCTCTGTCTGACTTTCACTTTGTTTATAAAGAACTCCAGTATCTCCAGTATCTCTACTAAAGCCCAGTCTGATTGCATTGGGCCACACCTCAACTGAAGTAACATCTTAAAGAGATCTTATTATAATGGGTCCATACGCACCAGAATGCAGGAACAAGACTAAGAACGTGTCTAAACTAGAGTATACAATTCAATCTACCGCAAGGCCACAGCCAAAACTATCATCCCCCTTATATTTAAACACACCGGACGTCACATTTGTGCAGAAAAGACTGCTACCAAGCAAATTTAATTGTCCAACACGTTTTTTCCCCTAATTTTTAATCCGTGTAACTCTATTCTGTTTTAGACAGCAGATTTTCAGCACAGATATGCAACCTGTGATCTGACATTCTTAGATCTAGACTGGAGAGTTATTGACTAAAAATAGGTCCAGACATTTTAACTCTAAATGATTCTCTGGAAGAAATGGGGTATAAAGTAACATTAAGACCTGTTTTGGTGATTAAGTTCTGGTTCTTTCTTTTTTCGTCCCTGTTCATGGGTTAGCAGTACATCAAGACGTGTTTTAAAGTGTGAGGAATACAAAAGTACTGTAAGCAAAACCAACAGCTATAAAACAAATTCTAGAGTCCATCCGGTTCTCTTTAACTATTTTAGCATAGTCACAGTGATCCTGTGTGCTGATGTTTATCTGCCTGTGAATTTGAACAGGCGGCTCTAAAAAATACAGTAAAATTGATCTTTTCTGTGTGTGTATGTGTGTGTGTGCCTTCCGTAGCTTAGTGAAAATTCTAGCTCCAAGAGTAGCGTGAATAGTTTAACAGTAGTGCTATTTTGTGGATTGCGACAAATTCTTTATAGGCTTCAATATTTCAGATTTTAAACATGTTGCACGTGGATGAATTTTAAAAATGAGTTCATGGCACTGAATTTGGACTGACTGTTCACCATGCAAAACTTGTGTGGTGGATTTTATCGTTTTTAAAGGGCTTTGTGAAGTGAGCTGCTACAATGGTGCATCATGGGGACCCAGGTACAGGGTACTACAGAAACTTTCAGCAACTGATCTCTTTATTACTTGTGCAGTATAAAGAGTCCAGAAAGGTAAATAACCTCTCTTGTTGTTTACACAGAACAAAGAGTCCAAAAGAGCTGGGGAAAAGGTCTCATCACAGCTGATCTCCTGAGGCAGCCTAAAACGGCTCGGGTTGGGAATCAGTAGATGGCAGCTCCATACAATCCACTTTGCCTCAGAGGAGAGAGAGAAATCTATACTGTTTGATCTATAGATCAAATGAATTGGTCAAATAAATAGTGATTTTTGTTCCTCTTGGGGGGTGGGGGAGGTGGGCTGCCACTGAGAATTCCTGCCTTAACATCTGCCACTGAGAATTCCTGCTTGTTCCCGTTTCTGAGTTTAAGGTGGTTAGAACTCTTCATTAGACTAGCATGCCCCAGCTGCAGAAGGGCACACTATAGAAAAGAAGGTAGGGGTGGGAGAGGGCTGTGGTATGGCTACTTAACAGATGTCTGTCATTTCCCTACCAGGTATTCCTGTTTGATTTTTGTAATGAAGACAGGCATTGTTAACCCTTATTTGACATAAGTAGAACCAGCTTCAGACAAATTCAACATCCAAGTTGCCCATCAAAAATGCCAAGAAATCACCATTCATAACCCCCAATCAGCTGATGTACTACAATAAAGCAAGTGATTCTCTGGTCTCACCTTCAGATGAATTCCCTTTGGCAAAGGCACTTTTACGAAACCCCATGATGAAGAGTGAAACAAACAAACGATAACGAAAAAATAAGAAGAACCCTCCTCTGTTGGCCTCAGTTCCCTCATCTGTAAAACTAGCATGGTAAATCTTAGCCTGTCCTATACTGCCTGCCCTTTAGGATTCTTCTAAGGATAGAATTAGATAAAATAGTGAAAATGCTATAAGATGCTAAGAGTTTCCAAATTCCTGATCACTGGTCTTTCTTTCATCTACTGACTATCAGCTCTTTATATTCCAACACAATTCCCAGAAATAGAGACCTGTACTATCTGTGTGATGCATTACTTCTGTATCGTATTTGTATATTGGATGTTTCTTAATCTGCCTCATGGGTTACTCTCGGTGCAGAATCCATGTCTGTTTCAACTTTGTTTCCCCAGCATAAAGCACAATGCTGTGACACTTGCTAGAAGTTGAATGAATGCGTGAATATTAATATGAACATTATTCTTCTTTCACCTGGAAGGTACCAGTCCTCCCGTTTCCACCAAGATCCTTAGAATTGTTTCTGCTTATCAAAATTCATATGGAATATCACTTCCACTAAAAATTCACCGTATGATGGGATTTATTTCCTTTTTAAAATTGACAGTATCTTGATTATTCCTATTTACCATATTCTGACTTTAATATATGCTGACTATTAGATAGCTTATTGGTTTTATTCATCTTTGCATTTCCTGCAGTACTTAGAACAGTCCTGTAGATTTCAAAGGTTCAGTAAATTTTCATTTAATTAACAAATTAAATAGATGTTGACAATTGCTACCCTTGAATCAGAGTCTACCTCTTATTTACCTGGGCTACAGAACATGAGAAATGTAAATGGCTTTGCATCTGCAGAGCCCACATTTCTAAAATGGACAGCATGGTCGCATTTCTCTTGAATTGAAACACACCCGCCAGGACAATTAAATTGGGGAACATAACTCTTGGGTCACTAGGACCACCTTTGTGATTTCTTTGACTAGGGCCATGTTGAGAACTCAGCAAAGAGCAAAATGGTATAAGAGCTAAGGCTGATCTCCGGGGTCCTTCCATCTACAAGTTCTGAAAGCCTTTTTCCTATACCCAGGAGCTCAGTGTCCCTATACTGTCTTCTAAATTCTGAAGAGTTACCCTGTACAAAGGTGGTACTGCTCAGCTTATTTTGAAATAGGGCCAAAGTTATTCTCTAGCACAATTATGTAGGAACTTTTCTCCAAGATAAATCACAGTTTCCAATAAATGCCAGATCTGGCTTCTAAAGAGTCTGTTCTTAAAAGCTTTTACTCTAAACTATTTCAAGTACGGACCAAGAATTCTACAGAAAATATAATGCAGTATAATTTGAAAGGGAACAGATTTTCAAAAGTGCCCCAACAATGTCTGGCAGAATCCTATTTATTTGACATTAATGCGGGAGACCATAATGTTCTTGCTTTGAATTCTGTCTTTAGAAATGGTCTTATCAAAATAATCTTCCTGCATCAACTTAACTGCTGTTTGATAGCATATCAAGCACAGAGGTAACCAAAGCTCAATGTACTGTATTTCTGCCCCATTTTTGCATTCAAAAGGTGACAGATTGACTGTGGGACTGAATTAAACAAGAAAAGTACTTCTATTCTACTTACAAAGTTTTACAACTGTAAAACAACCCTTTGGATATGAATGTATATCCTCAACCCAATATCGAAACAGCATTCAGAATACCTAATTACAAATCGACATAAAAAAAAGTATCATCATGAGCACCTGTGGTGATTCCAGAGAACCTACGGTCAACCAAATTAAGTTTGAAGTCTTATTGAATGTCCATCAAATATTGGGTGGCCGTTCACAAATGGGTCAAAGCCAATTCATAACTGCTTGAAATAAGGAAGGGTGGAATGCACACTATAGATTTTATTCCTTCCTTCCCCTACTTCCTTATAATAAAATATATATCCCAAATAAGAGGCATTGCTAGTTACATTCTGAATGTTCCTGGAAGTAGCTACTCCTATGAGGTTGGGCCTCAGAGCAGATTTCCAGCTGACCTGATAGGTGATAAATATTATATATTTCAGTTTTGTGGTTGGCTTATCTAGTTATCCATTGCTAATTTTTTCATCTGAAAAAGAAAGCAACCCTAAACATGATAAATAATTTTAAGATGGATTAAAGGTCTAAATTTTTAAATGATGATAATTTTGGAATAAAATTTAAACTAATATTTGTATTATTTCAATATGTTAGAGACTTCCTAGAGGAAGATCAGAAACCAATCATCAGCAAAGGCAAAGAATTATGCTTAAGAATTTACAAAAATTGAAAATAATGCCATAACAAAATGCATACAAATGAAGTTAAAGCCATCATTAGAAAAAATGCAAAAGACAATTAATAGTCCGCTCTACCTACAAGGGCTGAGGGCACTGTTCCCAGGATCCTCTGTATGACCCCAGCAGCATTTCCCAGGGGCTGGCTGCCGGGCAGACCACGGCTATATGGCGGAAGTCGGTGGCTGCAAGGTCGTGTGCGGAGCCACGTGCAGAGTCATGCTGCAAGCAGGCCCTAGCCAAGCTGGAGGTTGCCAGGGAGTGGGCCTTGAGTGGCTCTCAAGGCCTGAAGGAGTGAAGTTCTGGAGCAGGCCAGGGATGGGGTGCTGGGCCAGATGGGGTCCTGGGCTTTGACCTTGTTCATGGGGCTGCAGGACCTGGGTGTGGCCAAAGGCAAAGACCTGAAAGAGATGCTGACTAACTGCACAGAGCCACTCAGAGCCATTGAGGAGTTCCAAAGAATGCATGCTCCTGCCATCACTGTAGTCTGCCTTGCCTTTCTTGGACTTGCGCAGGACTCCACATCCAGATTTCCACCAGTCCATGTTTCATGAGCTAGAGTACAAGCTGCTGAGTGTCAGCCATTGCAGCAGAAGGGAAGGATGTGGAGAGGTACAAGAAACTTGAACACTTTCTGGAGCAGAGCTTTTCTCTCATGAAGATGCTGTCTGTTCTAGTTTGCTAGCTACTGGAATGCAATATACCAGGAACAGAATGGCTTTTTAAAAGGGGAATTTAATAAGTTGCTAGTTTATAGTTCTAAGGCCAAGAAAATGTCCCAATTAAAACAAGTCTATAGAAATGTCCAATCAAAGGCATCTTGATACCTTGGTTCAAGAAGGCCGATGAAGTTCAGGGTTTCTCTCTAGTGAGAAGGCACATGGTGAACATAGGGTTTCTCTCTCAGCTGGAAGGACACATAGCAAACATGGCACCATCTGCTAGCTTCTTCTCCTGGCTTCCTGTTTCATGAAACTCCCTGGGAGGGGCTTTCCTTCTTCATCTCCAAAAGTCGCTGGCTGGTGGCCTCTCTGCTTCTCGTGGCTATGTCATTCTTCTCTGCTCTCTCTGAATCCCTCTTTCTCCAAAATGTTTCCTCTGTTATAGGATTCCAATAAACTAACCAAGACCCACCCAAATAGGTGGAGACACATCTCCACCTAATCCAGTTTAACAACCACTCTTGATTGAGTCACATCTCCAGGGAGTTAATCTAATTATAGTCTCAAACATACTATAGGGATTAGAAGAAACGGCTGCCTTTACAAAATGGGATCAGGATTAAAACATGGCTTTCTAGGGTACATACATCCTTTTAAACCGGCACACTGTCCCTGCCGTCAGTCATGATATACATCATGAAACACTTGCCAAAGGCTCCAAAGAAGAAGCTGAATCTCTTGATGGTCCATGAGGAGCTGTACCAGGCCTGCACTGTGGTGGTAAAAAGGCAAATCTAGTGTGAAAACCAGGTGCTCTTCTGGGACAAGATCTCCCTGCTGCTAAAGCAGTATATCCTGGAGAAGGAAAGCACCCTCTTTATACAGAGCTTTCCATCCTGCACAACTTCAGTCCTTTTCCCAACATGAGGCACCAGGGAGAGTTTGGAAAAGTTGCAAATTGATGACTAAACCCTCTACAAGAAAAAGAAACCTAGTAATCCCAGAGGTCTAAGAGAAACAAGATTTCCAGAGTAATAAAAACATAATACTCAGAATTTCCAGTTTTTGACAAAAAACTTACAAAACACACAAAGAAATGGGAAAATTTGGCCCATTCACCGGAAAGAAAGAATTTGCCAGAAACCATCCCTGAGGAAGCTCATACATTGGAAATATTAGCCAAAGACTTTAAATCAACTGCCTTAAATACATTCAACAAGCTAACTGAATCATACACAAATAACTAAAGGAAATTAAGAAAACATCTGAACAAAATGCAAGATGGAAATTATAAAAAGAACCAAACAGAAATTTTGGAGCTGCAAAGTATAGCAATTGAAGTGGAAAATTCATTAGATTCGACAGTGGATTTGGATAGGCATAAGAAAGAAGCAGCAAACTCCTCAGTGTGGGGAGCAGAAATTTAAAATAATGAAGAAGAATGAACAAGAGCCTGAGGGAGCTGAGGGAGACCACCAAGCATAACAACATGCATCATTGGAGTCCCAGAGGAACAGGAGAGAGAGAAAAGGGCTGAAAAGTAGTTGAATAAATAACGACCCAAAGCTTGCCAAGTTTGATGAAAGCCATTAACATCCAGGGTGCTTGATGAACTCCAAGCAGGACAGAGTCTAGGAGATCTACACCAAGACACATTATACAAAATCATCAAATCCAAAGTCAGGATTTTGAAAGCAGGGAGAGAGAAGCATCTTGTCACAAACAAAGGATCCCCAGTAAGATCAGCAGTGATTTCCCATCAAAACCCATGGAGGCCAGAAGACAGTGGGAAGGCATCCTTAACGTCCTCAAGGAATCTAAATCCAGCAAAATGATCCTTCAAAAAGAAAGAGAAATTGAGATACTTTCAGGTGAGCAAAAGCTGAAAAGTTCATTACCAGAAGAACGTTCATTACTGTGAGAAATGCTAAAGGGAGTCCTTCAGGCTGAAATAAAAAGATACTTGTTAGTAATTCAAAACCCAAGAAGAAATACAAAACGTTGGTAAGGGAAATTACACAACCAAATATAAAATCCTATACTATTGTACTTTTGGTCTTTATCTTCCCTCCCCATGTGATGTAACAGGCAAATGTGTAAAATAACATTTAAAATATATGTTAATTGGACCATAATTTATAAAGCTGTAATCTGCGACAATAACATTAAAAATGAGGTAGGATAGAAATGTATAGGAGAGTTTGTACACTACTGAGACAAGGTTGGTAACCATGGAATTAGGTAATTATTAGTTTAAGATGTTAATTGTAATTACAAAGGTAATCATTAAGGAAATAACTAAAAAATATAAAGAAAAGAGAATAAAATGTTAAATCACAAAACAAGCCATTTAATAAAGAAAATGACAGTTGTGCTGCTATGAAGCTGTTATGTGCCCCAGAAAACGCCAAGTTCTTTTAATTCATTCCTATGGGTACAGCCCTGTTGTGGGTAGGACCTCTTGGTTAGGTTTCTTCAATATAAGATGTGACCCACCCCATTCAGATTCTCTCTGTGAACTCTCTTGACTTTTTCTGTCCTTTATCCTCTCAATCTGGGTCTTAATCTGAGAGGATAAAGGATAGAAAAAGTCAGGACAGTTCACAGAGAGAAAAGCCTCAGAGAAGCTAAGAGAAGACTCAAGAGGAAACTACCAGAACCAGAAGCTGAAAGCAATGGAACTTGGGAATAAAGGACAAGCAGTCACTGGCCATGTTCTTTCCCCTGTGACAGAGGTGTTTTATTATCAGCAACCTGTCTTTTGGGTCCAAGTATCATCCTGTTGATGTCTAAATTGGGACATTTTCACAGCTTTAGAACTGTAAGTTGTAAGTTAATAAATTCCCATTGTAGAAGCCAACACATTTCTGGTATATTGCATTCTGGCAACTTTAGCAAACCAAAACAACAGTAATGGGTTTTAGATTGTACACCAAAGCACAAGCAATTTTTTTAAGAAAAGATAAAATGGACTTCATCAAAACTACAAATTTTTCTGTATTGAAGCATATTATCAATAAAGTGGGAAGATGACTTATAGAATGGGAGAAATATTTGAGAACTAGATATTTATGAAGGTTTAATACCCAGAATATATAAAGAACTCCTACAACTGAACAACAAAAAGACAAAAAAAAACCAACAACTAAAAAACGGGCCAACAATTTGACAGATTTTCTCCAAGGAAGTACATGAGAAAATGTTCAATGTTTTTAGCCGTTAGAGAAACAAATGATTTTAGATTTCTTAGCTCAATGTTATTATCCATTAGTTTTATTTATTTTATTTTATTGGCTTTTAAAAAGAGGAATTTAACAAGTTGCTAGTTTATAGTTCTAAGGCCGAGACAATGTCCCAATTAGAACAAGTCAATAGAAATGCCCAATCAAAGGTATCCATCCACGGAAAGATACCTTGGTTCAAGAGTGCCACTGAAGTTCAGGGTTTCTCTCTCAAGTGAGAGGGCACATGGTGAACACAGTCAGGGCTTCTCTCTCAGCTGAAAGGGCACATGATGAGTAAGGCGTCATCTGCTAGCTTTCTCTCCTGGCTTCCTGCCCCATGAAGCTCCCTGGGAGGCATCTTCCCCATTCATCCCTAAAGGTCACTGGCTTGTGGGCTCTCTGCTTCTCGTGGGTATGTCGTTCTCTGCTCTCTTTGAATCTCCCATTCTCCAAAATGTTTCCTCTTTTATAGGACTCCAGAAACTTCTCAAGACCCACCCAAATAGGTGGAGACATGTCATCACCTAATCTAGTTTAACAACCACTCTTGACTAAATTACACCATCCAGGGAGATGATCTGATTACAGTTTCAAACATATGGTATTGAATAGGGATTATTCTACCTTTACGAAATGGTATTTAGATTAAAACATAGCTTTTCTAGGGGACATACATCCTTGCAAACCAGCACAGGTGTTAAGCGAAGACACAGAAATAAACAGAACAAGATCTACTATGCAATATCATTCTCTTTTAAAACTCATCCTTGGAGTTTCACTGTAAAGAGAAAGACCCATAAAGTCCCAAGTCTGTTCCCTGGTGTTGAGACCCAATCAGTAATAAAACGCTGGAAAATGTAATGGAAAAAAGGGGGGGAGGGATTCAGTTTAATATAGCTACAAAAATGATAAAACAACTGGAAATAAACTTAATAAGGAACACCAAATACCTATATATTTATTTTTTTCATTCTGTTCTACATATACAATCAGTAATACACAATATTATCACATAGTTGCATATTCAGCATCATAATCATTTCTTGGAACATTTAGCCATTAGTTTCAGATTAAAACTAAACTGAGATACCTAGGAGAGCTATTATGAAAAAAGCTGAAAATAATAAGTATTGGTGAGGATGGGGAGAAACAGGAAGCCTTACACATTGTTGGTGGCAATGTAAAATGTTGAGGAAAACATTTTGGAATTTCCTCAGAAAATTAAACATAGAATTACCATAAGGCCTGTAAATCCCACTTGTGGGGAGATGCCCAAAAGCACTGAAAGCAGGGACTTGGACAGATATCTGTATACCAGTGTTCTTAGCAGTGTTACTCACAGGAGCCAAAAAGGTAGCAATGCAAGTGACCATCAACAGATACACAGATAAACAAATGCAGCAGCCTATCCATACAATGGGATGTTATTCAGCCATAAGAGGACATGAAGTCCTGGTACATGCTACAACATGGATGAACCTGAAGACATTGTGATAAATACTTTGAATAAGCAATTCCATAGAGACAGAAAGCATACCAGTGGTGAGTAGGGGTAAGGGAGGGTAAAATAGGGAGTTGTCACTAAATGAGTATGCGTTTTGGTTGAGGATGATGAAAATAGTCTGAAAATAGATAGCAGTGAGAGTTACAAAGGATTGCCAATGTACTAAATGTCAAAGAATTGCCTACTTAAAATGGTTAGATGAAAACAAAGCAAGACGAATAATAGCAATACATGCAATTTGAAAGAAAAGTGGTTAGTAGTCCAAATTTTCAAAAGAATCCCCTAAAAATTACAAAGAAAAAAAGAAAAAGCAATGGGGAAATAGCCAAAGTATATAAACAGGCTATCACAGAAAAGGATCATTTCAATTTCATCAGTGGACAAAGTAATGCAAATTATAATGAACAGCTGTTTTTATTGAGCCCATCTAATTAATAAAATTTAATGCCAGTTATAATCTACCAGGCTAGGTGGAAATTTTTTTAATGATTCAACATTATCATCTGGGAAATGTACCAAAGAGTGACTGCTCTGTCAGCTGGGTCTTGAAATGCAGGCAAAGTGATGCACAGTGCGGTCCTAGTTGACCCACAGTAGACATGGAAAGAGGGCAAGAGATAAATCTTAGCTCTTATAAACTACCGAGATTCTTGGTTAGTTCATTATCATAGAAAAATCTAGCTTAATTTAGCTAATAGAGTTTCTTCTATTTGAGTTTTCCTTTGGTAAGATTTAATGATAGCAATTGATTTTTAACCTTGAATTTAGACATAGCTATAGGTAAGTGATGGATCTTAGATTAGCAACACCTAAGAACCAAAGAATCACTTCACTGGTTTAGAAATGTTTTATGATGAGTTTCTGATAGGTGGTGAATTTTTGGAATGTGAAATCAAAATCATTTTGATTGCTGATGTTGAATTTCCCAGTTGTCTCCAATAGTGCCATAACATTGGAATATAAAATTTCATTGAATAATTGGTTTTAAAAGCTGATATGTTCTCTGATACTAAAAAGGTATAGAAATGACCAATTTTCAGGAAAAGTCATAGAGCATAGTGATTAAGAGTTCAGGCTTTGGAGCTAAAAAGACCAATGGTAGAATCTTGGCTTTGCCATTTACTAGCCTTCTGGCCTTGAACAGGTGACAATCTTTATAACCTCAGTTGCCTTGACCATACAATAGAGATTATAATAATAGAAACTACCTCATGAACTGTTGGGAACATTATTGCATGCTATGAGCTATGTTTTATAGGAAAAACCACAGCAACAGTAGGGGTAAGTAATGGGGATGGGACAAGAATTAAGGGGAGGTTTAGATTTCCTATTTGATGAGGGTGTGTTTATTGGTTATATTTCTCTTGGGAATAATGAAATTACCTAAAATTGAGAGTGTTGATGGACTATGGACTTTGGGCATTCTACTTGATACCTGATGAATGTAGGAGGCTGAAAGATGCACTAACTGAGAAGTAATGGTGAACAATGGTGTATACATATGATTGAGTATTGTGCAGCTATGAAAGGCAATGGGGTCATGAGGCATGCAACGAGTGTTAATGAACCTGTGGGACATTTGGTGAGGCAAGATAAGCCAGAAGCAAAAGAACAATTACTGTGTGATCTCCTTTAGAAAATGCATGTAAGAAAACAGGGGCCTAGATTATAAGTTCTTATAGCAGGCACATTTAGTCTGAAGTAGTAATTATTATTTCTGGACTCTGAGAGGATATTTTATATATCTATAACAGTATTTAGAGATAAGAACAAAGCTGATCAGATTGGGATTAAGGTAATTCAGAACACAGGGGTAAGGAAGACATTGTCTATATTTTAGAACCATACCTACTTTGTGAGACCAAAGGAAGAAAGTTTTATTTTTTCTGGAACCTAAATTTTCTGTTGCACATAATCTAACTCAACTTGTCCAGATAACTCATTTGAACAATTGAAATACAGGGAGCCCAGAATAAGAATGAGGGCCTTTAATCCTGTATAGCTTAATGTAATGCCTGGATATATCCTAGAATATATTAAGCAGATTATAGAAAAGTATTGGTAAGGTCCCTTAAGGGATGGGAGGAAAAATATGGAAATATTAAACTTTATCACCAGGGAAACCCCTGATACTGTGTCAAACATTAGGGACAGGGAAATCATTAGGCCAAGCCCTTGATTTTGAGACTTACTCTTGTGAAGCTTATGTAGATAGTGGAGAAACTTAGCCTAACTGTAGGTATGTCTAAGAGTTACTTCTAGAGGACCTCGTTTGTTGCTCAGATATGGCCTCACACTCTTTATACCCAACTCTGCAAGTGAAATCATTGACCTTTCCCCTACGTGGGACATGACATCCAGGGGTGAAAGGCTCCCTAGTGGCATGGGAGATGACTCCCAGGGAAGAGTCTAGCCCTGGCACAGTGGGATCAACAATTCCATCCTAATCAGAAGGGGAAAATAAAATATCAATGGCTGAAATAGTTCAAATAGAGTCAAGAGGCTACTCTGGAGGTCACTCTTATGCAAGCTTCAGTTGAATATTGCTACCTATCATAACTTGCCAAACCCTAACCAGAACCATCCCAACCAATCATAAAGAACATCTAGGGCAATATATAAGATTCTACACAGTCTCCATGCACAAGAATAACTTTCCAGAAACCTATAACCTCCAGATGGATCTGTGCACAGATAAGTCCTGAAAATCTCCAGAACATCAGCTAGTTCCATCTCCCTATCCCATATTATTGACAGCCCCTTCCAACGTGAAAAAGTTAGAATGGTCATAGCCCAAATACCCCAAAAGAGTGGGATAGAAAGATCAAAGGTGATAGTGGAGTTATTCAGAGAAGTTAGAGTTTAACAAACAAATATGATATCATTAAATTGATGATTCTTTTATTCTCCAGTATCTTAGAGTCACTAGAAATAAAAGCCTAAAATTGTGGAATTGTAACCCATACAAACTCTGAAATCTGTTCTACAACTAATTGTTGTGCTGTAGCTTTGAAATCTATTGCTTTTTTTGTATATATGTTATTTTTCACAAAAAAAGAAAAAAAAAGTCGGTGGTGATTGTGATGATAAAAAAAATACTTATTCGTTCTAGCCTCCTATATTCTGGAGCAGCTAGAAAGAAAAATCTGAGATGATGGTATGGTAGCCCATGACAAACTCTGGGATCTGTCCTGTAACTACTTGTTGAAGAGTATTTGAAACTATTGCTTTTTTCTTTCTTTGCTTTGTATATATATATATATATTATACAATAAATTAAAAAAAAACTGTTGGGAGCATTGATAGAAAAATTTGAAAAATGCTTAGCCCATTCCTATGATTATTATTTAGTTGATGCCTTATCATTATTTTTACTAACAAATTCCCTCACCTCTATGAAGCATGTGTTCTCACATCTTAACATCTTGAAATCAGGCTGCATCTTATAAGTAGTAGTACTTTAGAGTTAGAGTTACTGAATGGTAAATAAATCAGGATGCAACTTACAGTAGATGGCATCTTCGAGGCTGAAGGAGCATCATGGATGGGTGATGTCAGCTTGCCATCCTCCAGCAGTGCTCACTGCCTTGCAGAGCCTCTCTTTCCTGTCACTTCAGCTATTCAAATTCAGAATCCCAGTTGTTTCCTATAGGCTTTGGGAATGTTCTCTCTTGTATCGTAGAGTTTTCATATGGCATTCTAGGTAGCGAAGGACTTAAATCAGAACTAAAAATACCCAAACAAAGAAGGCTGGCCATTTGATACCTGATTCATGCCTAAGTGCCGTATGACCAATTCCAGGTGCTCTTCTTGACCTACAGTTCTGACCACAACTATGGCCAAAATATTCCCATTACTTTTGTCTCTGCAGTCTCTACTGTACATGGCTTCTTTTCTCCCAATTTTTTCATGTAGATGTCCTGAAACCTTACCCTCACATATTTAGATTCTCGGTAACATTTTCCCTATGCTCCTTCTTTGCATTACAGCCATAAGCAATCTTCATAAACTTTCCATATTACTCAAAATGACAAGAGCCAGTGCAAAATTTTCTGATGATAACTATTCTTCTAAATGTCATTCATCTGTGTTGTTTTGAAAGTTCATTGTTGAGTTTTGTGATCATGACATTTGTATTATTTATTTTAATTTGCAGTTAGGAACATCTCAATGCTTTAAGGTAAGTGGGATAATTTAAGCTTGGGATTCCATGAGCCCTGAGATAAGTGTCATTTGGTAGATTGTTTAGTGGTTATAAGTTTCTCCCCTTGCCTGTACCCATGTCCCTTTGCATTATTACTTTAGTACTCCAAAGGTAAAGTCTGTTTTTTCCACCCATTGAGTCCAGGCTGGCATAGTGACTTGCTTTGAAAAATAGTATGGGGAAGAAGTAATATGGTGCAAATTTGGGAGCTTAGGCTTCAAGGGTTTTGCATATTGCACCAGCACTCATTTGGAGCATTGTTCTGAGCTCACCATATCATGTAGAAGCCTGGGATGTGGAGAGAGTGGTAACTCCAACTGTCCTGATTCAGCCCCAATCCCTATCTACTCATGACCTAATCACAGCTGCATGATGAGCCCAGATAAAATTAGCAGAAGGACACTACAACCAACCCACCATATCATTAGACATAATAAATTGCTATTTTGTTTTTGTTTTTGGCATGGGCAGGCTCCAGGAATCAAACCCAGGTCTCTGGCATGGCTTGTGAGAATTCTGCCACGGAACCACCATTGTACCACCCAATTGCTGTTGTTTTAAGACAGTAAATTTGGGGTGTTTTTTTATACCACAATAGGTTACTGGGAAAAGCCAAGTGCTTTTCACAGCTAGAGGCCTTTTGTTTTTCTGAATTAGAAGCTGAAATAAGGAGGATTGTAGGAAGAAACATGATGATGCAACCAAAAGAAAGGTTGTCACTTAAACTTGGTTCTGTCACTCCAGTGCTTGCAATATGTGAAAAGACTTGACTTGACAAAACTGTAAGGTTATGACTTTGCATTAGGTACAGCCTGTGGTGGTTAGAAGCTATGCATCACCCAGATAATACTGTTCTTAAATTTAATCCATTCCTGTGGTGTGAATAGTAAGTAGGACCTTTAGATAAGGCTACTGTGGTTAAAGTAAAACCTACCTTAATCAGGACCTGTCTTAATTCTATTACTGGAGTCCTTTGTAAGAGAATGAAATTCAAATAGAGACAAAGAAAGCCACAGGAAGCAAGAAGCTACCTCAGTGGAACATGGAAGAGAAAGAAGACACCAGGAGATGCTGCCATGTGCCTTGCCACGTGACAGAGGAGCTAAGGATCACCACAACCAGTGCCAGAATGCCACAATCTTCAAGGAGAAAGCATGGCCTTGATGTCTTGATTTGGACTTTCTTTTAGCCTCAAAAACATGAGCTAAATAATTCCCATTGATTAATCCAACCCATTCCATGGTATTTGCTTAAGCAGCCTAGGAAACTAAAACCGATGTTTATGCCAGAAGCATTGGGTGCTTCTATTACAAATGCCAAAATGTTGAAATAGCTTTGGAATTAGGTAATGGGCAAAGGCTAGAAGAACTCAGAGGTGCTTGATAGAAAAGGCCTAGATTTCTAAGCCTTCAATCTTGGGGTTTGTTCATATGAAACTTATCCCCACAAAGGATATACTAATCCTACTTAAAATTAGGCCTAAGAGTCACTCCCAGAGAACCTCTTTTGTAGCTCAAATGTGGCCACTCTCTCTCAGCCAACATGGCAAGCAAACTCACTGCTCTCTCCCTCTCTCCAGGGGACATGACTCTCAGGGATGTAAACCTCCCTGGCGATGTGGGACAGAAATCCTAGAATGAGCTGGGACTCAGCATCAAGGGGTAGAGAAAACATGTTGACTGAAAGAGGGAAGAGAGAAATGAGACAAAATAGCCAGTGGCTGAGAGATTTTAAACAGAGTCAAAAGGTTATCCTGGAGGTTATTCTTACACATTTTATAGATAACCTCTTTTTAGTTTAAGGTGTATTAAAGAGGCCAGAGGGAAGTGCCTGAAACTGTAGAGCTGTGTTCCAGTAGTCATATTTCTTAAAGATGAATGTATAATAATACAGCTTTCACAATGTGGCTATGTGATTGTGAGAGCCTTGTGTCTGATGCTCCTTTTATCTATGATATTGGTAAATGAGTAAAAAATATGGATTAAAAATAAATAAATAGTGTGTGTGGGGGGGAACAAATGTTAAAAAAAAAAAAAGGCCTACATTGCTTTGAGGATACTGTTGGTAGAATTACGGATGCTAACGGTACTTCCAATGAGGCCTTGGAAATAATGAATATGTTATTGGAAACTAAAGGAAAGGTGATCCTTATTTTAGAGTGGCAAAAAAACTGAGTGAAATTGAGTTCTGATGTCAGATGGAAGGCAAAACTTGAGAGTGATAGACTTAAGATATTTAGCTGAGGAGATTTCCAAGCTAAGAGTGGAAAATGTCGCCTGGTTTCATCTTGTAGCTTATAGTAAAATGTGAGAGGGAAGAGATAAACTGAGAACTGAATTCCAAAGCACAAAGAAATGGGAAATTGATGGTTTAGAAAATTCTGAGCCTCTGTAAACTCATTCCCCAGAGAAGAGTGCTCCATGTGAGGGTTTAACAGAACGTAGAACCAGTCAGCAAGCTCAAGATTAGAGGTGCAATTACACAGGAACGATCTATGGAAAGTCCTTCTCTCTGATGGTTTGTACCCTTATGTAAGATATGCAAGGCCAACAAGGTTTTTTTTTTGCGTACTTTTCATGAATGGAATCATTTCCAGCTGGACTAAAAAGGCAGAAAAGGGACAAATTGAAGAAAAAATTCCTTCATGGGTAGAACCAAGGAAGCAGAGGTCTGGACTGAAAATACCTCCTCAGGCCAAGGGAGAGGACCTACCTATGTATGTGGCAGGGTGAGTCTTCCCTGGTGCTTGGAAAAGGTGGGTCTTCTGCCCCATTTTTCAAGAAGTGTGAAGCCGCCCAATTTTCAGAAGGAATGGATCCTGTGCTCCAATGTTCATGATCAAGTGGCCACTGAGGCAACACAAACACTGGAAGTGTGGGGCTGCCATTTCATCAGGTCCAGAGGACAAAATGTCTCTTCTGTAGATGACTCAGACCTTGAAATCTAATGGAGCTTTCCCTGCTGGGTTTCAGAACTGTTTGGGACCTGTGACTCCTATTTTCCTTACAATGTCTAGCTTCTGGAATGGGAATATTTATCTTATGCCTATCCCTCCTTTGTAGATCAGAACCAGATAACTTCCTCGCTAGGTTTCACAGGTCCATAGATGGAGGGGAGTTGTACCCCGGGGGAAACCCACACCAATAACTGATTTTGATGAAACTTTGTTCTTAGCATTTTTTTCTGAAATGACTTAAGGCTTGTAGAATGTTATGGTTGAATGAATATGTTCTGCATGTAGAAAGAAAATGTCTTTCTGGGATCCAGACAGTGGAGCATGGTAGTTTGAAGCTGTATGTACCCCAGAAAAAACATGCTCTTAAACTTAATCCCTTCCTATGGGTGTGAACCCATTGTAAATAGCACTTTTTGATGAGATATGACCAACCTCACTTAAGATAGGTTTTATCCTATTATTGGGGTCCTTTGTAAGAGAATGAAGTTCACACAGAGAAAAAGAAAGCCATGGGAAGCAAGAAGCTACAGCAACAGAACCCAGAAGAGATGGGAGAGACCAGGAAACTGACCATGTGCCTAGCTATGTGACAAGGAAACCAAGGATCACTGGAAGCCAGTCCCAGAATGCCATAATCTACAGTGAGAAAGCACTGCCTTGAGGACACCTTGATTTGAACTTTTCAAACTGTAAACTAATAACTTCTTGTTTAAACCAATCCATTACATTGTATTTGCTTGAGAAACCTAGAAAACTTTTACACAGCCCTTTCATCAAACTATCACAAAACATTCTTCTAACAAGTTTCATGTCCCTATTTAACAATTTCTCACATTGCAACATATAGAGGTGATATGATTCGTTCAAGAAGTGGGAAAGGGAAGAGCCCAGAATAAGCTGGGCCAGAATAAGCTGGTTTATGATACTTCCTGGTTTTCATCATTCTGTTTTCTTTATGATAAGATGGGTCTAGAACAGGTCAGCAAAATACTGCCCCTGGGCCAAATCCAGCCCACTATCTGTTTTTTGTTTGTTTTTGTCAAAAACAAATTTTATATCCATTCAAATCAACCAATTTCCATACTAGTTCTGTGCCAGGTAGGGTAATGAGCACTACAGACACCCAAAGGTATAGGAAGACTTGGGCAGATAAAAAGCATACCTTCCCACCAGTGAAGTCCCATACTGTCTCCCAATCTATGTACATGTATCTTTTTAAATGCAATTTTATTGAAATTCTATTCAACACCATATAAGCCATCCAAAGTATACAAGCAGTGGTTCACAGTATCATCATATAGTTGTGCATTAATCACCACAATCAATTTTAGAACATTTTCATTACTCCAAAAAAAGAAATAAAAAGAAAAAGAAAACCCAAAACATCCCATACCCATATCTCCTATACCATCTGTTTTTGAATGCCTGTGAGCTAAGAATATATGTATATAACATTTTTAAATACTGGAAAGAATATAAAAAAGAATAAAATTTCACGACATGTGAAAATTGTATAAAATTCAAATTTCAGTGTCCATAAATAAAATTTCATGCAATCACAGCCACATTCATTCATTTATATATAGTCTATGGCTACTTTTTCACTACAACAGCTGAGCTGAGTAGTTGCAACAGAAACCATATGCAAAACCTAAAATGTTTACTATCTAGTTCTTAATAGAAAAAGTTTGCCAACTCTTGGTCTAGAATGCAGATTTAAGAATATTCTTTTTAGGTCACTGTATTGTGTTAATCCCATGGCAGTATCTGTGAATCCATAAATAAATATATCCAGCTGACTCTTCACCTCATCCTCACAGTCCTCACATCTTGTTGGTCTAATGTGCAAAAGTACAAAAATATTTAAGTCCTAAATTTGGTTGGGAGAAGAAATAAAGAAGTGGAAAGAGCAACAGAACAATTGATCACTGATCGAGAGTTTGGTGTTAATTGAAAAAGTGACTCCAAAATGACTTAATTGCACTCCTTACTTATGTTTCTTTCTTGGTACCACTTCTAAATCTCCTCTTTTATAGATTCAGAGATGGAATAGCAAACTAACTCAAAATTAGCTCTATAGCATAACATTTTTTCCTTTTGTTTGCTTCTATCATTTGCAATTAAAATAAACCCTCTAATAAATCTTAATTGTCACAATGTGGTTGACAATGAATAAGTATATTAGTGAAAAGATTACACATTCTTTCTTGTCCACCTGACCTCATGGGCTTCCTGGCAACTATAGACTTAGCCCCTCCCTGCTCCACTCAAAAATATAAATCTCAAATTCCCCTATGATTTTTAAAAATTATATTCAGGACCCATTAATATACTTTTCTTTTACAACAGTTGAGGAATTATGGAACACAATCTCAGGATATCAAATTGAAAGAGGTTTAATTAGAGGGACAATTATTATTAGACCTAGAATATATTTCCTTCTACTGGAAATGTCAGTTATGAACGACAGAAGCGTAAACAGATCCCCTTTCTCTGTAATAATATAGTTTCAGGTATAATTTCTGGTTTACCAAAAACCTTTCTAAATGACATATAAAAGTTTCCCTCTTTTAGGCTTCATTTCTATTTTCCCGTGGCTTTTAGCTTTTTTCTATTAGACCATCTGTTCATATTTATTATTTGTGTCTCTTAACTTAGTGAACATATGTATTTGGTTTAAGTAACTTTTTTTTTTTTAAGTAGACTCATTTTGATCCAACCTCCAAATCACATTGTATTTGCCACATTCCTGAGAGGTCTGTGGGGATTTTAGTAGGAAACATAATGCACCTGAAGGATGATTGGAAGCAGCATGGGCAATGTACTGGTGGAAAAAAGGTTCAAAACAAATTTTACAATGGAGAAAGATCATTTGTCATTTGCTACATATCCACACAGTATTTATTTAACCAAGAACTATACCTCCTTTTGCTTCTTTTCCCAAAATCTATACACACACACACACACAACTATAAATATCCCCCATTAATTTTCTTCTTTCATTCTTAGCTATTGAGCATTTATTAATTCTTCACATATGGCGCCACCTTTAATAGATCTGATTTTTAATAACTAAATTTCAGTAAATAAAAATTCATTTAGGGCCATAACTATATGCCAGTTAGTAAGTGGATTTGTTTAAGGCCAGAAATGTTCCTAGCATTTGCTAGGCCATTCCATCACTTAGGGTATGTTCAAGTAACAGAAAATATAATTTTAAATTGTTTTTAAATGGGGCTTTTTATTGGCTTCTTTAGTGGGAAATGCAAAAGTAGGGTAAAGTTTGACATCAGTTCATCCAACAGATCAGTGACAGAAGCGACACCCATCTCTCCCCTCACATTCGACAGTCCGAGGTGCCATCTTCATCCAAAGATGCTGTAGGATGGCGGCCGATGGGCTTCTTACTTATTCACATCTGGTAAGAGAAAGAGACCACTCTTAGAATACCTCCCAGGTAAGTAAACAGGAACTTTCAACAAATGGATCATTTGTGTCTCATTGTTTAAATTTTGTTGCAAGTCCATTTCTGACCTACTCTTTGTAAAGGGATGGGATTTTGATGCGTGGTTTAAACTTGGAGATACACATATGGGAGCGTGAGGTCAGCTTTGAGTATCAGGGACTTTGTGGCTCTCTGAATAAAACTGGTGTTCTTGGTGGGGGATAAAATTGGATGTCAGATAAGCAAACACCAAAATCTGCTTCAGCTTTGTGCATGCGAAATGGAATGAGAACGTGGTGTTATAGAACCATCTCATTAGCTTCTCATATAGAACCCTTTCTGTACCTTCTTCTTCTTCTTTTTCTTTTTGTTATAGTTCTCAAAGAGCACATTTAGATAAAATAAAAATATTTTGTGTTTTAGTTTCATTATCACTATAAAATGAGTCATAAAATGTCTTTTTCACATTTCCAATTTAGTAACACTTCTAAAATAGCTTTATCATTTGTGTATTTTAAATGACTACTTGCCAGCACATTCAAATATATCCCATCACTGTATGCCTCCTTTGGGCTAGCCTAGTCACTCAAGCAGGCACTATTGTTCAAGCTCATGATTAAATGGGAGGTAGACATTATTTTTCCCCATTTTACAGAGAAGTCGGCTAAGGGCCAGGAATATTACATCATTTGCCTGAAGTTATCCATTTGCTAAGTTTCAGCTTCATAGCTTTAGTCCAAGTCTTTTGATACTAATTTCAAATTTCCTATACCATGCTAAAAACCTGATTGAAAGAAAACCCAATGAGGATGAATTCCTTCCTGTTTTGATTTCTGCCATGTCTGGTATAGGTGCTCAATAAACCTTTGTTGAATGGATGAATGATTAAATTCATAAGGATATGTGAGTAGAAAATGTCATGATCCTGGTAAGATGATCCCTGTGGATGCAAAGCATACATGGGGAAGTGAGATTGATTTTATAAGACATTAAAATATTCTCATCGAAAATTTTTTTTACCACAGTGGGTGCAAGGGTAGTTCAATGGTAGAAGTTTCGCCTGCCATGTGGGAGACCTAGGTTCAATTCCTGGCCCATGTTCTTCCTCTGCTCCCTCCCCCCAAAAATCAACAAATGGTCCTGCAATAATGAAGTATTACATGGAAAAAGAATGAAATGTGACCCCCACCATACAGCATACAAAAAAAAAAAGTTTTTGACCACAGAGATGTCCTAAAGTAAAGTCAGAGTAGTTAAGGGAATATCTGGTTCATGGCTCTTTTCCTTCTTAATGACTGAGTTCTAGAAGAAGATGACAATGGGAGCAGAGGAACTCATACAATCAGATCATCTTCAAGTTCCAAAGGACCTAAAATGTCATCCAGGACCTTTGGAACATTACACCCAATGACACATGATTACACTTGTGAAACAATGCTGGTTTTTACTTAAATGCCCTTGGTGCTGAGAATCTCACCACCTTCCTGTTCAACCCATGTAATCATTGGACTACTCCAGGAAGGAGAAAGTGAGTAACATAAAGCTTTATATATGTATCTCCAATCATGCAGGGCATTGTCTAGGGCAGCTCTGATTTTTTATTTTGAAAGATGCTCCTAGCAAATGAAGAGCAAGTTCCCATATTATACATTAATGTGACCATGAGACATCATCTTCTTTTCTAATCCATGAGAATACAAGGCACTGTACTACATGTGAAGTAATTTCTACTTAGAAATAGTGACTGAGCACCAGTGATTTTGAATTATGTGTTTACAACAATGTTTATTATTCATCATCAAACCCTGACAGCCTGTGATAAGTCTAACTATAAAATGTTAAGAGGCAGACAACATTATAGGGATGTGTTGATTTCCTTTAAGATTTGTTACACTAAGGAAGAAAATGCTCTAATTATTTCCGTATTTTTATTGAATCTTTTAAAAATGAAAATAGATATGGAGGAAAAGAATTGAAGATGACCCATGGTTTCTTAATATATTCAGTAATGTACATTTTATTTAAAAGCAAAAATTTCAAAAAGATGAGCTTGAAGAAGTCAAGCCAGAAGGAAGCAGAAGATAAATTTATTTCAGCATCACTGTCCAGAAAATCCACTGGGTTGATTTTTATTGTTTTAAATGTAAATCTGGAGCAGTGCCACCCATGCTAGTCAAAGGGATAGTGCATTTTAATGTCAAAATGTTTATATTCTAGAGCACATTTCTCATTCCATTTCTCATAAGATGTTTTAAGTATGAACATCTGCATGTAAGCCTCTTAGTATTTTCAAATTGGAGGCTATTTTGATATGAGGATGAAGTCATGCAGTTTAAAATATATTACTAAGAAAAGATAGCTGAAATTCTACGTACTGCAGCTAACCATACCAATCCATAATTCATAAGACTCAGTTGTCTGACTCCAGAGTTGGAGCTGTGACCTGGGAAGGAGTCCTGTGCATGTTGACGTCCAACAGAGAAAGAAGCAATCCACCTCCCCAGAGGTCAGAGGAGCTGTGGCAAGTCTCCATTGGTCTGATTTCCCAAAGGTTGTGTTCAGAGATAGAGTGAGGGTGATTTGAACTGAGAAGAAGCTCAGTAAATATTTATTGAATGAATTAATAGCTAAGGGGGATGAATAATCTCTGAATTGAGTGTAAAAAGGTCTGAATTTAAGTTCAAACACTACTACTAGCATGGAATAAAGCAGAGATTTGTTGTTCCTAGTCCAGGAATCATTAATCAAGAACAAACTGTCAAAGAATCAACCGCAAAGGGTTGAAGGAATATACAAGAAAAACAATACTTCTGAGTAGCTTCTCTGCTCCAGCCTCACTATTTTGTATACATTTTCCTCTTTTTCATCATAGCAGTCCTATAAGGTAAATACGATTATTCCCTCCTCCACCCCCCACAAGTGATGTTAAACAAGGAAGAACACTAGAATAGCTGAATTTTGAGAAAAAAAAAAGATAGAATTTAAGAGAAAGAGCATTCCAGGTAGCAATGGAAGGGAAATTTTTAAGTAAAATGTTTTTACAGAGTTATTGAAATTGTTCCTCTAAAAACAACCTCATGTGTTAATTTTGTCTGAGAAGAAATGTCAAGAAAACATTTCCTTTAATTCTTAGATTCAGTCTCTAGTTTCTGTTTGTACATAAATTCTGAAGTCCCAGAATTTGTCTTGTTTAGTTTCAAGAAGTTTTACTCTTGAAAACCAAATACTAGTTTTTAACAGAATTTTTTTTTTCATCAGCTTTAAAAGCCAATTCATGGCATGACACCCTCCAAATGAACTTGGAGAATAAACTGGATCAAATGCATGAATGCTTTCCTCCAGATATATTCCAGAGTTTCTGTCTATCCTAGGGCAATGGCAAATATAGGATATGCTTATTTTTTTCCCCAGGAGTACAAGGTTTCTTTGTACATTGCAATCAGAATTTCCAGACACAAATATTTACTAAGGAAAATAAATCAAAAACATGGAACACCTACTTAAAATTTGACAGGCGCATTCCACAACTCCGCTAATGAAGATACTGTGAGCAAGATGTTGGCCAGAGTTCAGCCTTACTGTGGACAGACAGGATCGGGAAAAAAAGGAAAGAAAGCAAACAAGCACTGACTAAGAATGGCTAAGCAAATACAGTTTTGGCTACAGAATCAAACAGCCATCAAACAGCCATCAATTCAACATCAGTACAAATTATATGTAGAGGCTTTTCCCAACATAGCCGAGAGGGTACCTACTAAGAGAATTCCAAATAGTTTTAGATCAGAGTAATGTAAGTGTATAGCACAGGATACTGTAGAAATGGTGACAGCTATGTCAACATTGCTAAAATAAGAGCTCAATCCAATCAATTCAGCCAAGCATGTGGTCATCTCAGTTGGACAAGTAACAGTCAAATCAACTTCTTGACCAAATTACCTAGACAACAATTCCAGACTATTCATTGTAGTCATTATGTAGATACATAGTAGAGATAGTGTCAATCTGATGGTTATAGGGTTTGCATTTTTGCCAGCATAGAGACCTAAGTGCAAATTTGGGGAGGCGGGCTACTTCTAAAATACATGCCAGTAACTTCTCACATCTCCCTCTCAAAAACTGTACAGTCCAGATGCCATCACCTCCAACCTGGAGTACTTCAGCTTTTCCCAGCTTGACCCTCTCCAGTCCATTCTTTTTTAAAGAACAACCAAAGTGATCTTTTCAAGGATAAACCTTATCATGCCTTCCCCTTTGCTTTCCTTTCTAATTTAAATACTATGCACGCTTTTTGCCATGACCTACACAGACTAGCTTGGTCAGGGTATAGCATTCCTCTCTAAGCCACCAAAAAGGCCTTTTTACACTCTAAAATGCCAAGGTTGTTGCTGATGCTGGGCCTTTGCACTTGCTGTTTGTACCAGTTTGAAGCTATTATGTACCCCAGAAAAGCCATGTCCTTCAATTCTCATTCAATATTGCTGGGTAGGCCCTTTTAAATTGATTCCATAGAGATGTTCTACCCAATTGTGGGTGGTAACTTTTGATTAGGTGGTTTCCATGGAGATGTGTCTCCACCCATTCAAGGTGGGGTTCCTTACTAGAGTCTTTTAAGAGGGAACCATTTTGGAAAATGCTTCAGAACCAGCAGAATGGACAGAGCCCCTGGGAAGCCACTTAAGAAGCATGGAGAGAAAGCTAGCAGACATTGCCATGTGCCTTTCCAGCTGAGAGAGAAATCCCAAACATCATCAACCTTGAACCAAGATATCTTTTTCTGGATCCCTTAATTTGGACATTTTTATAGACTTGTCTTAACTGGGCCATTTTCATGGCCTTAGAATTGTAAACTTGCACCTTAATAAATCCCCCTTTTTAAAAGCCCTTCCATTTTTGGTATATCACATTCTGACAGCTTACAAACTAAAACACTGTTCTTCTCAACTGGAAAGCTCTTTTCCTCTTTTTCATCATTTAAACTTCAAATCTCATACTTTAGAGGCTTTCTCTGAGTACCACAGATAAAAATAGCCTCCCCTTTCATATTGAAATACTCTCCTGTTGCCCTTTTAAAATTTTTGTAGTGCATATCATTTCCTGACCTTATGTGCTTTTTTGATTTGTTTGCACAGTCATTGTCTTCTCCCCTAGAAGGTAAGCTACATGAAAGCAAATACTTGATGTTGTAGATGGAATCATGCCCCCCACCCCCATAAGCCCACATTCTAATCCCCAGTGCCTGTGAATACATTATCTCACATGGCAAAAGGGGCTCAAAAGATGAGATTAAGTTATGGATCTTGAGGTGGGGAAATTACTCTCAATTGTTTGAGTGGGCCTGATATGATCACAAAAGTTTTTATTAGAGGGAGGCAAGAGGGTCAAAGTTAGAAAAAGGAGATGAAAGATTGAACCAGGGGTTGTAATGATGGCCTTTGAAGGCTGAAGAAAAGGGTACGAGCAAGGAGCAAAGGTGGTCTTTAAAAAATGGAAAAGGCAAGGAAACACATTCTTCTCCTGAGCCTCCAGAAAGAAACAGTCCTGCCAACATTTGGACTTTATCCCAGCGAAACTTATTTCAGACTTCCAGCTCCCCACAGCTGTAAGAGAATAAATTTGCATTGTTTTAAGCCACGAAATTTGTAGTAGTGTGTTACAGCAGGAATAGGAAACAAATACACTTGGTTTGTTTTATTCTCCACCAGGTACACTGTATCCATACCTTCCTGAAACATGGTAGATAAGGAATATTTTGTTAGTGAGCAAATGGCAAACCATGTGCCCAAATTTTCTCATGGGAAGGCATGAATGCCAAAGTCAGTTAGGCTGTGTTCAAGTCAGAGCACTCTTAAAAGCTTCCTGTATTATTTTAAAAAGCAATAAAATTCCCTCCCCATTCTGTTTTGCTTTTTTCTCTAGTGGGTGACAAAATATAATGAAATGTATTTTTGATCATATCATTTAGGAGACATTTAAAATATGACACATGCCAACTTCTAGGTTTACCAAAAGCTTTCTATGAACATCTTTCTCTTTCCCAGGAACTGAACTTCAGGGATATCATGTTCAAGATGAATATATGTGTCCTTGCAGCTATAAATTCCTCCTCAACACAGATGTGCATATTGAAGGGAATATTTTGTTGAGGAAATATGGTTCTGCTTTGTAGAAACTAAAACCAGTCCAAATTTGTTTCTTTGTAAAATGCGTAGTGTTAATTTTTGCTTTATCTTTGTCATTAGTTTATTGACAATATTTCCAGGTTTAGTTGTAAGGATAGAGTAAGGAAGAAAAGAAACCAAGGTAATCAGATAAAAATGCATAAACTGTAAGTCAAGTTCTCCTTAATATCCAATACAACTGATTCATATGGTATTTATCCAGGTAAACTAGCAGAAGACGAATTGCCCACAATATATTGAGCTCTTTAACCAATACTCTGTGAATATAGACAGAAACATATGCTACAAGTCCTGCATGTTTCTTCTTGCACCATACATTTAACCAGTGAAAGGAAAACTTCAAAAAGAACAGAAATTGCATTTGAATGAAGTGCCAAAATGTCATGCACATTTCACAGATCTCTCTCCTGAGGCTATAACTCCTCAGAGAATTATTCTTTTTTCTAATTTTTTATCCTTCAGCATTCTGAGAGTATTTGGAATTCTTCAAAATAAAGGCACTCCAGTTTATCCACATAAGGAGAGTATCGGTGTGATTACTGATACACTTCCTATATGAAATTTGGATGAAATATAAACTACCTATTATGTGAATTCAGTTCAACAAGTGATTTTACTGATCTAGTGTAGCATATGGCATCTTGAGATACAAATAAACTTAAATCAGTTACCATCCCATTTTACGAGGGGTGCTCCTTGCCTATAAATGTCACTGGATCTCTTTAAAAATATTTGAAATGAGTCTTTGTCAGTCGATTCTATGAAGCTCATAGAAGGCCTAAAATGATCCAGTGACCTCAGATGTGTGCCCATGCATGTGCATAGTTTATGGAACAGCTGTTTTAAAGATGCATTATTACAAAAGAAACAATATGCAATGAGGTTGTGGTATTAATTTTAAATCTCTTCATGAAAGATCACCAATACCCTGATTCAGACATGAAGAGTTTCACTGATAGAGACTAATAGGCATTAAATAGTTACAGTGTGTTGGCCAATGTTCAAAGCATGCTGCGTGTATTACCTAATTTCATTCTCACAACCATAGATGAGATGGGTAGTATTACAATCTCCACTTTATAGATGTGGAACTGGAGGCCCAATGCATTGATATAAGCTGTATGGTTGAATTGGTGGCAGAACCTTGAAACTTCAAGGTTCAACTTGACTTTGAAGTTTAGTCTCTTCACTATTTCATTCAGGTGCCCCCAGAAAAGGATCCTGAGAACACATGACTGTCCTGAAGGACAGTTTTCTTTCAGTTCCAGATTCTTCATTAATCCTCCCATTTCTTCTCTGTGTATACTAATTTGCAGAGAATTCTCTAGTTGGCTTCCTGCAATTGCTTAATGATCAGCAGAGTATTTATTACTGTACAAAGACTCCAGATATCTATGAAATGCTGGAATTAAGAAGCATCTTCCCCACAAACACTTAAAGTGCATGTTCTGCAAAATATCTGTCTGTGATCCCAACATTGCTCACTTTTCTGTCTGTTTGGACAGTTGCAGAAGTTAACTAGATCACCCACACTTTCTGAAGAAATAGAGTAACTTCCAGACAGAGTGCTACCTGAAGAATTCCTCTCTCCCTTGTGTCCCCCCACATCCGTATGCAGGTTAGACACCAATAACCATATTCCTCTCTGTATCTTAATCAATGATTTCCTCTGACTACTGCCACTGAGGGGAATCGTCCCAGTGGTATATGGGCTGTTAGGCTACCAGCAGTTGCAACAGGTCTGGAGACATAGTTCTCTGCTGGAGAAGAGGACTTAGCTTAAGTCCTCAGACAACTCACAATCAGGTAGGGGATTGTGGTAGACAGTGTTGGTCTCCTACATACTAGCCATTCTTTTCTTCCAACTTCTTGGCAGAGTCTCCCTTCCATGATGGAAAATATGAAGACCGGTTATTTTTTTTCCCCAGCTTCATTTGCTCCTGGACATGTCCATGTGACCTATTTCTGGCCAAAGTTACCTGGGGCAAGCCTGCTGGAGAGTTTGTGGGAAAAATTAACCTGTTTGACTTATATGAAACAGAGATAGGTAAGAGCACCTCTTTCTCCTCTTCCTGCTCTTCCCCGCTTTTATCCTGCTCTTAAATGTTGCACTGTGAAGACTTTGTGTTTGAATTTCTGTGACCATTTTGTGACTGTGAGAAAAGACAAGGTAGCAGGTTGAGGAAAGCAGAGTGAAGTTAAAGAACCCGGTCTTTCATGAGGTTTGAAACCACTGAAACAACCTTGGGACCAACTAGCCCTACACTTTTTTTGTTATTTGCAAAAAATGCACAATTCTTAAGTCAGTTCTAATTGGGTGTTCTGTTTCTTGAAGCTAAAAACAGTCTGCCTGATATAGGGAGACAACACATAAACACAGAAAATATTTTGAGAAGAATCTAAAATATTGTATATTAAAGTGAGAAAATATTTCTGGCAAAAAAAGTAAGTGAGAAAGGAAACAATAAAATAGATTAGATGCAAGCTTCATGGAGAGGGTGGAATTTCACCTGGACCTCAATTTCTTTTTAACATTCCAGTTAAGAGAGTTTGTCAAATTAAAACGTTTTGGGGGGAGGGAAGAATAATCACATTATTTTCCTATTTTGCATCAATGTGTGCATCCATTAACTATTGGCAGGAAGAAAAGGAAGGTGCAAACATTCAAAGAAGAGAATTTTGCGTTGTGAGTGACCTATGTGGTATTGACACATATAAACTTTGAAAAATCTCGAAGAAAACTGGATCAATATTTAAATGATGTGGGAGTCTCCATTTTAAAATCCAAATAGATTAAATTCCTAAAGAGAATCTACACATAGCATTTCTAATGAAAGTAATTTTGTTTGAAATGCCACATTATCATATTATAGCTACAATCAGCATTATAGGGCAAAAAGAGCAATCTGACTTTTCCCCACCATTTCTTTATGATATAAAAATAGTCATCAGTTTTTCTCAGTTGGGAATTTTAGAACAATTTCTGCTTTTTCCCTTAAACTCTTTATTTATTAAAAATTAAATTATTCCATTTTCATCCATATCTAATATATTTGATATACTGAAACTCCCACATTGATCGTGTAGTTTCATTTCAGTTCTACTTAGTTTCACCACCATTCCATATCAGGCTCTTAAAATAAAATCTAGGCAATGGATATAACTAAATAACCATATATATTTATATATATGAATACACACACTGTTATACTATTCATATATAGAATTAAATGTATGATCACTATATATAAAATAAATAAGATCAAATGACGCATACAGTGATTATATTTGTGAATGTATCTCTGCCCATATGCATAGATACATTATCTTGAATATAAAGTTGTTTAAACAATGTCAGGGGCAAGCCTTAGCTGTGCTGCTCAGAAATCTCAAGACCTTGGGTTGTGCACTGTACTGTGATATCTTTTGAAAGAAGTTGTGGTTTAATTAGTCACCTTATGTCATCGCCTTTCAGTTTTAAGTTTGCACAAATGGCCGTGCACTGTTTGGGGAATGAGAGAAATACACCATTTTACTCTAATAAAACACAGAGTCTATGTGAAAAATGCTTTCCTTCACATTTGTGTCTTGCTTTCATGCCTCATTAAATAGGTTAAAAATTTAATAATTTCTGAATAAAGTGAAAACTTCACCTCTGTGAAGTTTGATGAACAACTCTGTGCAATCCATTCACGTAAATTTCAATAAGCTTAAGCAATTAAGACCCCTTGGGGAATACAATCAGAAGTTTTGTTGTGTGTGTGTCAGTGGGGGTGGTGGGGGTAGGGATGCCCCTCTTTCCACCTTATCTGACAATGTGGCACAATTTGCTTTGATCATATGTAAGTACTATGTGTTCCATATTTTGTGTGTATTCTTTGGAAAACATACTCTCTGTGGTTAAGGAATTTTCTGCTCTGATATTGCTATTGAATTTTGTTTCACTGTTTGAGCTTTCTGGTTCACTTCTGGGATATTGCTATTGACTGTGTGCAAAATTATCTCCTTGGGCCAGAAAATTCATCTGAACATAGCAATGCTTGACTTCATCCCCAGAGAGAGCCTGTATTGTCTGATGAAAAGACAAGTGAATGAAAGCCAAATGTGTTTATACACCATACGTGCATCGTGCATGTGAGTGAGTAGAAGTGTTTGGGGGCTGAGACAGGAGCACAAATGTATTATACTTGTAATGAATCCTGAAAAGTCCAATGAATCAATGCTTAAGATACACACAGGAGTTCAGAACACTCCGAAATTTATCAGTGAAGATTTGGTTGTGCTGATTTATGCCTAAGGTTGCCCCAAATAGTGTGTTATCAAATTGTGTAAGCTATCAAATTTTTTGTATGAAGAAGCAACTACATAAGGGATGATGTGAAATTTCTACCTATTCTCTAGTTATAGTCTGTGAAGGTTTTGTGCAGCATTTTACTGATACTAACAAGTGTATATAATATATGTATGCAGCATAAAGGATGATAATAAAAAGAGCACCTGTGCCTCCACTCTGCCGCTTTAGAAATAGAAAATTACAGTATCTTTGAAGTCTCTTGTGTTACCCTTTTTAATTGCAAAGCACTTCCTTTCTGACCCCTCCCCAAGTATCTATCATCCTGAATTTTGAATAATCCATTTCCTTTCTTTTCTTTATAGCTTTGTAACATATGCACATATCTGTAAACAATATCTTGTGTAATTTTGCCTACTTTTTATATTTATAAATATAAGACTGTATGCATTCTTTGGTCACTTGCTCTTTTCACTCAGTATTATGTTTTCACTCATTATTATGTTCATCCGTGTTGATGTACACAATCTCAGCTCATTCATTTCCTATTGTTTTCCAATTTATGAATGTACTGCAATTCATTAAGCCATGTTACTATAACTATACTTTTGGTTTATTTCTAGGCTTTGCCTTGTTAATAAAACCTCTGTAAACTTTCTTGTGTATGTTGCCATTTGTATCTTTGCACACTCTCCTATAGAGTATATACCCCAGAGTAGAATCACTGGGTTGTAGGATGCAAGCATCTTTAACTATTCTGGTAATGGCAAATTGTTTTGTTAAATAGTTGTAACAATTTACACGCTCACCAGCAAAATATGAGGGTGCCAGGCAAGCCATCAACACTTGGGTTTAGCCAGTTTTAAATGTTTACTAGTTTGCTGAGTGGGCAATGACATCTCATTGTGATTTATTTTACATTTTCCTTATCGTCAATGAAGAGGAACCATTTTTCACAACTGTGATGATAATTAGTGTTTGTCCTTCTGTGAGATGCTCATCCAAGTCTTTGATAAGTTGTTTTGCTTCTTATTATTAATCTGCAAAAGTTTTAGACTATTCTAGATGGTAATCCATTGTCAGAAAAAAACCTACTTAGACTCATTTTTTACACTCCTTAAGGTATCTTTTGATGAACAACATTTTGTAATTTTAGAAAGTTAAGTTCATCATTATTTTATGACTATTGGTGGAATATACTTTACTGCCAAGAAGTTTGCAGAGATCAGTCATTCTTATTTCTGATTTTAAATTGAATGTTTAACTTTTCATTATTAAATATATTTTCTGAAGATTCTTTTGTTATTCTGTGTACATTGATTGATCCAAGAAAGTTTCATTTACCTTTTATTAGGTTGGAGTTTTTATCATGACAGTATTTTTGAAAAACAATTTTTTCAAATGCTTATTTTCCAATCTATTAAGATAATCATTTGAGTTTTCTGATTAAACCAACCTTGCTTTCCTGAAATAAAGCCAACTTGATTATGGGGGTTTGCATTCATTAAATTTCCTGCTGCATTTGATTTGATGATCTTATAATAGGATGTTTTTTTAAATGTAAGTTTCTGAGATAGAGTGCCCTGAGATTTTACCACCTTCTACTTTCCTTGTCTCAAAAAATTACTTAGAAATTTTTCTCTGTAAGATTGAGATTTTAAATTTTCTGAGTCAGTTTTGTAACTTACATTTTCTAAGAATTTGATTTTTCCAATAAGGTTTTCAAATTTTTTCACGTAAATTTATTCAGTTTTCTTTTAATATAAGCTGAAGCTTTTTCATCCATCCCCAGTCTTGCTCATTTGTACTGTCTCTCTGCTTTCCTTTCAAGAAATGTTTCAATTTATTAGTTTTTATAAAGAACAATATTTGTTTCCTATTTCATCACTTTTTTCTCTTATTCTTATCATGTTCTGCTTTTGGATATTGTCTCCCTTATATTTTGATATGCAGTATTTTCATAACTTGAAGTATGTTTGTAATTTCCATTGCTTTTTTTCTTTAATTAGTAGATTATTTAGAATTGTGTTTCTTTTAATTTTCTTTTTTTGGGGGCGGTGTGCATGGTCTGAGAATAGAACCCGGGTCTCCCACACGAAAGACAAGCATTCTACAACTGACCCACCCGTGCACCCATTTAACTTTCTTCTGATGTTTTATTTTCTTTATTGCTATTGATTTCTAATTTTTTTTTTTTTGCTCTGTGGATATATAACCTGATGAATGATACTTATTCTTTGACATGTATTGAGACAGGCTTTATTGATTCGAATAAGGTCAATGTGCTTGAAAAGAGTTTATTTTCCAGTTTGGAAATAAAATGTTATAGATATATGTAATAGATATTATTGTATATATAATAGATAAAATTTATGAAATGTGTTATTCACATACTCTATATTCTTAATGGTTTTATATGCTTAATCTATTATTAATGAAAGGTATATTTATATAGCCTTTCCCCCTATGATGGTAATTTATCAATTTCTTCTGGTAGTAATTTCAAAATTTGCTTTATAATTTTGAATATTTAAACACATGTAATTTGTCTCTCCCTGGTGAATTAAATCTATTATCAATATATACAAATGTTTACCTCTACTATTTTTTTCCTTGAGGCATAATTCTAGCTATGTTAATATAACAATCCCATCTTTTCTTTATATTCAGTGTTTGGCTGGTATATATTTTCCCATAGTTTTAATTTCATACTTTTTGTGTTATCTTGTTTTAGGTTTGAGTTTCTGATAAAGAACATATAGCTATTCTGTTTTTTAAATTTCACTTAACAGTCTTTGTCTTTTAATTCTGGTGTTTAATCTATTTCTATTGATTGTGATTATCATAAATTGAATTCATTTCTAACTTTTTATTGTGAGATTTCTATTCTACTTTCCTGATGTTTCCTTTTTTCTCTCTCATCTTATTATTCTTTCTCTTTCCTTTTTTTAGTGTTTATTTTTGAACATCTAACAGCATATTTAATATAACCAGGTATAAATTTAAATTATAACTTTCCTATTCCAGAAAATGACTATAATTTTTAATATATAATATTTAAAATACATATATATATGTATTTTATATATATATTAATATATATATAAATGTGGAGTATTGCCCAATGAATCTTCATCGCTAAACTTCCACAGTTATCAAATTATAACCTGATATAGATCATATATTTTATTTCAGTATTACCTTTCCCCCATTTCCTTACCACTCCTATACCCTAATGGATTATATCAAGCAATTCCTAGTGATAAGACTTTTTCATCTATAAATATTTCAGAATGTACCTCTAAAAGATAAAAACTCTTTATTTAAAAATATGTAAAAAATAAACACCATCATTATCAAACCCAAATAAACACATTAATTGCTTAGCAGCATCTAACATCCAGTTAGTATTCAAATTCTCCCCAACTGCCCCATTACTGTATTTTTACGTTTGGTTATTCAAATCAAGTTCCAAACAAGGTAAAAAGAATGGTATTTGGTTGACAGGTATTTAATAATACTTGAAAGTGCTTTTAATCTATAACAGTTTTCCCTCATTTTTTTATTGAATAGACCAGATCATTTTCCTGTAGAATTTCCCATGTTCTGAGTTTGACTGATTGCATCCCTTTGGTGACATAGCACTTGCTCCTCTCTTCCCTGTATTTTCTGTAAACACATAGTTATATCTTAAAGACTTGATAAGATTCAGGTTTATTTGGTTGTTTTTGGCAAGAATATTTTGTTGGTGGTTCAATGTACTTTCTATAGCAATTTATCAAAGGCCCAAAATGTTTGATTGTCTCCTTTTCTGTGATGTTGAGATTGATCAATGGGTGTAAGTTTTATTACTCTCATCTATTCATTATACTCTTTACCTTTCACCATATGGCTTGGCAATAATTGATTGCCATTGCCTAGATACATAATTTCATTAGGGGTTGCAAAATGGTGATAATCTAATTTTAGCTTTCCTTCTGGGTCAATTAGCTAAAATTCTTCTATAAAAAATTACCTCTCCTCATCAATTATTTGACTTCCTGAGTTACAGTTCATATAGTGCAGGCAGAATAAATGCTAAATTACTTCCTTTCTTTATCAGTTTTCAAATAATGAATTGGTGCTTTACATTAGTAACCTCTAAATATGTCTGAGTTCTGTTTTGTGTGGTTTTTATTATCATTATTAGTGCTCACATTTTAAGATTTTTGATAAGTATTCAATCTATTACATTTGTTATTTTTGTTCTTGTTGTAATTTACATTCTTCGGAATTGGGAGCCTCTTCTATTGATACCTGGTCTTTTTGCCATGGCATCTATTGTGTAATAGCATAATATTCTTTAATAGCTTTCTTGTTTTCTAATATAAAATGTATCCCAGTCTTGTCTTGAATATTTCCTTGCCAGTCTTAAGAAGCAGTAATTTTCCCAATAAATCATAGTTTTTCTATGTTGGAAATGTTGGTAAAAGACAACAATCTCAGTTATCAGGATGTGCATTGCTACTGTATCCATCATTACTTCCAGGACTTTTCATGGTAACAGTTAAAAAGTAGGACTTATGCTAAATAGAATAAAGTGCATTTATACTAATATTTTACATTTAAGTTTAATAATTCAGTTTATATTTACTTATTAACTTTCAATTTTACATTTATATCCCTTTTCTATCTCTTCTATCCTACATGGAAAATAAGGTTGCTAAAAACATTGACATAATTACTTATTTTATACATATGCACATCAAATATATTGTTTTATACATGAGTACCATTTCAGTTATCCTCGTAGTTTATTTTATCCTTAGAATACATCTATCAGGGATATGTATTCAGAGTTCTTTAAATTTACTCAGAATAATCCTGTGGTTAAGTCTCCAACTTATTTAATTATATCACTTTGTTAAAAGTTTTAGCTCTTTTTAAAATTTGTTTGCTTAGTAATTATGTAAAACATTTGTATGGATCCAAAATCAAATTTTAAAGCCAGGTACATTCAGAGAATCCTGCTTCAATGTCTCTTCTCTCTGCCTTGTTCCTTTCCTTCTCCTTCTAGGTAACCAATTTCACTGTTTTTTTGGTTTATGTTTCCATTTAACCTAAGCGTATGTATGGACACACACACACACACACACACACACACACACACACACAGAGCTTTTAAAATAAAAGGCAGAATCCTGTTTTTTATCATTAATGGATATTGAGTTTTTTAAATTGCTTTTTCCCCATCCAAGACATGATCCTATAGTTTTTTTCCTTTAGATTGATTGCTTTTCTTTAGCTTGATTGATTTTTTCAACATTGCACCTGCCTTGCATTCCTGCAATAAACCCAACTTAACCATGGTGTATTATTCTTTTTGTATGCTGGGTGTTATTTTCTGAGACTCTGCCTCTTATTTAAATCTTCTGTTTTAGGTAACACACTGATGCTCACAATGCATGTCCTGGCTCTTTTCTGTGGGCTGTGGTTGCAATGTCAATTTAGTATTCAGAGCCTTTGCAGTATTTATCTAGTCTGTTCCACTTGTGTGCTGCTCAGAAGCCAATCTGAAATCTGGGCAATGGTGCTGTGTTGATTCTGGTTGGTTTTGTGCATGGGCTGCTCCAGAGTGTGTACAGGTTTTCACATACTGATTTAAAGCTTCCCTTTATTTAACTCACCTCTTTCCATATTCCTTCCACCATGGCCTTCTTGGGAGTTTGCAGTTGTCTCTTTGCTGTCATTTACCTAGTGCAGGAGAAAGGTATTTGACAGTGCTCTACCCTGTAGTCTCTGTGACAAGAGCAGTGATGTAGGGAAGGGGAGGCACAGGGTCTTGCATCAATGCAGAGATATTCAACAAGGTCTTTTTCCTTAGGGTGTTGGAAGGAAGCTGCTTGATAGTCAGCAGGGCTCCTTCCACTGTATCTGAGGCCACAGTGCCCAGTGTGGCAGGGGAGGGGATGTGCACTGCCTCTGCTAGCATTAGTCCAGAGTGTTAGTTTGGGCTAGACATTAGGGCCACATCCCTCGTCTCTACAGCCACAGCACAAAGTGGAGAGAGAGAAGTCATAGTTGCTTTCGTGGGTATTCACCTGGAACAGGACAAGTGTATTCAAAAGGGTTTCATCCTGCATGTCTTTTGGAGAGAGAGAGAGAGACTTTTAGTTTGACTATATTATTTCATTCGATCCACTGAGCATTTACAAATGTGCTCCTTTCATATATTTGAAGAAATTCCAATACTCATATCCCTATACTCTGCCACTTTTATCTTATATATAAACATAATAGATAAATGAGCATTTTGCCTTTTTAAGTTAAAAAAGCAGTGTTCTTTAATGGACTATATAAGTTCTTGCCTTTATCATTTAAATTAAGTGAAAAATGGTTACCCTCATGCTATACGATTTCAAAAAAGAATAATGCTAATGACACATATCTACATATTTCATTTTATGCAGTCCATACATATTGAGCCAGTAACATTAAAATAAGTGCATTAAAAGAATGGACATACCATCTTATCTTTGCCAAGGGCATGTTCAAATTTTCGTAAATTCAATGATATTTGCATATATTATATAATATTTTATGAGTTTAATAATTACTACATACAATGTTTTCATAAATTGTATCAACCTTTATATTTCTGCAATATGTTAACTTTATTATTTTAAATTATTTGCTTGGTTTTTATTTCCACAACTCTTGGTTTTCTAGAAATATTTTCCTTCCCTCTAAAAATTATTTATAATTCTTTCTATTGAAAGAAACCTAGTAGGTTGTAGCAAAGCCATCTTCAAAAATGCATATCAGAATTGATAACTGACAACGTCTCAGCTTCCTGGTGGAATCCAACATCTGATAAAATATTTGCATCTGAAGCAGATGGACAATCTTATGATTTCATATAAGTCAAGGTAAGACACAACTATGTGTTTGGCATGCACTAGCCATCACAATTGGCTTCCTAGGCAACAAAAATATCAAGATGAGCTATGGAATAGACAATTTGGAAAGAGCAGATTCAAAAATCAATTTGAGGAGTTTATATATTATACGTAAGAAATTACTTTCTCTTTCTTATCAGCACAATGCAGCTCCTGTTTGTGGACACTGCAGGATGTTTCTGACAGTGCTTGGAGACTTTTTGAGTTAAAGTGAACTGCTTTCTGGTTTTCTCAACTCAGAGCCTTAGCAAATTCAAGATGACCCTATTAATATCTTTAATTCCCCTGGGCAAATCTTTCAAAACTTTCTTCCTAATAATTGATTTCTCCCATCATTTCATCATCCATGTGTTAATAAGACTCAAGCCAATACACTCAGGAAAATCAGAGCAGGGACAGAAGATTTTCCTAACACAAACTGGAAACCAACAGACTTTTTAGCATTTTTACTATGAGGCAGCAGCCATGAAGAGGAGAGACTGTCATTACCATTTGGGCTACCTCTTCCTTCTGAAAAATGATGGCATTGCAAATATATTAAAAAATGTTCTTCAATTTTCTCAAAGTCTTTCTTCATTTTTTCAGGAAATGTTACTAAGTGAACTAATCTCAGCTTTGGGTAAAAGAATTCAGAAACTATTTTCTATTCATTCTAGTCTGCAGTTGCATGCACCAATCTCCAGCAACTTTTTGAAAGGTATTATTTGCCCAAGTCTGTAACTTCCATACTCATGTGATTATGAGGTAGAGACATGAAAACTTATTTGGAGCTTTATTTTTTTTCAAGTCTGGGATGGCTGGTGCTGAAAGAGTAATTCCATGTTGCCATCATGCACTCAAGATTATTCTGGTTTTTCACTTCACCACCTTTAACTTTTCTAAGGCTGATGTAATGCAATACATGTGAAACAGACTGGCTTTTATAAAAGGGATTTATTTGGTTACAAATTTACAGTTCTCCAGAGGAAAGGCAGCTGGATTTCTCTTCACATGGAAAGGTACACATGATGTCTACTAGCCTTCCCTCCTGGTCTCTGGGTTCAACCAACTTTCCCTGGGGTCATTACTTTCATCTTCTAATGCCTGGGTCTGAGCCAGTTCTGAGTGCCGAGCTGAGGTGTGCTGTGCTATGTTGAGTTCTGCTGAGCTCTCCTTTTAAGCCTTTGGTGAATTAAATTAAATTTCACTTATTGCAGAAGGCATTCCCCTTAGCCCACCGCAGATGCAATCAGCTGTAGATGAATTTCACATGCTGATGATTTAAGTCCATAGCCGCAGAACAACTGCGCACCACCACCTGACCACGGTGATACCTGAACCAGCTACTACACCATCTTTAGGGTGAGACATCTTCCTCCTGCTCATTAATCTGGAGAAAAAATGGCAAATTGATCTCCAGACAGGAAGTCTACATTTTAGGCAAGAAGAGGAAATGTGAAGGGCAGTAAAAAAAAAAAAGTGGCAAATGAAATACTAGGTCTTCTCTGTTGTAAAGAGCTTAACTAAATGTTCCAACCAGAAATTTCTGCTGCCATTCAATTGTTTGTCATTGTGTCACATGGGCAGCCTAATGGCAAGGTAGGCTGGGGAACATTGTCACCAAATAAACTGGGGTTCTATTTGTACGGAACTGGGAGACTAGAGAGTGGAAGTTTAGCTAAAAATATCTGTCACTGTGTTCAATATCATATATTCAAATTTCTTCAATAATAAGACCTCAGGAAATCTGTAGCTGTATTCCTTATTACAAAAGATATATGTGAGTTCATGAGTGTGTGTGTATGTGGCTGTATGTACATGTTAAAGAAGGAAATACCTACATGCAGAAAAGGAAAATGTCAACATTATTCTTATGCATGTTAATTTTTAGATTGACAAAATAATTTTTGGTCATTTTGCCCCTAATTCTCTTTTTGATATCCTAACTCTTGATCATTTCATTTTGGTATTAGTAAGCAATGATACAAATACTAAGCAATTATGTTTTCAAACACATTGAGTATACATGAGGTTAGATATGATACAGAATTATTGGTTCAATGCCAATGTCCAGGAAATTTTCTTCTATGAATTTAGTGTATATCCTAAAAAATAATGCATACATTGAATTTAGGGTAAGCAACTAGGGAAATAAAACACTTAAAGTGTTTCTTGTGACTTTGTCTAACTCAGGGAGCATATTATCAAAGAAATGGATTGCTGTTGGAGTCCTTGTCTTGATAGCTGGCTAGATCTATAGTCCTACTTTTCTCTTTTTCAAAAAAGAATGAGAAAAAATTTATCTGGTACTTATTTACAGGGATTGTATAAAAAGATTGAGGATTTAGTTAACAGCTCTTACAGGAATGTGATGGCATCTCACAGTCTTTCTTCAAGTCTTCCTAGAGGTGGGAGCCTTTTCAGGATACTGTATTTGGAGAGACCATTGGAAAAAAGTTTGATGTTCTGAGTAGCTTAAGAAGTAATACACACATTGCTCTTATTTTGTTAAAAATATAAGGAATTTCCAGAATTAATGCTTGCTTAATGCCTACTAAAAAAGTTAGGATATATTCTCTATTATATTCTTTAATGCAATACCTTTTCTTTCATAAGATAAGGATAGAGATAGTACCTCCAAGAAACTCCAAATCCTGGCTGTAGTATTTTCATAAATGGTGTCCATGGTTTTCTCTTTATTTTCAACCTTGACAAGTCCGATCATTATAAGATGCCCATGAATTGATGCAATTTTGTACAAGATAAATGTGTAACACAATTAATGTTACTGTTTATCTTCATAGTACCAAAAAAACAATGTTTTCTAAATCTGCATTTACCACCTTAGCCATTGAGCCCTTGAAAAGTGGCAAGTCTAAATAAGGATGTGCTCTAGGGGTAAACTAGATTTCTAAGACTTTGTAAAAACAAAATGTAAATATATCTCAATGATTTTTATATTATGTACATGTTGAAATGATCATGCTTTGAATATATTGGGTTATATAAAATATACTATTAAAATTATTTCAACTATTTCTTATTACTTTTTAAAATATGGCTACTGGTAAATTGAAAATAATGCATGTGATTAGCAATGTATTTTCATTGGCAGTGCTTTTGTAAATTCTTCATTCCATCATTCTTTTCTGCTTCTCTCTCCCAGTGTGGACTATGAAATATAGTAGATGCACATCATAAAAATAAGAGAAAGGTTGGCATTGATTTCAGGAAAAGAACCTATAGACACTGCAATTTCTTTTTGGATATAAGAGAATGTTTTCTAAATGTGGCTCTGATTGCAAGACTTACTAGGGATGCATTTTATTTATTTTTATTTACTTTTTTTGGCATGGGAAGGCACAGGGAAATCGAACCCAGGTCTCTGGCATGGCAGGCGAGAACTCTGCCTGCTGAGCCACCATGGCCCGCCCTAGGGATGCATTTTAAAAACACAGATTCTGAGGTTCGTTTCCTAGAGATTTTTATTCCACACCAAGTGGAGTCTTCCAGGATTTGCGTATTTTAACAAGAGCCCTAGATGAGTTTCCTGACTAGCAAAGTTTGGGAACAATTGATAAAGAGAAATAGAAATACAAATTTTTAGAGTTGATTTGAAAATTAAATATCATTACTATATAGCATATGTTTTCTTACACTGGCAGCAGCAATCTGCAAAAATTAGGCATGTGAAGTTCTAAGGAAGAACTTCTGGAATGACATTCTGTTCTATTCCCCCTATAAAAATAGTACTGGCTTCATATATGCTTTTATTGTGACCTCATTCAAACCTAAAGCAATTACTCTCTAGTCTCTTTAGTTTCTCTTGTCTGAATTAACTATTATGAAATGGAGGTAATATTATACTTAATAGAAGAAATCAATTTTAAAAATAAAATGAGTGGAATAGATACTTAGTATATAGGAAAACCTGGGATAGAGTAGGGCACACTGGTGCTGGTGATTTTGATTGTATCTTGGAAAGGGATTGAGCGAAAGTGCTGATAAAACATTAGTGACTAAAAAAAAAACAATATTGGAAGTCCTGGCTTTAGACTGTAGTCAGCAGTATTCAGTAGAAATTTATGTGATGTTGAAAATACTCTTTATTTATGCTGTACAATATGTGAGCCACTTGTCATTTGTGACTATTGGGTGCTTGGAATGTGGCTAGTGCAATGGAGAGATTTGTAATATTTAAAAATTTTAATGTATTTTAATTTAAATTGCTACATGTGTCTAGTGCCTATCATATATGACAGATCTAGTCTAGAGTCTTGTAGAGAGTGGGCTGTTCAAACTTATTTTATCAAAGAAGAAGTAATGATCTTTATTAGATTATCATCCTTAAAAATGATTTTCTAGGTAACATTCCTTCAAATAATAAAATGGTATGAATAGGATGGGGCAGTAGAAGTTATACAAATTGAATAGCTGGAACTGAGATATACCCAGATTTACAATCCACTTTCACCATTTGTGACCTCGGCCAAATTACTTAATCTCTCTGATCCTCAGTTTCCTCATCTGTACAAGAAAATAGTGTAAATGAAATTTTTAAGCTTTTCACTTTAGTAAATAATGACCGAACTGATGACAAGAGAGGCTAAAATGGATTGTCCATGGATGCACAGCTATTAAGCAAAAGGATGGGTATTCAAATTCTTATCTTCTAACTGTACCTATTTATGTCCAGTATACTTGGCTGGGGGTGGGGGATGCTTGGGCAAGACTTGACAGATGGAAAAGAAATATTACCACCTCTAGTCTTCAGTCATCTCTTCCTGGTTGTTTTTGTGCATTTCCTGGAGAAGTTGAAGCACTTCCTTGTGATAAATCTACTTGCTTTTGCATCTGATTGATTTCTTGAAAACCTTACTTTGCATTGGTGACTGCCATCATCACATATGTGTTCATTTTAATTACAGCTTGCAAATAGAGACAGTTACATTTCAAATGCAAGAAAACAAATTCATAGAGGGCAGTAATTGTGGATGAAAAACATGTGGTATAAGAAATGCTACTCTGTTTACTTAAAAATAACATCAAACACATTTTAATTTAATCATAATTGTATCCAGATAGTTTCCTTGTGGGTAAAAAATGTGTACCAGTTTTATTTTGCCAGCAACAGTGTTAATTTCTCAAGTAAAATAATTTCTACTTTTATAAAATCCTTTAATTTTGGTTTTGGGTTAGTCGAGGTAACAATTCTATCAAAGGCTGCTTCATGGTTTAAATGCATAATGAAACTCTATAGAACAGGACAATATTCTTACAGAAGTTGAAGAATTTGAATTTCTTGTTATAAAATGACAACCACAGACAATAAGTGTGGTTCCGAAATGAGCAATGAGTAATTATCCTATCGGGACCTGTTAAAACATTTTCCCCATTCACCTTTCCAAGACTCTTGGGATAAATAATTCTGGGCAAACCATGTCTCATATGGAGATATTCAATAATTGCTTGAATTTGTCCAAATCCAGGAAGCCTAAAAGAATGGTGAGATGAGGAAAATGCTTTTGTTTCTTGAAGTGCTGTCTGGGAAAGTTATATTTCATTTGAATTATGACAGGAATGGTGTATGTATCTTTTAGGTATTAAAAAAAACTTGGAAATTTCCTAGGGTTGTTTTCAAGTTTACATAAATTTAAAGAAAAATATTTTTTCTTTATTGAAAAATTAAGCTAAAGATTGAAGCACTAGGCTTTCTGTTGAATCATGGAACCCTAGTTGATGTTAATTTTAAATAGCAAGGACTATATTAACTCTTACATGGGGGGAAAAAAACTATGTCTAGACAATTTTCTGGAAAGCTATTAAAAATTTTAAATCTAAGAAGTAAGCAAAAATTTAAAGGAGATGGTTATAGTGGACAGCCATGGTACTCCGCCCAGATCCCATCAGATCAGTTTTACCATGTGGGACTTGTCATCCTCTTTCCCCCACATTTGGTACTTTGCTTCAAAGGTCCCACCTGTACCTGTGACTTTCTTCAGGGCACTGCCCACTGGTGACTGGAGTGGCTTTGCTACAGACACAAAGGACCGAACATGCCTAGGGGGGCTTCATGTCCCCAGGAGAACCTTGATAATGACTTGTGCAGCCATCTTGCCTGATATAAATCAAGTTCAAAAACTCCTGACAGGATCCACCTGAGACTGGTATTTTTTTTCTAAATTCCCACTCTTCTCAGGTTTTTTCTATTTCCTTGTCCTACTTCCTCTGTTCCCTTACTTGTTTCTCTTGGAAGCATTTCCCTCATTAACCATGCAAATCCTAGTCTCAGTTTCTGCCTCTGGGGAACTTAATCTGTGACAATACTCAAATTGGACTTTTACCCCCTTACCCATCTTCCAATGATAAAAATTAGGTTAAGTGTTACCTCTTTTCCTCAACGTCTCTCTACTTTCTTTCCAGAGTAAAAAATTTTCTTCCTTGGTTCCATAGTGCTCTTACACACTTTAATTAATGCATGTGCTAGCTGAAATTACAGTTAAACATATACCTGTCTCTGTTGCTAATTTATGAACCCTTCAAGAGCAAGAGTCATTTCTTTTTCTTCTTTGCATACTTGACAATAAGACAGTGCTTGGTACCTATTTGGTGACAAAATATGTTAAATGAATTAATGAATGGACGAGATTTCCTTGGTAAAAAGTAATGAATTAAAATCTAATTATGGGGGTGGGGGGTACAAAGGTAGTTCAGCGATAGAAGTCTTACTTGCCATGCGGAAGACCTGGGTTTGATTCCCAGCCCATGCACTTCCCCCCCAAAAAATATTTCAATAAATGGAGCTGCAATAATGGAATAGTCACACGGAAAAAGAATGAAATGTGACCCCTACCGTACATCACACACAAAAAATCTACTCATAAGCAGAATTTCTATTGCTTTGAGAGTTCAGAGTTATCTGGTATCAGTACATAATTACCACATAGGGAATTTGGGTACAGTGGGAGACTATTCCCAAACACTCTCCACAAGCAATGAGATCAGATTTCTACTAACAGGGTGCAGGAACATAGCAGGAGAAGACTCTTGATGTCTCTTGGTTAAGATGAGAACTTACATTTGCTTACACCTGATGACTTCTAAAACATTTCACCATCAGTATGTTATTATCCTGCCCAGGTGAGTAGGTGGGCATTTTTACTCTTATATTAGAGTTGATGAAGGCTCAAAGGTTAAGTGACTAGCCCAGGTTCACTCAGATAGTGAGATGGAGTTAAGACTCCCAGGACAGCATTTTGTTGGATATCTTCCTGCTACCCACAGAGTAGGAAGATCATCTTATGACGCAGTTGGCCTGTGTAAACTGCCCAGCCTATCAACCCATGCATATCCTATGTTGTACTGGTTATATTTCATAAATTGAAATGCATCCATTCTGAAAATAAAGTTCATTTTCTGCAAGATAAGGTGCTGGTTCAAAATAAAATTGTTTTTTCAAACTATTTGTTTGAAGATGTCAGATGTTGCTTTGACTGTGCTTTTGAAGGGGTTCAAGCCTTCTGCTTCAGAGGTCTTAAATGAAGAAAAGACAAATGTCTTGGAAGCAATAATGGGAAACCCTGTCAAAAGGAATAATAGTAAATCAATTTCCCTCTGGAAGTGATAATTGGATTTATCAAAGAAATTAATCCCTCTTCATGATTGAAGCTCAAAGTCTTTCTTATTCACTACTCTTTTTGGACACAATAATTAAATATACAGTAAAGCCCTCATAAGTGTAAACTCCTGGATGAATTAGGATCACAATCTATATCAGCTAGTGCACATAATTTTCATTAACTATAAATTGGGTTTTTCATACAACATTTTCTCATCTTTAAGGAAATGTGTAAGTTAAACATTTCAGTAGACTTTAGTTCCCATCAGGTCACAACTAGTTAAGGAAACTATCTTATAAAAGTTGAAAGCTGTATTCATTTCCATTTGTGGGAAAGTACCATATGTTAATTGTTTATGTTTCTTTTCAATATGTAGGAAACAATTCCTTACAGATGATTTATCTTCTAAATCACCCTTCTTTCCATCTCTTAAGAGAATGATAAACCAATTTTTTATAGCTCTTAATTGTAAGATGGCAAATAATGTTTTCCCTCCCCAAGCTTGGTTGAAAGGTACAAACGATATAAAAATATGAGAGGAAAAATATCCAAGATCCCATCAAAAACAGGGGGAAAAAAGCTATTGATGGTACAGAGACATCTAATAATTTCTGGAATATACAAAGTAAATGTTTTCACACTGAAAGAGAATAATAAATCCTGAGAAGCCTGAAAAACAAACTGGCCAGGACAAGGCACTCTAAATGGGTATGTTTTCCTGAGGGAGCCACAGAAAATTTCCAAGCCCAGAGCAGTATGTCCATGCAGATGGAAACTGAGATGTTTGGGTATCCTGAGCTGCATCAATTCCCCAAGCCATACAACTGCATAGCTAACGCTGTTAGCTCCTTGCTCACTCCAATGTAGTCTTCCTGTTAAATAAAGTGATGGCTTTATCACAGTAGTTTCATAAGTGAGTGTTTTGGCCAAAGAAAGAAAGGAAGCAATGCCTCAACTAAGTTCCATCTACATGAACTGGAAGATTCCAATAAAAAATAGAGAGGCAAACAACTAAATAGATTAAATTAATAATAATAATAATATTAAAACAACTTCCCAACAAAGAAAAGCCAAGAACCAGATGGCTTCATTGGTGAATTCTGCCAAACATTTAAAGAAGAATTAATAGCATCTTTCTCAAAGACATCCAAAAAAAAAAAAAAAAGAGGAAGAATACTTTCTAATTAATTTTATGAGGCTGTCATTATCTTGATATCAAAGTCAGATAAAGACACAGAAAAAAAACTATAGACTGATATCCCTTATGAACATAGATGCAAGAATCATCAAGAAAATTCTAGCACACAGATCCAGCAGCATATGTAGAGGATTATCCACAATGACCAAGTAGAATTTATCCAGATATACAAGGTGATTTAACATAAGAAAATCAATGAACGTCTAATGCACCATATTAATAGAATGAAGGGAAAAAAATCACATGATCATCTCAAAATATGCAGAAAAAATGTCTGACAAAACACTTTCATAATGAAATAACTCAACACTTCAGCAGCAGAAGGGAAATTCCTTCATGTGATAGAGGAAATCTATGAAAAATCCTTTGCTAAGATTGTACTCAATGGTGAGACACAAAAAACTTCCCCCTAAGATCAAGAACAAGATAAGAATGCTCATTTTCACCACTTGTATTCAACATTGTATTGGAAGTTACAGACAGAGCAAATAAGATAGTAGAAGATAAAAAAGGTGTGAGGGTAGTTCAGTGATAGCATTCTTGCCTGCCATGTAGGAGACCCAGGTTCAATTTCCAGCCCATGTACTTCCCAAACAAACAAAGAAACCAACAAAACAAGCAAACAAACAAAAAATTCAACAAATGGTGCTGCAATAACTAGATACTGACATGCAAAAAAATGAATGTTGCCATACAACATGCAAAAAAAAAAAGATAGTAGAAGATATAAAAGGCATCCAAATTGAAAAAAAGAAATAAATTACCTTTACTTGCAGATGGCATGATTTTATATAATGCTAAAAATTCCACACACACAAAAAAAGCCTATTAAAGCTAATAACTGAATTCCACAAAATTGTAGGCTATGAAATCAATCTGGAAAAAAAACAATTGTATTTCTATACATAGGCAATGAATAATCTGAAAAGAGTATTAAGAAAGCAAATTCATTTATGATAGCATCAAAAGGAATAAAATATTTAGGGATAAATATGATCAAGGAGGTTCTAGATTTGCACACTGAAAACTAAAAAACACTGGTGGAAGAAATTAAAGATGACCAAAATAAATGAAAAAACATCTCATGTTCATCAATTAGAAGATTTACTGTTGTTTATGTGGTAATAATATGCAAATCAATCTACAGATTCAATGAAATCTTTATCAAAATCCCAATGGACTTAATTGCAAAAATGGAAAAGCTGATCCTATAGTTCATGTGGAATGACAAGGAACCACGAAGAGCTAAAACAATCTTGAAAAAGAAAAACAAAACTGGAGGACTCACACTTGCCAATTTGAAAATTTACTACAAAGTCTTAATAATTAAAACACTATGGTACCTCCATAATGATAGACATATATGTCTAAGTAGAATAGAATTGAGAGTCCGAAAATAAATCCATACATCTATGGTCTATTGATTTTCAACAAGGGGACCAAGACAGTTCACAAGGAAAAAAATGGCCTCTTCAACATGGTTCTGGGATAACCAAATATACGTCTGCAAAAGAATGAAGTTAGACCCCTACCTCACACCATATACAAAATTAACTTAAAGTGCATCAAAGACATTTAGATGACATAAGGGCAAATCTTCCAGACTTTGGATTTGGGTATGGATTCTTAGATAGGACACCAAAAGCATAAACAACAACAACAAACAACAATATATAAATGGGCCTTCATCAAAATAAAAAATGCATCAAAGGACTGAAGTGAAAAGACAGAATGGGAGAAAATAGTTGAAAACTTCTACAAAATGGGATAAAATAGTTGAAAATCAGATGGCTTGTAGGGCTTAATATCTAAACTATATCAAAAACTCACAAGTCAACAACAAAATGACAACTCAATTTTAAAAATTGGCAAAGGACTTGAATAAAAAGTTCTCCAAAGAAGATATACTAGTAGCCAACAATCAAATGAAAGGATTGCTCAATATCATTAATCATTAAGGAAATACAATGAGATACCAGTTCACTCCCACTAGGATGGATAGAGTCAAAAAGTGAGATAATAACAAATGTTGAAAAGGGTGTAAAATAATTGGAATACTCATATATTACTAGTGGAAATGTAAAATGGTACAGCCACTATGGAATATATTTTCATGGTTCCTCAAAAAGTTAACCATAGAATTACCATCTGACTTGATGATTTCACTCCTACGTATATACCTAAAAGAATTGATAGCAGGTGTTTAACCAAAAGTCTGTACTTAAATGTTCACAGCAACACTATTCACAGTCACTAATAGTAGAAATCACACAGATATTTATGGATGATTGGATAAGCAAAACTTGATGTATCCTTACAATGGAATATTCAATCTTAAAAACAAATGAAGTGGGTGGAACACAGTGGCTCAGCAGGCAGAGTTCCCACCTGCCGTGCCAGAGACCAGGGTTCAATTCCTGATGCCTGCCCATGCAAAAAAAAAAAAAAAAGAAAAGACAAATGAAGTACTAATGATGCTACCATGTGAATGTGCTTTGAAAACATGCTAAAGGAAAGAAGCCAGACACAAAAGGCCATATATTGCATAATTCCATTTATATGAAACATCTGGAATAGGTAAATCCGTATAAACAACAAACAGGTTGATGGTTGCCAGGGCATAGGCAGAGAGGGGAATGGGGAATGATTGCTTAATCAGTACAGAGTTTCCCTTTGTGGTGATGAAAATATTTTGGAAATAGTAAGAGGTTATGATTGTACCACATTGTGTATGTCCGAAATGCTACTGAATTACTGTAAAATGGTTATTTTTATGCTATACGAATTTTAAGTCAATAAAAATAAAGTAGTGTGGCATGTAGAATTCTAATATGGTCCCCAGGATTCCCACTCTCTCACATATATGATCCCCTCTCCTTGAGTGGTGGCAAACCAGTGAGTATCGTAGTATAACTATACCCATGGATAGACTTTATTTTATGGAAAGGAATTTTGCAGACATAATTAAGATCCCTTCTTTAGTTGACATTGAGTTCATCAAAAGAGAAATTATCCTGGTTGAACTTGAGCTAATTAGGTGAGCCATTCAAAAAGAAAAGCCACAGCAGACGCTCTCTGACCAAGCTGAAGTGAGAGGAGAAAGCCACATAACAAGGACCTGAAGGTAGCCTCTAGTACCTGAACCAAGCTGTCCCTGGTCTAGAGCTAGCAAGAAAACAGAGACCTCAGTTGTATAGCCCCAAGGCTACAAATTCTGCCAATAAGTGATGACCTTGGAAGATATGCCCTGAGCCCCAGGTGAGATCCCAGCCCTAGCTGTTTTGATTTCAACCTGGTGAGACGGTGAGCACAGGACCCAGCTAACCTGTATCTGGACTCCTACTGATGGAAATGCAATAAAGCTTGTGTTGTTTTAGGCTGCTAAGTTTGTGGTGATTTGGAGCACAGTAATTTGGAAAACAAAGAAATATAAATGTTAGATAGATACAGATGATGTAAATAGATAGATAGAGACAGACAGACAAGACAGACAGACAGACAAGACAGACAGACAGACAGACAGATAGATGGATAGATAAATCATAGCTAGATAATACATACAGAGTGAGAGAGACAGAGAGAGAGAAAGATTTCACAATGGCAAAGCATTAACTTCAAAGGCTTAGAGAATTCTATCAGAACTTGATAAAAACCAGCTGGCCACAACATTTACACGCGGATGTCAAGTGGTGAGCAACTCGGTGCTCTCTGGACTTTGCTATGATGGTATTGCTCTCATCTACTCGTATTTTACCGGATGCCAGTAGACACCTAGATATTCTAAATGCATGCTTTAAATACATTTAATTGTCTTTGTAGCTAGCTACCAGCTTTCATTCTCTAAGTCTTGGAAATTAATGTTCTTATTGTTGTTTGAAAAATAGTTTTCCTTCTCACTTTCAGGATAGAAGGAAATGCATGCAGCTTGTTAATAGTGCTTTTTCCATATCTGACTGCCCGTCACTCAAGGAGGTAGTGGTGGGAGAAAAGTTTCTGTTTGCTTTCTTATTTGTTTGATAAATAGCTGGAATTTCTTCCCACAAATCCACTGACTCTTAGACACCTGTGGACATCTTTTTTTTTTTTTTTTTTTTCCGCTTGGGCAGGCACCAGGAACCGACACCTGTGTACATTTTGTTCCGTGTTTTATTCCCCACCCCCCCCCCCCAACCCCAGGAGACCACTGACCTTCCTATCCCATGGAAAGAACACAATTGTTTTGGCTTATCTTTCCTGTTTTAGGAGCCAAGGGAAAGGATTTTATTTTATTTTATTTTAGCTTGTTTTCTCTGTGGGTGACATCAAAAGTGCCTTGTCTCCCTCACTGTCAATTATTTTCAGGCCCAGCTTTCCTTGTGCACGCAGCTACCAAGCCACCAAAGAGGAGCAGACGCTAAAGGCCGTGTGCTCCGCCCTTAGCCAAGTGTCTGGCAGTGGCCGCTAATAAAACCATCTGTTACCACAGTGAGTCCAGAACCTGTCACTGCTGCAATCTGGGAAGGCAAAGACTTTTCAGGCTCCTCTGTTATTAGAGAACCAATGGGGCCCCTGAGGCCTAAGTGACTGGGTACATAATTACATAAAAAAGACTTCCATGGTGTTTCCTTTCACAGTGGGTGATCTTAGAGCAGGCTAATACTGCTGTTAGATAACTAACTCAGAAGGGTGAGCTGAGGACAGCTGTTAGAACACTCAAACTGAAGGATTAAATCCTTTAGGAAAAAAAAAAAAACTTTTTCACTTTATTTTATTTAAGGACCGTATATGTACACTCAACACAGAGTAGCTATTCAATATGTAAGATTACACTAACAAACTGAATCTTAGTAAAAAGGAAGAGGAAGGAATGAACACATCAATCATAAGCACCAACAATTTGTGATCATTTTGTTGTCATTATTTCACTTGTTATAATGATGTTTTGCAATATGTGACAATATTCTAGTCTTCAGATGAAGTGCAGAGAGGTCGACTGTAATACATAATATCATGCAGTCTAGTAGAAAATGGTAAAACTGGGGTTCAAATCCAGTCCTCTTTTAGTCCAAGCTTTTGCCTTTCTGACCCCTCCCTATCCCTGTCCCCAGCCCCAAGCAAGCAGCAGCAGTAGTGGCTTTAAAGGTTATCATATTTTAGTGTTATCACTTCTTATGTTCCCCTTTCACTCCCATCTTCCATGCTCAGTGTTTGGATAGACAAAATATAAGGTACACACCATCGTAAGCCTAGATACAGCCTTTGCTCTGGATTCTCTCTGTTCCCTCAACTTGGTGGTCTGGACTAAACATTCTAGAAGAAAACATATCCCTCTTGATGTCTTGCCTTTAAACTTAAGATAACATTTCTCAATCAGCTCCCTTGTTTTCAGTCCCACAAGTGGCACTCTGGCATCTCTAGCTCTCAAGAGGAGAGAGGCCTCCAAGTCCAGAGACACTCAGAACTGTCCACTGACCTCAGTGGAACAGCAGCTCCCAATGGTCTAAACCCCACCCCTTGCCCCTCTCAGTTAAAACACAATTTAAAACTTCTCATTTCTTCTCCCTTATTCTCAGACTCACACACCTCCTAACCCCACCTGGCAAGTTGCCTCTGGTGGCAGAGAAAGGGAAAGTGAAAATAGGGTGCCTTTCTCTGTCACCCAGAATCATTGTCCCTACTTTTATTCCCTCTTTTTTTTTTTCTTGGTTATCCCAGCAGCAGCAGCTTTTAATATCCCTTATTCATTCTTTGTTCCTCTTTTCCATATCTTCTTCCATGTCATGTCCTTGATCTTGTTACTTTTCTAGGACTTCTGTCTTCAGAAGCAGACGTGTTGAGTGGTAGGGAGGGTAGCCAATAAAGTCTATTTACTTTTCAAAATTGGTTTTACTCCATCACAGTGAGATGGTATAAGGGATAGATACACAACCTCCCATTTGGCAATGCTGCAAGTGAAAAGAAGATCTAGAAATCTGTGACTTTCCCTGACTGTGTTTCCACAGCCTCATCATAATAGATGGTAGCTCTGGATTTCAGTGACCTGGCCAAGCTGTTGTTCAGCTTCCCCACAGCATGCTGTGCTCATTTAATGATGAGTGCTCTGAGCACAGAACTGTTTCAAAAGCAATCTAAAGTGTAGCATCTATTCTGCCCCTGTCTCTTTGCAACTCGGCTGGCCCAAAAGCTCAACATGTCCTGTCATCTCTGTGAACCACAATTTCCTTATCTGAAGGAGATTTGTACATTGCATAGAGAACTTCCTATGACAGTGTTTCTCAAAATTTAACATGCTTGCCAATCACCTGGAGTTCTTATTAAAATTGAGATTCTGATTCAACGTATTTGCAGTTGGGCCTAATATTTTGCATTTCAAACACGTTCCCAGGTGATGCTGCTACTGGTTGAGGACCTTGCTGCTTCTTTTTTTTTTTAAAAGACAGGTTTTTATTATTTTTTTTTAATACATGAGCAGGCACCAGGAATTGAACCCAGGTCTCTGGCATGGCAGGCGAGAACTCTGCCACTGAGCCACTGTGGCCCGCCCCCTTGCTGCTTCTTTGCTCTTGGTTCTTCGTTCCCTCCGTGTGTGAAATGGGTCGCTGAACTCACTCACTACTCAAATGGTTACAGAGTTGTATGGTTTATAAAATGCCCATTTATGCACTACCTCATTTGATTCTTATCATAGCTTTTGGAGAAGACAGGACATTGATTATTGTTACCATTTAATAAATGAAGGATCCAAAGCATGGAGCAATTCAGTGGTCTGCCATGTCTAGTTAGTGACAGAGGCAATGCATAAATCTGCCCTTTGGCTTTGCTTCTGATAGTTATTTTGCTATATCATGCTAGTGTTCAATCCTATCATGTAATATTAACCTTCTTGGTGAGAACATTCCACAAGTTACCTCATTTAGCAGCTGTGTTGGCTATGGGTTCTGAAGTTTTACCTAATGTTCTAGGAATACTACCCTCCCTATCCTGAAAATTGGGTGTAAATTGTTTCAATTATGTAAGCATATTTTCCTGGGGAGAGTCCATGGCTTAAATCAGATTCTTAAAGCAGGCAGTGACCAAACAAAAAGTTTTTGTACTGGACAAAGATTAGTTAAAATTCATATAACAAAGAGAATTCACAGAATTTTTTTAAGATGATGTAAACTATTATTTGATATCAAATAGCTGGGTGTTCTAGATGAAAACCTTTCTTTTAATCTAAAAAATAAGTGTATTGGGCTGTATTCAGTTGGGGGAGTGGGTCCACCTTTGAGCAGTGAGCAGAATGGAAAGTGGCTAAGGGGTGACCTGGAGCCCATCTTTGACTATGTGTTTGCACATCTCCTGCACTTCTGACCTGAACACCCACCTCAAATTCCCACCAGGCCCAGATTCCAAGGACCTTCACGGTTCAGAGATCCCCTAGGCCAGGGAGGGCCAACACTTTCTATAAAGGTCCAGCTAGCAAGTATTTTAGATTTTCCAAGCCAGATGGCTTCTGTCACACTACTCAGCTGTACCATTGTAGCTCAAAAACAACCATAGTCAATATGCAAACAAATGGGCATGGCTGTATTCCAATAAAACAGGTGGTGGGCCAGGTTTGGCCCAAGGACTTCTGTGTGTCAATCCCTTCTCTAGACAAAAATTTACTTCCCTAGAGGCAGAGGGTGGTTGCCATGACACCTTCTGGACAAATGCCCATGTTCTTCTTTTAAAGGACAAGGTGAAGTTCTCTACAGATGGAAAATAGCACATCTTTGTCATTGAACATTAAAGGCAGAAGATCAGAGTTTATCAGCCCCAATCCCTTCATTTTACAGATAGGAAAATTAAGGTCCAGAGACTCTAATTGCACCAAACCATGCAACTTGTTGGTGAAAGAAGTCTAAAGTTATGGACTCCATTTTTTCATGATCAAGTTTCTTTTGCAGAAAAGACCAAAGAGAATATGAAAATGGTTAAATTCATGCCCAATCTCTAGTCTGCGAGTTGTTAGAACTTCTAAACATTGCTTCAGTTCTAAATTGGATGCATAATGTTAGAAGCCATTAAATAATGAAAACCATTAGAGTTGCTGATGTTTTGTAAAATGTCTCCTGGGGGACTCAGTCTCTAAACACTGGCAGAGTTCCAGATTTTTGTCCCCAAAGCAGAGTGGGAAATTGAAGGAGCCAGATTTTCTTCTCTGGGGAAGGGAGTTCTCCTTAAAACTTTCAGCTGAAAACCCTAAATTTCAGAGGCCAATTATCTGTAGAGAAGACGTTTCTGCCATATCTGCCACTTGTGTCTCTTGCCTCGTGGGTAAATGTTTTTCGTTCCCTCCTGTCTGTCTCATCTGCCACTTCACAGCTTATGTCTGTTTCTCAGTTTCTGCACTGAAGGAATGTTTTGTTTTTCATTAAAAATGGACCCACATGAGATCAAAACAACTTACTAAGTTGTAAGCAAAGCAATTACTCTATCCAGTCATGTCATGGAAAAGGCATAAAAAGAGCTTCTATTGTGTTCCTTTTACATACCTAAGCAAAGGACAGAAAACATGCAGTGAAGCTTATAAATTCTGCATTGACCTTTATAAAGGTATTTATTTCTCATGTAAAGTACTTGTGATTTTTAGAGCTCTAACCTCTGGCAAATTGAGAATGAATTTGCTTGTTATTCCGAAATGATTCTGTACCAGCGTTGCTCAGGTGCCACTGGTTTTGTGATTATCTTCATATTAGCATGTAGTGATTTTCTTTCTTTCTTTTTTTTTCTTTTGTTTCCCCTTAGCTCTTTTTTTTTCTTTTGTTTCCCCTTAGCTCTGCCTATCCAAGCTATCAAAATTTCACATTCTATGGTATCTCTACAAATATATATATATTCTTAATTTTGATAATGAGGTTGTGCCTTAAGAAAATCTGAACAGTTGCCTAATTCACATATTGGAGGGAGAAAAGTCAAGCATTAAAAAGATCTAGTCTGCTAAGGTTTAAATAGCAACTCGTGCCTTTACGGCAACAATTTTCCTTGAGAAAATCTGCCATATGCTGAGTTTGAAGTCCATCTGCACATGTAATATCCAGATGCTCACTCTCTCCTTTCCAGAAAAGCTGCTTTCTAACTGTACATCTTAGGTGCCTCCAGAGAACTGATCAAGACATTGCATTTTCCCTTCTTCCTTCCTCCTTTTATTTAATAATATATTTTCATTTAAAAAGTAGTACCAGTATAGCTGTAGGAAATTTGTAAACTTCAAAACACTCTAGAGAAGAAAAATAAGCACCCCCAAATCCTACTACTCTCAGATCGCACTGTATGTGCATTTTACCCAATTAAGATCATACTATATGTGAACCTTTGTAATTCCCTTTTCTGTTTGTTCGACTTGGTTGATCATTCCATTATTCTTCACAACCATTTATTTCAATGGCAACCTGGTAAGAATTGGCATTTTATTTATTGTTATGAACCACTTTTTATTGAAAAAAAAAAACCAAAAACCATATATGCACATGGTAAAAGAAAAAAAAGATCCAAGTTAAATTAAAGAGTTTTCAGTGATATGTCAATCTTCCCCTGAGACTTACAGCCCATGTCCTGGGAGGTCAGCATGTTAGTAGCTCAGTAAATGTCCTCACAATTAGAACAGATATCCTCAAGCATATGGGCATGCACATGTCTGTGTGTGCTCATGTGTGTGCACACAAGGAATCACAGAATAAATGCTGTCATCTACACCTTGACCTTTTCCTTAATATTTACAGGGCATCTTTTCCTGTTGATCTATCTCAGCCCAGCAAGAATTTCACCGTGTTTCCCTGAAAGGTCTAACTGAATTTCCTTAACCAATTTCCTGTTGAAGAACTTCTAGTTCCTTCTACCTCAATATTCTTGCCCTACTCTACCAGCATTGACAATTGAAAGAAGCTGAGAAGTATATACACACAGATCATAGAATATTCATTATGTCCAAAAATCCGTCATAGTTTATGTAATAAATGCAATAAAAATGCAGCAACTAACTTAAATACTTTAAGCATTTTGAATCTTCGTGTAGTATTTAAGTTAATTTCCTTCTTGGCTTTACTTTTTCAGATTATAAACATGAAATTTAAGAATGTTCTAATGAGAGACAAATGAGGCTTTTTCTGATATTGTAAATCAGTGATGTCTACTTTTCTACTTTTATTCTTCAGGACAGTGGAAGATTTATTTGCCATAATATATCCAAAAGTATATATTATGTTTTTAATTTTAAATATCATAGATAGTTTTAAAATGAGCACATGTCCATAGTTTTAAGGTCAAATAGTGCATTAAGATTTAGGGCAACAACCGCAAAAATCAGCCCTCTGCTCTAACCCTCCCCACTCCCAAACCTGTTCACTAGAATCTACTCCCCCAACTTCTTTTTTTTCCCTCTCACAGTAGAGTCTATTGCTCTTGGTTGATGTATTTAATTTTAGACAGAATGTCTTGAATTGCTACCACGGGAAAGAGAATTTAGCACTCCTCACTGTCAGACTTATATTCTCCCCTATCCTCCAAAGGTATTTATCTCTTGGATTTAATTAAATCAGTACTTTGTGGGCTTATTATTATTATTATTATATTGTTGTTGAACACACTATTCATGGCAGAGCCAAGTAATGGGCTATAATTATTTTATTGTCTAATTTCTTTTCATTTTTCTAGGAGTTAAACATTTGTCTTCGTTTCCCGGCTGTTAAAACAAATATCAAATAATGGGTTGGCTCTAACAACACAAACGTATTGGCTCTCAGTTTTGAGGCTAAGAGAAGTCCAAAATCAAGATGCCAGCAAGGTAATGCTTTCTCCCTGATGAATATGGCATTCTGGGGCTGGCTGCTGGCAATCCTTGGGTGCTTGGCTTTTTGGTCATATGGCAAAGCACGTGGAGTCAGTCGTCTTCTCTCTCCTTTGAGTTCTGTTGACTTCTGGCTTCTTCCTTTGCTTTTCTCTATATACTCCTGAATTTAATCTTCTGTTTCCCTCTTCTTATTTTGCTTAATATTTGGTGGGATTACCTATCTGGACTCATGTCCTGCTATGTAGGTGTATATGGGATTTTTGTTTTGTTTTGCTTTTATTTATTTTGCAATTTGCCCTCTTTATTTTTGTTTGTTCATGTGTTTATTTTACTGGATCATCTCTTTGGCAAGTGCTGAAACCTGTAGACTGATTCTCTAATTTTGTTATGGTTTTTCTCTTAATTTCCATCTCATTGTCTTCTTAGTTTTATGTTGGGGAAGAAATCCTTAACTTTACCTTCTAAAGCTTCTTTTGAAAATTTTATTACTCCTACCACAGTTTTAATTTCCTAGAGCTCTTCTTAACAGATTGCTCTTTCTCAAGTCATCTTCTTTTCTCTTTATGGCTGTGATACTAACTCTCCTCTGAGGTTACTAATTATTGTATTTTTGAAAAAGAAATTTCTTCTCTAAGTGTTCTCTTTTTCTTTGACTTCTGTTTTCAATTTGTCTTGGTCTCTTCTTTTCGTGATAAAGACATTTCCTCAATTATGTGGGGATCTTTCTGTCCATTCATATTTATGAGGGAGAAGTTAAAATGTTGGTGGTGGTGCATGCAGGCTGGTGACATTTGCTGTAGGAAATTGAGTGGAAAATGCGCCTTTTTCTTGTCATCTTCCCCAAATGGCATAGTCAGAACTGCATTTCTCAGCGATACTTCTTTTTTCTACCAAGAAGGAGTCTCTTATCTCCTTTGGGGGAATGTGTGTACAGTTAGCATGTGTTGTATACTGTTGTCTCTCTAATGGCCAAGAGCAGAAGACTTGGGGGCAGGAGGTTATTCCCATTTAATTTCAGACTTTAACTGAATAGTTCTATTTTCATTTCAAGTTCTCACCTCCCCTTTCTCTGTGCCTCATGCTCCCACTTAATGGGTCTTTGCGATCCATTTTCTCTGAGTTGGACCTCCTTTATTCTACAGAAGGTAGAGGAGGAAAGCTTTCTGGCTTCAGGAGATGGAAGTGCTTTCAGCCTTCTACCTTACCCACACCTTCTGAGTACTTCCAACTCCATTCCTGAGCATTTATATGGTTCTGGGAATTCAAAATATGCTGATTTCTCATCAATATCCCCTCTGGATACTTAGTTTCAGTCTCTACTACTTTTCTTGTTTAATTATTTTTCCTCCACTCTCTCTTTTTCTTCAAAAAATGAGATATCACTTATATACTGTTGTTTCATTTCTTATTTATTTGCCCTTATGTATTAATGCTTTTTTTTTTAATTCCTTGCTGTCATTTAAGTGTAGTTTCAAGCAAAAATAAAGAAAAACATATGCTCAATTCACTGTTTTCTCATTAGGTTTAAGTAAATCCAAACTTTTCTCTTTTCTTTCTTTCTTTCTTTTTTTTTTTTTAAGCACAATTGATAAAATACTGTAAAAGATTACTTCACATGTGTTTAGGAAAATATATTTAGAGATTTAACTTGGGAATTTGTTTGTGGTTTAAAAGATAAGGTTCGTTTATACAAAAAAAAAAAGAAACAATCTGTTTAAATAATCAGCATATGTCCACAAAAATGACAAGGCCTAATGTTAAAAAAATTACTTAGATACAACTTGGTTTATGAATTACCAAAGAGAAAAATATAAATGGCCTTTTCTGTCACCACTGATGCTGTACAGTTCTAGGACATAGTTTTTGCACAATGGGAGTTTACAAAACTTATTTTTCCTCACTGATGGCCCAATATAGATTGATTCAGAGATATTATGCTAAGAGAGGATATGTGCTTTCAGGGCACTTGGAATGAAAGCAAAATTTCTGATTAAAGCATTTTGAATAATTCTTGCTGGAGGCTTTACATCCCGTTTGCTATGAATTGTATATGTTGAAAATCTGAAATCTGCCAACACAAATAATGAAGATAAAAGCTGGCTTCCTGGGAGAAGTACTGTACTCTCAAGTCTTTTCTGCTTTCTGGAACTGAGACTGTCAAAGTAGTTCTGGTCAGGCCATTACCTGGCACGCCTTCCCCAGCACAGTCAGCAGGACCACCCATTAGTCATTTGGGGGTGGCCTGGAAGGTTCTTTGTTCAGAATTCTGGAACCACAGGGTCAGAAAGAGCTGAGTTTGAGTACGGGATCTGCTGCTTAGGCTTGTAAAATTAAGCACATTATGAACCTCTGAGAACTTCTCCATTTGTATAATAATACAAGCCTTAATATTGCATGGAGAATTTTTTGAGGGTGAAATGAAGTCACATACAAAATAATCCTAAAGCAGCAACAGTTGAAATAGACCACATGCCCAACACTTCTTGCTTTTCTTCTCCCCATTCGCACATCAAAGTCTTGCCTTCAAACCCAATGCAGCCTCCATGGAAATGAACATATTATTCAGTTTGAATTTATGTGAGTGAAGCGTCAGCAGGGAAAATAAATTATCGCATGTAATATAGTTAATCAAATAAGTATATGTGCAGTTCAATGGATTGTGAATATACTGAAACCAGAAAGTGTTGTATTTATCTTCAAATTTTCTAGCAAAGTGCCATGAAGTGTGCAGTAGGTACTTGGCACGGGTTTGTTGAATTGGATTTCGTATTAAGTTGTGATAACCCTGAACAAAACAGGTGGAGTGGTTAAAATGGGGGGTCAGTCAGAGCCAGGGTTCACATCCTAGCTGCCCTTTTAATAGTTACGTCATCTGGGGTGAGTTATTAAAGCTCTCTCGGCTTCCACAACTCTAATTTCCCTGACTGAGGGGAAGCCTAGATGTGACTCCACATGTGAAGCACAAAGCCAATGGATGCATCCCTTTGGGACCCAGGTAGGGTGAGGCGAGCCAGGCACTTGCCTCAGTCACCAAGTTTAGGGTGCTGGCCAAAGCCTCAGCAATCAAGATAAGTAGTATTTCAATGTAATAGTTCAAAAAATGTGAAAAGGTGGACAAAATGTCAAAGCTTAAATAAAAATCGTGCCAGTAACAGTGCCATATATGGAGCCATATTGAAACCTAAGGCAAGAGGGAAAATCAGTAACACTGATCCTGTCTTTATTTTTTTGTTTCATAGTGGGTTTTTGCCTTCATTTTGATTTTCAAGATGTGTATTAAAATATTATTTACCTTGATTACTGAGATGTTGGCACGCCCTTAAATTTTGTGCCTGAGGCGAATGCCTCACCCACCTCACACTAATCTGTACTTGAGTCCCTTTCCCTAGTTATCTCTATATTTGTACATTTATATAGTACATATAGTTCACATTCATCTGAAATCTATATACTGGATAACCATCTTTAAAACATGCAGATTAGAGGCGCCATCAACCTTAGAAATTCCCGGTACCAACAAAATGGTTAACATGATTGTATTGGTACGTCTAAAAGTAACACCAAAAGATGGGTCCTTAGGTAAATAAATAAATAGCCCCAAAGAGAATTGATGAGGAAGAAACATTTTCATTTTTGAGATTACCCACCCAATAGCCAATTATAGTTTCCTTTTAACTGTGTGGATTTTGAAGCCATAATAACATTCTTCTTTATAGGCTGATTTCAAAAATTTTATTCTTGCCAGAATTTTCTTTTAGTAACTGAGTACCAAATGACTGATAAGCACATGTATGAGAGAAAATTACTGCCCACTAAATTAGCCTGGCAATGCTGCTAATACCACACTGTGGTCTATGCAGTCTGATAGAAAAAAGAGGAAAAAGGAAAAAAATCATCACCATGACTTTCTTTCTGGAAGACTTGCTTACAATCTGTATTTTCAGTCTTGTCATAGGAAGTGGGTGTCAATTATAATATTTCAGGAAAGGCTTAACTTCCCCCAGCTAAATCGTAAGCTTTTGAATGCTTCCTTATTCAAGTAAATGTCCTCACATTCATAAGGGAAAAGATTTGTTGGCTTTTCCTATTTTATTTTGGTTATTTTAATTAATTAATTTAGTTTTTGATAAAGAGCATCCTTGAGCCAAATCCTTTATGCTTCTCTGAGGATCTTCCTCTTGCATCCAAAAAGTCCAGGTAAGTTGCTCTACACTGGGAAAATGAAAATGGAGAAGGAGCTGGTTGAGAATGCACCAGGATGGAATGGACTTTCCAAGGACTCAGTGCTTATAAATTAAGCTGTGCTAGTAGACTATCCGAGGTGTTTGTGGGTGACTCTCCGGATTCATGCTCCAGATAACCGGTCTACACTTAGGACTTCCTTAAAGGTGTTCTTGCCAAATGGTAGTGTGTGGTACTATTTCTCTTCTCTTATTTTGTAAGATTTTCATGGACAGTCTTTTCTCAGGCTCTTTTCTTTTTGAGGCTCTCTGGGAAAGTTTAATTTTGAACATAATTTAATGGTAGACCTGATAAAATTAAACTCTTCTCCCACAAAACCTTTTCTGTGGCTTGACTTGTTCACTACCTGTCCAGGACCCTCATTGTTTAGGTTGTTTCAGAAACCATTTCTATTTTCTTTCTCTCTTTCTTTATCTTTTAAGTTTTCAAGCTCTTTATAGAAGATAATATATAAAAATCACCTCTTCACAGCATTTTCCTTCAGGAGAAGGAAAGAAATTTTATATTGCAATTCATCATATTGTATGTATTGTATGTATTTTATATTGCAATTCATCGTATTGTATGTGTATCTGTATTTTTTAATAATTTTAATGTACTTTAATTGATAGATATATTCACATACCATGTAATCATTCAAAATGTACAATCAATGGCTCACAGTATCATCATAAAGCTGTGTAATCATCATTACAATTGACTTTTTTTTCTTTTTGTGAAAAATAACCTATATACCAAAAAGCAATAAATTTCAAAGCACATTGCAATAATTAGTTGTAGTAGAGATTCCAGAGTTTGGTATGGGTTACAGTTCCACAATTTAAAGCTTTTACTACCAGCTGCTCCAAGACACTGGAGACTAAAAGAAATATCAATATAATTCTTCAGCAATCATACTCACTTGTTAAACCCTACCTTTCCTGTATAACCCCACCACTTCCTTTGGTCTTTAGAAATCATTTCTTTATAATCAAAGACTCATAATGAAAGTTACCAGAGGAATATGGTGTTCTTCTCCTATGATGATCTTGAAATACTGAGTCATAGATAAGAGAAACTAGTGGTCAGTTATCGATCATGATGTTCAGACAACAACAGCAGGGTATCAAGACTTTGAGGAGGAACTGAAGTTGAGCATGGATCTTTTAGTTAGCCTATTCTTCTCTAAGTCTGAATGAAATTATGACTGCATAACGAGTTTTCAGGTAAGTAAGACTAATTTGAATGGGATGTGACCAGTTTAAGTTAAATTCCTGCTCTTCCTCTCCCTCCTCCTCACCCCAACATAACACACCATGTTTTACATTTTCATTATTTCAGTGCATTTCATCACCCTTACCAAAAGAATAATGGTAGGGAGCTAACACTTATTGCATACTTTCTGTGTAAGGTAAGTAATAGACCCTGTTTCCTAAATGTGTTGTCTAATTTAATTCCCAAACGGGCCTAAAAAGAATAGAGTTAGTCATGTGTATTATTGTTATTATGCATATTTTTACTTATTAGGAAACAAATACAGAGAAGTAATCTGCTCAGACAACAAACCTGGAGAGGCTTGGAGATTGGAAAAGAAGACATGAAATTGACTGTCTACACAGTGTGAAAATTAAAATGATCACAGTCTAGATGAAAAGGTGCTGGGTTAGAGGTCTTCTGTCTACTGGTGACCTTGAACAAACCTCTCAATTTCTCCAAGCCTCACTTTCCTCACTTGTAAAAATAAGAATTTAAATTTGTTGTCTCCTGAATCACCTCTAGGAGACAGATCCCTTCTCTCAGTTCCAAGCTTGGAGACTTTATGTTGCTATCCCATGACAGCAAGTGCTCCCATTGTGCTCTCCATTTGGCAGGCACCACTAAATATTGCCTGCCTTCCTCCTTTACTGGTACATAGGTACCGCGCCTGCCGGAGTGGTGACCTCCCATGAAAAGCAGGGCAGTGCCTTCTCCAAGTGAATTAAACTAATGATGCATTCACTTAATTCGGTGATGAGAGGGCTTCAGGCTTTGTTCTAAGTCATGAAATGACTCCCTTATCATCAGGGTGTGGAAGAGTGTAGGGTAAATGGCACAGATGAGTCTGAGTCTTCCCCCTGGCAGAGATGAGAGAAAACCAAGATCATAAAGTATCTATTTTGTTGATAGAGGCAATTTTCATGAGCTTAAGGAGTGAAGATCAGAGTACAGTTGCTAGTTATTCCATCCCCATTTAGTCCTTTCAGTTTTCATTTTATTGCTAGAGCTTTTATCTGGGTCAGATGCCATTGCTGGAGAGGTCGATGATTTGATTCATCTTAACCCGTAGGCCAGAGGTCTACTTTTAAGAACTTTTCTCTGTCAGTCTGGTAAAAAGATGAGCCTCCAAAACCCATGCAGCTGAGATATTTATAACCGTTGATTTTATGAGTGCCGGCCTCATAATAGTAACAAGACTTAAGTGTTTGTTCAAGGTGTCTGGCTTACGTCGTCAAGAGCAACAAGAAATCCTTAGTCATCCTCTGGCCTGAATTTCTATGAGGTATTATTAGCCCTAGGATTCATGAAACCTTTTTCCCAAATGACTTAAAAAGGAGCCACTCTTCAAAAAAGTTTTCTATAAGTAATTATTTGTTTTCTCAAAATATTACATCTGATATGAAAGATCAAGCATTTGGAATCCTTGGCAAGGTTTTTGACACATTTAATATTTGCTGTACAAGTTTTGCTTCCAGGTAAAGTTCAAGGTGGGGGATAGAAATAGATTGTGCATTTTGGGGGCATATTTTATATATTGTCTCCATTTTAGATGTAGAAGGGCTACACATCCTACCTAGGCAAGCAAGATTTAGATTTCTATCTCCTAAACCTCCTTGACAACGCTTTCTATGAAACTGCTCTTTTATTTTATTTACTTTTTATGAAATCTGTTCTTCTCCTCTCCTTTCTCTATCTTTGAAATAAAGAAATAGCTACCTAATTCTCTGCCTTTACACTTCTCTTGTACACCTCCCCCCTTTTTTTCTATTTTCTTAAAGAGCTGACCTTACCTATCTTTTCTGAGTGATTTCTATTTGTTATAATCTTCTAACTTCTCCATCTCAATCTGAGGGAATCCATTGAAATCATTGCCTCAAAATTTCACAAGTGTGGTGGAACTAAAATCGATTTACTTCAAATGCTCATATCCTAAGTAATTGCTGTTACAGCTTTGGAAGTAAACAACCAGAAGTCACAATAGATGGAATCTCATGGGATCTCCTTTGGTTTTGTTGTTGTTTTGTTATTAATGTTTGAATACTTTTATTCGTCACCTGATAGAGAAACATCCAGGAAATCCTTCCTCAGATGAAAGTTGGAGAAAAGGGAGTTATTTCAAGACAATGTGGTCGCTCCCTCTAGTCCTCTGGGTTTCCTACTTGCCTGTTGTTAGGGACACTAATGCCACACAAGTAGCCTTAGTATATATGAAAAATAGTGTGTGTCTTAGTAGCATTTTCATTTCATATGTGAAAGACTATGGGTCCCTAACATATCTCAGTTATTCAAAGAGAAAGAAAAAGTGTTCAACAAACCCACTCTTAAAATCAAGAAAGGAAACATTCATATTTTTCAGTAAATAAACAATCCCAGTAAATAGTACAGACGTATATTATATCCACATGAAGAAGGTATTGAGAAAGAAGGCTACACAGGCTGAGCAGGAGAACAAAAGGCACGTGAAAAAGAGGGGAAAATGTAATGTCAGAGGAAATCCCAGTAAGCTGTGACATAACTAACCTGGTAGAAGTTGCAATGACAGTACGCTCTTCCCCAATATTCACTCTGGCCATCAGTACCACTTTTCTCTGAAATGTGTGAAACCTGTTTCCTGGGAGAGTTAGGAAGATTGAAATAGTCAGTATAAGTAGAATACATAGAAGGAAGCCTGGCACATGATAAGTGATAAGTAAGTGTTCGCTGCTGCTTCTGGCATGATTGACTCTCCTGGGGTGCAGACGCCCGTGTGCATTTCTGTGTGAGTGAGGGTGCATCCCTCAAATGCTAGAGAAAACCTGAAAGTCACTTTCACATAACACAATGAATAATCCTGACTTTCTTTATTCTCTCAGCCTGTAAGACGATGCCTGAAGATGACATTTGGAGTCAGGGTTTCTTGAGTATGTTTTTTGCTTGTCTGTTTATATGCTAATTTAATTTTTGACTAAGTCTAAGAAGATAAAAGTGAGAGCAAAAGATGAGGTTGTTTAGTCTATTTGAGCTAATAGATCCCTGCACTTTTCAACAGTCTATAGAATCTGCTAAATCTGAGTCCACACTCAGAAGCTAATATAACATGACTTTGAACTGAGACCATGCAGCTCTAAATAGAGATGAGTTTTATGTCCTATATATCAGTTCATCTGTCGTAGATTTTTACAGTACCGTATTAAAGGGTTTTCTCCATATAAAATGGGTGGTATTCAAAAGTATTCAGTAAATGCTAATTCCCTATGCCCTTCTTTTTCTCTACGGTGGAAATTAAAGCCAGAAGAATTCATTTTATTTCTATTTTTCAGAAATAACTTCTATAAAAAAATCAATGTTTTAAACTTGCTAATTATGCTGACAATTAATGCAATTAATTATATTGACAAATATAGTAACTAATTATTAGGCTTTAGGCCATACAATTTCTAGAGAGGCAACAATCAACCTTCTTTAATGCTTTTTTTCCCCTCCCATTCTTCAAAAGCAGTAAAAAGCAAATTATATTCTTTCTCCATGGAAGCCAGTTTAGATATGTTTCAGGATACAAACCTTTGAACCACTAGGGGCTTATCGTCACTGAGATAGAAAGCTATTTGAATGATCTGCTTGATTTTATAACACCGAATCTAGAGCATCAGGAATTTTTCTCTCCTGAAATGCCCTATGGTGTCCACCAACACTTGTGGCTTTACCAATGGAGCTGAGAAGGTAATATATGCAGCTGATTAACTGGTAGGCAGTTGTCTATGTCTCAGCCATGACTATGGTTGATTTTTTGTGTGTGTGCTGCTGCAGGCTAAAAGGGGTATGTTTGCTTCTGTTCATATCAGCCACCACCAGATCACCACTTCCTGAAGGCTGCTAAAAGAATATCTCCTTTTCCAACCTGGGTTCTCAGTGGGGAAGATTTGTTCTGCCTACGGAAACAGTCTAGGTTTGTTGTCTTTAGAAAAGCAGGGATATTAATAGGATCTGGTCCACATAGAGTAATGTTCCAGACTACATGCCAGACGGTGATTTTGTTTCATTAAAAAAGTCTTTTCATCAGAATATTTCTCCTTGAATTTGCTGGCTGTTTACAAAACACTTGACCATAAGTGGCTTATTGATTTTGTAAAACTGAGTCAAACACAATAGTTGGGAGAGTTTGGATTCTTTAATTAATTAATTATTTATTTATTTTTACGTGGGCAGGTACACCAGGAATTGAACCTGGGTCTCCGGCGTGGCACACAGGAACTCTGCCTGCTGAGCTACCATGGCCCACCCTCTTTAATTTATTTTTAATTAAATCATAAAAGAAATACCCACTTTTTCTATTGCGAGAAATCAGAAATGATAGAAAGGCATGCAATGTGATGTTTCTGCCTCATTTAAGACAGATATACTTATTTTTTGGGGGGTCTTTGATTGTGTATTTTGATTTTCATGAGGCATGCCCTGAATAGAATTGTTTCCCTGCGTCTTTTAAGAGCCAGGAGTGAAAACTTGCTTGACTGGGTATGCAGTGCTTCAATTCTCAGATTACCCCTGTGAGTTGAAGAGGAAATGGTAAGGCTTGCCTTATTTTTCAGCTCAAGCATTGCCACCTTTCACTCAGGCTCTTTGCATCCCTGTGGGAAGGGAAAAAGTGAAATAGTGGGGGTGAGCTTTGAAGAGAGATGGTGAAGTGTGTGGAGGGGAACAAAAGAACAAAATAAGAAAATGTGTTTTTGTGGTGAGAAATGTTTCTTTAAAAGCCAATAAAAAATGCTTCCAGAGGGAGACACATCTCAGGAGGAAGAAACACGACCCTGAGAAAACTGAACATCACTATTCCTAAATGAGGGATATTGACTGGCTTTCTTTCTAACTGAGGTGCTTAAAATTTTTTTTTTCATTATGTAGCTAGGTTTTAGATGTTAAACTTTCTAAGGACATTACTCTAGCACCGTTAGGTAGCTATTACTGTTTAACAAACCATCCCAGGTCTTATTGATTTAAAATAGCAAATACTTTAAATCTTTATTATTATATTTGCTGCATATTGGTGGGGGCTCAGTTGATCTAGACTTGGCTCAGCTGGGCAGGTTTGCTTCAGACTTTGGTTGCTGGGCAGTTCTGTTTCCCACCAGAGGCCTGAATGAAGGTGTCTCTGCTCCACAGGCCTCTCATCCTTCCTGGACCAAGAAGCTTACCAGGACAGGGTCTTCTCCTAGTGAGGGCAGAGGCATAGGAGAGCCAGGTCCAAATATTCAACACCTCATCCTTTTAACCAAAATTGGTCACAAAGTCAAGGCCACAGTAAAGCATGGGGTGAAATACAACACGCTGTTGGCAGGAGGAGCCACAGAGTTAGGGTAAAGAGCAAGCAAGGTTCTGGGGTGGGGGGTGGAGTTATTAAAAATCAGGGCCAATGATACAATCTACAATGGGATCTGCCTGTGAGCAACTTGGCAAATACCATAACGAACGTGAGTGCGGAGTCCGTATTGTGCTTCAGATGATTTATTTCTCCCTGTCTGATCACTCAGAAAGCCTTTCTGTCACAGGCACTATCAATACCCTCTATTTAGAACTTGCTGTTTTATCTGTCAACTTCTGTGGAGCCATGGTAACCCATGAAAAACAGGGCTTTGCCCACTTGCCTCACCGTCCTGTCCCAACCAGGGTTAAGAGTAAGTCATTTAGGGTGGATGTGGACTAGAGGGGAGGATCTAATGCAAAATTTTGAAAATATTTATTTTGAAAAAGTAAATTCAGGCTGATGTGATAAAAATGAGTTCCTGACAAAGATCAAAAAAAGGGTTTAGAGTCAGAGTGGATTTATCAAAATGCAAATATTTTAAACAAAGCAGAGCTTTGGAATTGCATACAGAAGCTACTCCCTCAAAGCCTAGTGGGGACATTTTCTAGTTTACATAATGTAATTAAATTCCAGCCTGATGAATTCAAATTTATCCCAAAGACATTATTGGCAACATGATCCCAGGAGGTGAAAAGGCTGAGGAAGTGCCATGTTTGGAGGCCAAGGGAGAACTAGAGAATCATATCTAAAGCTTGCAGCTATGGTTTGCAAAGGTCTCTCTGCATCACTGCTCAGTGGTGATGGTAGGAAACTGGGAACACTTCTGAAACTAGCCTTCACTCTAAAAACCAACAGCACCCACGGAGAGAAGAAAAAAACGTCAGTCTCTGTTCAAAGGGATAGTAAATACACCTTCCTTACAGGGTCATAATAGCTTCAAAGAATAGTGCTTTTCTTTTGGTGTTCATGATTTCTCAATGCCACTTTTATATATTCATATAATTTTCTTTATTTTTCCCTTTTTTGGCAATTGCCAATGCTCCATTTTGAAGTTATTCTTGTAAAAGCTCAAATAAAATTTATTCTTTCAGTTACCTCTAAATTATATCTAATTCCTTAGGTAAGGTAAAATGTTACACATCAATAAAAAATTGAACAAGGGATATGAAGAGGAATTCACAAAACATAAAATATGTTCTATAAAAAATATTAACCTTGGTTAATAAAAGAAAAATGAGAATAATAATGATGGGTTGGTCACTGCTTATCCAGTAGGATATACACACATACAAATACACCTATACAATACACACACACATACACAGGCATATATATTCCTTTTCATAAAAGATAATACTCAGTGCTGCTGATGATGGGATGAAAATAAACATTCACACAGAGTGCTGATGTGTAAACACAGGCACTCACACGCAAACTTTTGGGAAAGCAAATGAACAGGTTGTACCAAAATTCTTTGCTGCATTTCTATACTTTTACCCAGTAATTAATTCTAGGACTTTATCCAAGGAAGCAATGAGTAATAAGTACAAAAGCTAATGGAAGAGGATGCTCATTGCAATTCTATTCATAATAATGAAAGCTTTCAGAAACCATGTAAATATCCAAAAATAGGAGAATGTTTAAATAAATATGGAATACTCAGAAGATATCATTCAAAATTTAAAATTATATCTTGCAGAATTTTAAGGGCATGAGCAAGATGTTGATAGTATAATGTTAAACAAAAATTCAGAATACAAAAAATTCTGTAACATTCTAATATAAAACAATATATACCATAGTGCATACAAACTATAATTGATTGTCTGAAATGAACTGTTATTAACAGTATCTGTGTACAGATAAATGGATACTTATTTTCTTCTGCATATTTTTTGAATTTAATAAATTTTCAAATGTGAACATTTCTTAATTTGTAATTAGTGAAAAGGAGTATTTCTAAAAATGAGCTCTAAAATGAAATGTATGATGTTTTGAACATAAATAATCAAAAAATATGATCTAAACTCTTATCAATTCCCTGTCATTGAAAACCTCAAATATTTCAGTATAGAAATGGAATTTCTGGGAGGGTGTGAGGTGGTGATAGTAAACATCTATGGATGAGGAAAAGATGCTCAAATAACCAAAAGTTATGATAAAATTATGGAAAAGGTAAATTTGGAAGTTAGATAAAACATAAGGTCCCATTTTTAGTAAACACCTAGAGGGATTTTATTAACTTCAGACTGATGCAGATAGGCTTTTCAATGAGACATGTAAGCCATAGTTTCCATACCACCCCCAAGCTTTTCTTTTCCTTTCCATTGCTCTTTTTCTTTCTTTTTCTTCCTTCCTTCCTTACTTTCTTCCTTCCTTTCCTTTTTCTTTCTTTTCTTTCTCTCTTTGTCTCTTCCTCCCTGCCCCCCTCCCTTCCTTCCTTTCTTTTTGATAAGGAGAAGCTATTCTTCATTCTATAACCTTCATATGACCTTGATAAGGAGTAGGAGATACAGTGGCCTACAGTGAAAGCTCTAAGCTAATTTATGGAACAGATGCAAATTCTAATCATATTTCTTTTCTTTTCGCAATTATAATGCACTCCCTGGATTAAAATTTTAATAAAAAATAAAACACAAGTTAAACAGAAGGGAAAGATGTTCAAATTCATCTCTCATCCGAAGGAATTTTCTTCACTTTTCATGAGTACTCGACTCATTTAACTATTTCCTTTCTCTTGAATCATGGCTTCTTGTTACCTTCTACTCTTTACATTGCCACCACTCCCCACCACCACCAACCCTGCTTCCTCTCAGCCTCCTTCACTTGCTCATTGACCTTTACCCTGCTAATAGTGTAATAACTCAAGATGACATTCTCTACACCCTATGCTTTCCCCAAATGAATCAATATAAACTTCTAGCTTCAATTGCCATCAAACCACCAATGAATCACTTATGTATATCTACGTCACAGATCCAGGAATGCACTGAAGCCAGCTTGCACCCACTTTCAAGAAGCAATTGTGTACATCTCTCCCTAAGCTATGTTGGCAGCTTGAAATTGGCTATGGTGGAGTATTTATACTGTGGAGAATGGTAAATTCTATGACTCAGGCCTTTTTACCCCTGGAGAGCTGGTTGTTTAATATGTCCTATCATACCTATGTCCTCTCAGTTTCAAACCTTTTGTTCAACTGCCTGCTGCCATCTCCATCTCCTTGTTTCAAAGACATCACAAATATCTTATCCAAATCTATTAACTTTCTGCCTAAACCGAACATCTTCAACATTCCCCAAGTGCCCATATCTGTGACAGGCACTGACTTGAGAAAACCAAGACTCAAAGTTATCCTTAATGGCATCCACTCCTTAATCAACTCCAGTAACGTCCAAAATCACCTATTCCATTAGTCAATAAGGCCTCTCAAATCAGTCCACTCCTTGCCATCTCTGAATCTGCCATAATATCTTTCCTGGGAACTATTATTTTTTTCTTAACTGGTCTTTGGGATTTGTGGTTCTATTGAATTGGGACTCTACCCCCTATTTCCCCTTTCCTGCTTCCATTAATGTTCTATTTGCTTTCCTTTTTAAAGATGTTTTTTTCTATTTGATCTCTGTTGGTAACAGAGGAACCCACTTCAGGAGGGGAAGACTAGTGAACACTGGATTTGGCAGGCAAGAAAACACAGCAAAGTAAGGTTTACTTTTAATATTAATATAATTATTTAAAACTTGCCAGGAGAACAGATATGAGTAAGATGAATATAGAGACAAAAATCTCTGCCCTTAAAGAATGCACAGTCGAGTGAAGAAAGGGATAAAAAAAATAAAGATATAACATATTCTGTGCTCAATGCTTCTGGAGACTTATGTTTGGGTCAGAATTGACGGATAAAGGAGCAAGGTCCTATCTCTTCCTTTGGAAATTGGTAGTGAGGAAAGCTAAAGAGTTTCATTCCCTAAGGAAAATTTACCTCTCATGGCTCAACCTGTTAATTGCAAGTTGATTCCAATTCTTGAAATAGAGAAAAAGAGAAAATAAAAACTAGTGAGAAGAAAAATGTAGTATTTCAGTTTATGTTCTTATAAATTGTCAACTTCCTTTTTTGTATATTTAATCATAGTGCACCATTCACTTTTTTAATGTGAAATATAACATATATACAAAAAAACAACAAATTTCCAAGTGCATTTTAACAAGCAGTTATAGAACCGATTTTAAATTTGGTATAGGTTACAGTTCCATGATTTTTCTTTTTTCTTTTAGTTGCGCCAAGACCCCGGGAACAAAAGAAATATCAATATAATGATCCAGCAGTCATATTCACTTGTTAAATTCTATCATCTATTTTATACTCTTACTTCTGTTTTTTTTTCTTTTTGTTATAAGTGAACACATATACAAAAAAAGCAGTAAAGTTCAAAGTGCATTGCAAAATTAGTTGTAGAACAAGTTTCAGAGTTTGGTATGGGTTACAACTCCACACTTCTAGGTTTTTACTTCTAATTGCTCTCTGGTATTGGAGATTAAAAGAAATATCAATATAATGATTCAGAAATCATACTCCTTTTTAAACCCTACCTTCTCTGAATAATTCCACCATCATCTTTGATCTGTCTCTTACTCTTTAGGGGTATTTGGGCTATGCTCATTCTAACTTTTTCATGTTGAAAGGGGTACTGATACTATGGGGTAGGGGGTTGGAACTAGTTGATGTTCTAGAGAGACTGACCCCTCTACATTTCAGTACTTTTCTGGTTCAAGGACCCATGTTGTAGTTTCTGGAACGTTAACACTAGTGCATGGAACCTTTGTAGAATCTTATATAATGCCATAGGTATTCTTTAGGATTGGCAGGAATGATTTTAGTTGAGGTTTGACAAGTTATGATAGGTAGCAATGTTTAACTGAAGCTTGTGTAAGAGTGACCTCCAAATAGCCTTTTGACTCTAATTGAACTTTCCCAGCCACTGATACCTTATTTGTTACACTTCTTCTCCCCCTTTTGATCAGGATGGCATTGTTGATCCCACAGTGCCAGGGCCAGTCTCATACCTGGGAGTCATCTCCCACACTGCCAGGGAGACTTTCACCCTTGACTATCATGTCCCACATAGGGGGAAGGGCAATGATTTCACTTGTAGAGTTGGGCTTAGAGAGAGAGAGAGGTCACATCTGAGCAACCAAAGAGGCCCTCTTGACCTGACTTTTAGACATATTTATAGGTAGGCTAAGCTTCTCCACTACATACATAAGCTTCCCAAGAGCAAGCCTCAAGATCAAGGACTTGGCCTATTGTGTTGGGTGTCCCTGATGTTTGAATCAGTATCAGGGGATTCCCCAGAGGTAAAGATTAATAGTTCCATATTTTTTCTCCCATCCCTTAAGGGACTTTGCCGATGCTTTTTGATTATTTGCTTAATATACTCTGGGATGTATCTAGGCATTACATTAAACTATACAAAGATTAAAGGCTCTCATTCTTTTTCTGGACAGTCTGTTTAAATGATCTATCCAGACAAGTTAAGTTAGATTATGTGCTACAGAAAATTTAGTTTCTGGGCAAACTAAACCTTTCTTCCCTTGGTCTCAAAGAGTAGGTGAAGTTGTAAAATGCAGACAAGGTCTTCCTTACCCCTGTATTCTGAATTACCTAATCCTGACCTGATCAGCTTCATTCTTATCTCTAAATTCCAGTTTACACATATATAAAACAGCTTCTCAAAATCTTGAAGTAAAAATTACTGCTCTGAACTAAATGATGAATGCTGTAAGAGATTACAATTGAGGCCCCAGTTTTCTTATAAGGACTTTCTAAATGAGATCATGCAACATCTGCTCTTTTGTTTCTGGCTTATTTTGCATTACCAAATGTCCCAAATGTTCATTCACATTTTTGCATGCCTTACAACTTCATTCGTTTTTGTAGCAGCATAATGTTTGGTCATATGTATACACCATGGTTCACCAATCTGCTTCTAAGTCAGTGCATCTTTCAGCCACCTCCATCTACTGGGTCTCATGTCCAAAGTCAACAGTCCATCAACATTCTCAATTTTAGATAATTTCATTGTCCCCAAGAGAAAGATAACCAATAAACACACCCTCACCAGACAGAATATTCAAATCTCCCCCTAACTCTTGTCCCTCCACCCAGTCTGTATCCCTGGTACTGCTGCAGTAAGGTTGATATTTTCTTGTTAAACATAGCACATAACATGCAACAGCAGGTATCCCCCTATACTCTGAAATTATACACTCTTTTCACAAGATTCACATCTTTGCAGTAGTTCATTCAAGAACTGATTTATATTTGTTTTGTTAATTCATGGGGCATATGAATCTATATAACCCCTTTCAATCATGTTCACCTTCAATATGGTAATATTTATGGACCCGCTAGTGAACTGCCTTAACTTCTATCTATTGCTTTACAATTAAGTTCAACCTCATTAGCTAAATGTTCACCCATCTCAAGCTTCTGTGTAACGCTAGTTCCCCTATAGTCTGTATTATTAGCCACTGATTTTACCTTTACCATGGTCATAAAAGTGGAATCATACAGTAGCCTAAACCTTCTGTTTCAGGCTTATTTCATTCAGCATTATGTCCTCAAGGCTCATCCATCTTGTCACATGCTTCAGGATGTCATTTTATCTTACTGCTGCATAATAGTCCATCATATGTATATACAGCATTTTGTTACTCTACTCATCTGTTGATGGGCACTTGGATTGTTTCCATCTTTTGGTGATTGCGAATAATGCTACTATGAATATTGTTGTGAAAATGTCTGTTTGTGTGTGTCACTGCTTTCAGCTTTTCTGGGTATGTACTGAGTAGTGCCATTGCCAGGTCATAGGGCAACTCGATATATAGTTTTCCGAGGAACCGTCAGATTGTCTTCCATAGAGGCTATACCATTATACAATCCCACCAGCAGTGCGTAAGTGTCCCAATTACTCCACATCCTCTCCAACATTTGTAGTTTCCTGTTTGTTTAATAGCAGCCATTCTCATAGGTGTGAGGTGGTATCACATTGTAGTCTTGATCTGCATTACCATTATAGCTAATGAGAATGAGCATCTCTTCATGTGCTTTTTAGCCATCTGTATTTATTCTTCAGAAAAATGTCTATTTATCTTCGGCCCATTTTATAATTGGGATGTTTGTTCTTTTGTTGTTGAGTTGTATGATTTCTTTATGTATACAGGATATCAAACCTTTATCTGATATGAGATTTCCAAATATTTTCCCCCATTGAATTGGCTGTCTCTTCACCTTTTTGGCAGTCTTTTGAGGCACAAAAGCATTTGATTTTGAGGCATTCCCATTTATCTATTTATTTATTTTTTTGTTGTTGTTGCTTGTGCTTTGGGTGTAAAGTTTAGGAAGTTACCTCCTACTGCTAATTCTTGAAGATGTTTCAATACGTTTTCTTCCAGGAGCTTTATGGCACTGGTTCTTATATTTAGGTGTTTGATCCAATTTGAGTTAATTTTTGTATAGGGTGTAAGGTAAGGGTCCTCTTTTATTCTTCTGGCTATTGATATTTGTTTCTCCCATTCCCATTTACTGAAAAGACTATTTTGTCCCAGTTCAATAGATTTGAGGGGCTTGTTAAAGATCAATTGACCATAGATTTGGTGCTCTATTTCTGCACTCTTGATTCAATTCCATTGGTCAATTCTTCCATCTTTGTGCCAGTACCATGCTGTTTTGACCACTGTAGCTTTACAATAAGTTTTAAAATTGGGAATGATAATCCTCTCACTTCATTCTTCTTTTTTTAGGATGCTTTTAGCTATTCAGGGTCTTTTTCCCTTCCAGATGAATTTGGTAACTAGCTTTTCTAAGTCTTCAAAGTAGGTTGTTGGAATTTTGATTGGTACTATGTTGAATCTGTAGGTCAATTTGGGTAGAGTTGACATCTTAACTATAGTTAACCTTCTTATCCATGAGCATGGAATGTCTTTCCACCTATTTAGATCTTCTTTGATTTCTTTTAGCAATGTTATGCATTTCTCTGTGTAGAAGTCCTTCACATCCTTAGGTAAGTTCATTCCTAGATACTTGAGTCTTTTAGTTGCTATTTGGAATGGTATTTTGTCCTTAATCGAGTCCTCAGTTAGGTCATTGCTTGTGTGTAGAAAATTACTGATTTTTGCACATTAATTTTATAACCTGCCACCTTGCTGAATTTGTTTGTTAGTTCAGGTAAGTTTGTTGTAGATTTCTCAAGATTTTCCAAGTATACTATCATGTCGTCTGCAAATAATGAAAATTTCCCTTCTTCCTTTCCAATTTGGATACCTTTTATTTCTTTTTCCTGCCTGATTGTTCTAGTTAGAGTTTCTCATGCAAAGTTGAATAATAGTGGTGACAAAGGGCATTCTTATCTCATTCCTGATCTTAGGGAGAAAGCTTTCGGTCTCTTACCATTGAGCACTATCGGTTTCTCATATATGCTGTTTATCATATTGAAGAAGTTAACTTTGATTTCTACCTTTTGAAGTGTTTTTTTTATCAGAAAGGGATGTTGAATTTTGTCAAATGCTTTTTCAGCATCAATCCAGATGATCATATTATTTTATCCTTTTGATTTGTTAATGTGCTGTATTACATTAACTGATTTTCTTGTATTGAAGCATCTTTGCATTCTTGGTATAAACCCCACTTGGTCATGGTATATAATCATTTTATTGTGCTGTTGGATTCTATTTGCTAATAATTTGTTAGGAATTTTTGCATTTATGTTCATTAGGGAGATTGGTTTTAGTTTTCCTTTCTTGTTGCATCTTTATCCAGTTTTGTTATTAAAGTGATATTGGCTTCATAAAATGAGTTAGGTAATGTTCCATTTTCTTAATTTTTTTGGAGAAGTCTAAGCAGGATTGGTGTTAGTTCCTTTTGGAATGTTTGATAAAATTCCCCTGTAAAGCCATCTGTCCCTGGGCCTTTCTTTATAGGCAGATATTTGATGACTGGTTGACTCTCTTCACTTGTGATTGTTTTGTTGAGATCTTCTACTTCTTGAGTCAGTGCAGCTTATTTGTGTGTTTCCAGGAATTTGTCCATTTAATCTAACTTGTCTAATTTGTTGGCATATAGTTGTTCATAATATCCTCTTATGATTTTTTTTTCTTTAGGGTCTGTGGTAATAACCTCCTCTCATTTCTGCTTTTGTTTTTTCACATCATCTCTCGGTTTTTCTTTGTCAGCCTTGCTAGTGACTCATCATTTTTATTGATTTTCTCAAATAACCAATTTTTGGTTTTATCAGTTCTTTCCATTGTCTTTTTCTTCTCACATTCATTTAACGCTACTTTAATCCTTGTTATTTCTCTTCTTCTACATTCATTTAACGCTACTTTAATCCTTGTTATTTCTCTTCTTCTATTTGCTTTAGGGTTAGTCTGCTGTTCATTTGCAAGTTCCTCCAAGTAAGCAGTTAAGTCCCCAATTTATGCTCTTTCTTATTTTTAAATATAAGCATTTAGGTAATAAATTTCCTTCTCAGCATGGCCTTTCCTACATCCTATGAGTTCTCATCTGTTGTATTCTCATTTTCATTCGTCTCCCAATCATTACTGATTTTTCTAGAAATTTCTTCTTTGACCCACTCATTGTTTAAGAGTGTTATTTAATCTCCATATATTTGTTAAAGTTCTCTTTCTTTGATGGTTATTGATATCCAGCTTCATTCCATTGTGATCAGAGAAAGTGCTTTGAATAATATCAGTGTTTTTAAATTTATAAAGACCTTTTTTGTGCCCCAGCATATGCTCTATCCTGGAGAATGTTCCATGAGCACTAGAGAAAAATGTATATTCTTGTGTTTTGGGGTGTAACAACCTATATATGTCTGCTAGGTCTAATTCGTTTATCAGTTTGTTAAAGTTCTCTATTTCCTTGTTGATCTTCTGTCTGGGTGTTCTGTCAATAGAAGAGAGTGGTATATTGAAGTCTCCTACTATTAGTGTTGAAATGTCTATTGCTTCCTTCAATTTTGCCAATATCTATCTCATGTACTTTAAAACTCCTTGATTGGGAGCATACACATTTATGATTATTATTTCCTCTTGAATAATTGTCCATTTTGCTAATATATAGTGTTCTTCTTTATCTGTTTTGATGTCTTTACATTTAAAGTCTATTTTTCTGATATTAGTATAGCTACTCCTACTTTCTTTTAGTTACAGCTTGCATGGAACATCTTTTTTATACTTTCACTTTCAACCTAATTGTACCTTTGTGTCTATGATGAGTCTCTTGTAAGAAGCATATAGCTGGATTGTATTTCTTAAACCATTCTGCCAATCTATCTGCTTTAGTTGGTAAGTTTAGTCCATTAACATTCAAAGTTATTACTGTAAAGGCATTTCTTTATGTAAAGGCAAATCCATTATGTTATCCTTTGGATTTTATTTGTCATATCTATACATTCTTTTCTCTCTTTCTCTTTTCATACTTTAAGTTACCCTTACCGGTACTCTTCCAGATCCTCCTCCATACTTCTTCTAGACCTCCCTCTCCTGTCTTTTTTTTTTTTTTTTCAAACAGCAGAACTCCCTTTAGTATTTCTTGTAGGGCCAGTCTCTTGTTGACATAGTAGCTCAGCCTTTGTTTGTCTGTGAAAATTTTAATCTGTCTCAGTTTTGAAGGACAATTTGGCTGGGTACAGATTTTTGGCTGGAAGTCTTTCTCTTTCAGGATCTTAAGAATGTCATACCACTAACTTCTTGCCTCCATAGTGCCAGTTGAGTGGTCCACACTCAGTCTTATGTGGTTTCCTTGTATATAGTTGATCGTTTTTCTTTTTTCACTTTCAGGACTTTCTGCTTCTCTTCAACATTTGACACACTGATTAGTGTTTGTCTTATGGAAGGCCTATTTGGAGTTAGTGTATTTGGAGTTTGTTGGACTTCTTTGATTTGCTTATTTATATCTTTTATAGAGGTTGGGAAATTTCCCCCCATTATAAACTCTACTAATCTTCCTAGCCCTTTACTCTTCTTTTCTCCTCCTGGTACACCAGTGGTTCTTATATTTGTATACTTTGTTTTGTCCATCATTTCTCTAAGATCCAGTTCAAATTTTTCCCTCTTTTTTATCATTTCCCTTGGGATTCTCTCATTCACTGTCTCAGTCTCTCTGCATATCCCACTAAAATATCTCTCTCTAATACCCATTCTTATACAAAATAGGACAAAAATAAGAGATGAGTATTTTTACAGTTTCCTCTTGCCTAGAATATACAAATATAGATAATTATTATAAATTATAACAATGTAAAAATAAGAGTATTCTTTTATTTTTTTCTAGGATTTATAAAGGGATATGCCGTCTTGATTGGTTGTGGATGTTCATAATATAAAATTATTACATGTATTCTTGTGCTTTAACCTAATATATAAAGAAAATACAGAGAAATGACTTTAATTACCAAAAAGTTCCCATAAAAGGTCATTATTGTGTGTTATCCAACATATTTTCAACTATAACTTTACACACACAACAGTATATAATCTTTTTCCTCTCTCAATCTTCTCTCTCTCTCTCCCTTCTCTTTTTCCCACTCTCATTCCAATTCCTTTTCTATTTACCACCCATCCTTCAATCCATCCACCCATCTATCCTTCCATCCATCCACTGCCCCATCCATCCATCCATCCATCCATCCATCCATCCATCCATCCATCCATCCATCCAACAGCTGTATGTTGGGGTCCTACAGTGAATCCACACACATTAGCCCTGCAGGTACAGTGGTGAGTTGGCCATGGCATCTGCCTTTAAAGATATTATAGTCTAGTTAAGCAACAGGTAAGTTTCAAGTCAATTATAATAAATTGTATTATGACAAAGAAGAGTTTGCTGAGGAAGTACGTAGGATGATTGTCAGCAGAGTCAAAATACTCTGGAGGAACTGATATCCAAACTTGGCGCTAAAGAATGAGTGAGTTTGTCAGATACAAGAAAAAGTTGAGTTAAAAATAGAAATATATGTTGTAGGATAATAATACAAACCTAAGAAACATGTGTATCTTTAATCTTGGCTACAGATGCCTTTTTAACACCATCCTTGTATTCCTTTAAAGACTGTGATTTCTGTAAGGCTCTCAACTGATAATTTTTTATATCAAATTCTGTCTCAGTTTAGGCTGACAGAAGTAGCTAGAGTATGTGTTGAGGGTCCACAACTTGAGTAAAGTATTATATTTGATAAGATGTATATTAATAGAAGTACATCTAGTTGTCTTCTTTATATACAACTACAAATTCTTTCAAATATGTTGGTTCAACTACAAGTAATATTTCAAGTAAATACAATTTTCACTATGTGGTCTTGACTTCAGAGGTCTCTGTGACTTTCTCCTTCCTTCTAACTTATTATATTTTTTCATTCTATCTTTACTCCATTTAAAATAACCTTCCTTTAAATTTCACATATTTTATCTTCCCCTTCATGTCTTTACTACTTATTTCTCTGTTATCCTGTAAGCCATAACTGACTTTTCATAGACAGTTTAATATGTGTTGTGTTTCCCTGCAAGATCTCCCTTGAGATTTGCATCTTATGGCAGATATATGGTGAGCTATTAGAAATTGAGATGGACAGAACCAATAAGAGCATATTACTTATGGCTAATATTATTCCACAATCCTATTCTTCCCTGAAACATAAATTATCTCTAAAAAGTATGCTGCTCTGGGTGGGAGATGGTGGCACATTGGCAGAGTTCTTGCCTGCCATGCCAGAGACCTGGGTTTGATTCCTGGTGCCTGCCCATGCAAAAAAACAACAACAACAAAAACAAAAAAGTGTGCTGTCCATGCCTCAACACATAGACTCAAGTCATGGTTTTGGTTGAACACTTGGATAAGCATGGCTCCCACCCATAATAGATAGGAAATCATCTGGTATATCAACAGTCAATGCTCTTCATCATTCTTATAATAAAATAAGCTTGATTAACATAAAAATACATAAAAACATAAAGAATGCAGACTATCAACACTCAGGGTAAAAATGTCTTTTCTTTCATCTTTTACATGCAAACATGGAAGTTTTTAGTCTTCGATTCTGGATCCACTATTCTTTGTAGAAATCATCATTATTAAATCTGTAACTCCTGGTAGTTCACTTCCCCAATGCCTTGAATTCTCCAGAGTGATTGCTTCTTCCTTTTTTCCTTATGATGCCTTCATTCATTTCTTCATAATGCTGCCATCTTGAGGTCTCTTTTTAGGGGAAGAAGTCAGAAGAAGTCTGGTAAACAGAATTTGACCATTACATCTCCTATTGTCAGTCAACTAAATCCCTTCCAATTAACTAAGGGTATTAGAAACGATATTAGTATTGAAGGAACAGAGACTTACTAAGGTTGTCTCAGGAAAAAAAGTGGGATTATTGAAAAAGTGCATGTGAAAAATAAACCATCAACAACCAAAACCTACCAGTAAGAATGTGACTCTCCATCCGATGTGCTCCCTCTCTTTCTGCAACTCTCTGCTTCTTCCTTCCTCTTCTTTCTTTCTGTGTTTACCAGTCTCACATGTGAATCTTTATGACCTGAGTCTATATGACCTTCTAGCTCCCATACACTTCATCAACTGACAACTTCTTCTCTATCTCTTAGTTTATGTTTTTGGAAATGAAAATGATTGTCTCAGTTCATCTTTTCGGGCTAGGCTATACAAGTCATAGGTCTCAGAAAATCTTATTCAGAAGTCACCCTGATCATATCAGTCATGACCAGGCATGAATTTCCTGTATACTTCCCTGCACATTTAATATGGAAGAGGAATCTCCTCTAAGAGGAAAATGTTTTGGCATTCATTCGGAAATATGTCAATGCTCCCTGTGTTACTTAACAATATTGGTGCCATCCTTACATTTCCAGGAAAGTAAGACAGTGAGATCCATAACAGACACATACACACGCTAATACACTTACACACATTCACTCACACTCTCACACGTTACATATATATATAGTGTGTGGGTCTATTCCTGCAAAACCTTTTGGTAATTGCTGCTTTTATTTTTCTGAAATAAAAATAAAAACCAGGTTATTTGTGAAAAGAAAAATCACTGGGATTTGAAAGACTCATCTTTTAAACTTTAGGAAAGAAACAAGATGTTTCTGCAGCTCTATAAGACATTATTTCCTTTATTTCTTAGATGAGGACAGTCTAAGAATAATCTTCAGGGAAGATCTTCAAAACAGGACCTTCAATATGTGACAGAAGTTGCTTTAGGTAGGAGGAAAGTGGAAAAACTGGTAAAATTGAGCTTGGGAGCCAGAAATGTAAATTTATACCACAATTTGCATACAAACATAAAAACGTATGGTATTTACCTTAAAGTGTCATTTCCCCCATTTTCTTGCACGTATTCTATATATAGTTTATAGTATTTCAGAGCCAATATGTGTATGAGAACAGAATCTAGCATACAAAGCACACTGACTCAATCATTTGCAGTTTTCTTTCTTTTTTTTTTTTGGATTCAATGTTCGGCTCACATGACAAGCAAAAAAACAAAACAGGTAATTTACCCTAAAACTGAATTGGCATTTCCCAACTAAACAAGCTCAGCCATGTGAGATATCTTTTTTTTCCTTTCTTGCTTTGTTTCATTGAATAGCATGTAGACAGACAAACCTGAGCAAGGAAAACAATGGCTTGTACCAGAGATTTATACATTCTTGGATATGTTGATCTCAAAGTCACATGGTTACATGAGTTTTACTTCCTACAGAATACACAGTATTTAACTCTTCTAGTACCTTGTGAATTTATAATAATGTTTCCCAACACTTTCATGAACAAATCCTCAGTGGTTTCCACATCCTTGTTGTAATTTCACAACTACCTCCAAGCTATCTGTCCTATCTCATTCTATACCACTTTTCCCTTTCTCTCTTAAATGATCATTGTTTTTTGCTCCTTGTCCCCATAATCCGTTTTCCTTCGTGTCTTTGCATATGCTATTAACTCAGCCTGGAATGCTCTTCTCTTATCTTTGTCTGACTCATTCCAAATTATCTTCACTCTTCAATTTAGAAGTAGCATTTTCAAAAGCCCTTTTCCTACTCCCCTAAGCCTACCTTTCCTACCCTTTTCTACCCATTTCAACAGACTATTACAGCCCTTGATCCATCTTTCATTGCATTAGTCCATTCTCTGGAATACCACAAACTTGATGAGGTCAGGAAAATATTTATTTTGATCACTCCTATGTCAGTGATCTTTAGCACAAGGCTTTGAAAATGGGTGCTCAAAGAATATTTGTTAAATTAATAAATGAGTAAAATAATAAGTGACTTCCAAATTGCACACTGGACTTGAAAATGATGGAAAACCACTGTTATTCCATGTTGTATCACTGGTAACATGTAGCTAAAGGTTGAGAGAGACCAGATGGGCTATTGTTGATATTCACTTTAGAATGGACTTACCACACATTTTTCTACATCATAAATTTTTCCAAGGGGAAACATTTTTTGTTTTTTGTTTTTCTTTTTGCTTCATTTTATTTTGTTTGTTTTTGTTTCCTCTCCACAAGGAAGGATCTGGCTATTTAACTAAAAAATGCAATTTTAAATGATATGTGTTATGTATAGTACTAAAGAACAGTATAAGTTATTCAAGATATCCCAAGAAATTTTACATTTCAAAAATATGAAGGTTCCTTAAAACTGATGTATTTTTTTCATGCTCAGATTATTTTTCTCCTTTAGTTTCTCTCCTGAAGGTGAAGAAAATACTTTCCACTACATAGAAACCCTTGTGAGACTTTTATTGTCTTTTCAAAGTAATGACACTTTCTGGGAAAGATAAAATGCTGAGTGATTACCTTTACTGAAGAGAAAGAGAAGAGCTTCATGATTGACTAAGTCCTGGCAGACCTGACAGCACCCAGTCATCATTGTTACTCAGATAGAGTACGTGGACTAGGATGACCATTTAGCATCTGGGCTTTCTGTCCCACACATTAATTCAGAAATCAACAAGTTCTGAATTTGAAGAACAGGTTTATTTTCTTCCTAAATTATTCAGCAATTTCAAGGACATCTTAGGGAGTAGCCACACACAAGATTTTGAGAAAATAGTCTTGTTTGTCTGCAGACACCTGAGACTTAAATTTATAACACCAACACTCCTGTTGACTCTTAAGAACACCTAAGGCTCAAACTGAGACTCTGTAAAGGTTTCATGCACTATAAGTTTGCTTTCCTGGAACTTATACTTCCTGGAGGGTTCCTAGGTCAGATAAATACTAAAACCCACGGGGATCAGCCTCTCCAAGATTATCAATTAATTACATCCTCCTATCCTTTAGTGTTGACACCTCTTCTCAACATGAAAAGGTCAGAAAGGACATTGCCCAAAGATCCCTGAAAAATAGGAGAAGGATCAAAGGAGAAGGAGGAGGTATAACAGAGAAAGTAGCATTTAACAAATGAGTATGACTGCTGAATCACTATATTACTATTCCTTCTAGCCGCCAATGTTTTGGAAAAGCTAGAAGGAAAAAACTGAGATGGTGGAATGGTAGCCCATGATAAACTCTGGGATCTATTCTGCAGCTACTTGTTGAAGTGTGCTTTGAAATTTTTCGCTTTTTCATTTCTTTGCTTTGTATATATATTTTACAATAAAAAAGTTTTTAAAAATTTATAGCACCAAGCATTTACTGAGTACTCTCAATGATAGTGTTGCAGACTGAGCTCTCCCTCAACTAGATTTAGATGGAGGTCAATATATAGGATGTTGAATAGGGAAGGTTCTGAGGTCAGTACTGCAGAAGGGAAAAGAGGAAGGAATTAGGGAGTTGAAGTTGAGCTGTGATATAGGCTTAACAGTCTTGAATGATATGACAGGAAGCTTCAGAGCTAGAATGGCTTAAGTTGTCCAAGTTGTCCCAAGTTGGTCCAATATAGCCAAACCATTTTACTCCTACATTTGTCATCCTTTGAATATGGCCTAACACAAAGGGACAAAACCTTGGGAAAAGCTGCTCTCTATATCTGAACCAATCCCTAAAGGGGCTGGCAGCTGAAGCTGGGCAAGGAGCCTGCCATTGTAGGGAAATCTAGGTGGCACATCACAGACAAGCATTTTAAAAGTGCTTAGTGACAAATAAATGAAACATTAATTTTTACAAATGAGACTCCACATTATAAATGGGGACACAGATCTAGAAGGAGTCAAGGGATAAATAACATCTTTACTCTTGAGGCATAGAGAAAATAGTCACTAATCATGACTTTAGCAATCAGTGAAAGTCTCCTGGACAAGATACCATGTGAATAGCCATTCAAGGATGGGAAGCATTTCAACACACTGAAAAAGTGTGGGGAAGGGCCTTATAGGCTGACAGCAGGGCATGATTTACACAGAAAGAAACGTGTTGGTAGATGAAGGGTAGAAGTTTGGCTGTGAGATAGGGAGAGAAGAGTAAGAGAATGGAAGGGAAGAATAGATAGAGAAGCTGAATTCAGTCACAGAGATCCTTGATAATAATCCTGAAGATATTCAAAATTACAAAAGGAAAATAAGAAAATCCTGTTTCAGTCATAATTTTATACCACCATGGCTTCAAATTAAGGTCACATGAAGGTTTTTTTGTTTGTTTTTTTTTATCATATGGGTAATGTTTTAGTTGTAGAATGTAGGTGTTGGAAAAGTTGAAAATTCTGACATACTCTTCAATCTTAGTCTTTAAAACTCTCTGTAAACATATCTAGCCCTCCTTACCTGGCTGTGTTACTTCTTTCATCCTTATCAGTAAACTCTTGTATTGATGACCTTTCCCACACCATTATTCCAAGGATTAAGAAACTCAGACCAAAAGAGCCTGCGTGACCTCTCCAGGGCCTCACAGTCTGTCTCTACCTCAGCAGTGTTCTAGATCAAACTGTCATAATTTAACTGAAATTACAACTGGATCATGAAGTTCTGTGATCTGTCAGTTAATTATTGAAGTGTAAAAAAATTACTCCAGGATTTAGAGCCTTAGAATAACAAGTATTTGTCATCTCATTCAATTGCTCTAGGTGGCAAATTTTGGATGTGGTTTAATTGGGTTTATCTGATTAAGGGTCTCTTGTGAAGTTTCATTTAAAATGTCAGTCATGGCTACAGATATCTGAAGGCTTGACCAGAGCTGGAAGATCTGCCCCCATGGTCACTCATTCACTTGTCTGAAGTCTCAATTCCTCACCATGTGAACCTCTTCACAGGGCTTCTTTACTGTCCTTACAGCATGGCAACTGGTTTCTCTCAGGATGTGTGATTCAAGAGAAAGAGAGGCAGAGGCCAATTTGTCTTTTGTGACTTAGTTGAAAGTCATGCTCTGTCATTTCCACAATATCTTATTGGTTACACAGATCAGTCCTATTCTGTGTGGGAGGGACTACACAAAGGTGTTGACTAGCAGGAAACATGGATCGCTGGGGACAATCTTGGAGGCTGGCTGTCCACATGAAGATATTAGGGCCAAATTACTTTCTTATATTTCTTCATCAGGCCCCACCATATATGTCATAAAATTTTATAAAGTCATTCTAAATTTTAAAATATTACTAAATTAAATTATTATCAGCTTTGAAGGAATGATGCAAATATTATTTGCATATGATTATACAAAGACTAAACCAATCTTTAAAAATTTCATAGAGACGGCCAATATTATAGTTAAAATATCACTTAGTGTTCTATCAGTTGAGCCCAAGTTTCACCTAATATACTTTCCAGTGGTTAGTGTACAAGTCCAGGTTTCTAATGAATTATATTCTCTATGTAATCAGAACTGTTTGATATACTGCCCTAAGCATTAGTATTTATAAAAAGTGAACAAATATGGCCTTTTATTTCAATGACATAAGCTATGTATAGATTTTAAAGCAGTTGGAGACAAACTAGATATTTATATTTCTTTTGATTTTTTATAATCTAAAACATGATGTGTGATAGTATTAAAGTAGCTGGAATAATGCCTGTCTGCATAAAAATCTCCCTACCACAAAGGTGAATCTCTGTTTACTTTTTGAAAATGTTTTTACAAGAGGCTATGGGTAGCCATTTCCAATACAGAGAAGGCCAGTTGATCAGATAGCTGCAAAACTAATGAAAAGCATCATGAAAGTGACAGCAAGATTAATTAAGTTCCTCCAGTCCTATTCACGTGTAGCTGTGCAGAGTTCCTTTGGGTACTGTTGCAGTTAAATGGTATTCATGGTGACAAATACTGTAGATTTCCAGGACTGACACTTTTGAGTCAAGGGTAAAAATCACATTCGGTCATTCATCCACCAAAAAAGATCACAGATGAGCCCTTAGGATTATTAGTATGTTTGAGCAAAGCCCAGATGAAATTGAGATATAATTAAAAGAATGTTGAAACTAGGATTTTGTTTTCTACTTACATATTCCTTTATGTATTTTTGACATTTTGACAGAGGAAGCCAAACAAATTTCCATCTACTGTATTTGACAGGAGGTACAGAATTATGCGCACTTGAAAACACTTTCAAATTACTTTGTGAATTCTTGCAACATTGGGGCAAGTTGCACTGTCTCCCTGTTCACTCTGTATAGTTATTATCACAGTATATATATATAATGGAATGTCTATGACCTAAAGCATCCACATTTACTAGAGTTGTTTATCTTCAATTTATCTTGAAGGATTTTTTTTTAAGGCAAAAGAAGAAATTCAATATAATGCTGTTTTCTTCTTCCATTTTATTTGCAAGCACATTTGTTGTGGGTTGGGGTGGAGGAAGATGATTCTCAAATAGCTGCAGAAGAACCATAAATGAATTTTATTTTAAGAAAAATTGGAAACCTCTGGAGTGTATAAGATCTTTCAACCTGCTACACAAGATGTATTAACTCATGTTATTGTGTCACTGAATATCTTCAGAAGCGTATCAGTATATTTCTGTCCTTGGAAACACTTTGACGTTCATTCATGTGTCCATTCACCAAACACTTCCTACATGATTTGTCAAAGTTCAAAGCCTTTTACCTGGAATATGATAATACCTCCAATTTTTCCTCTGTACTTTCCTTTAAAACATAACTTTACACCAAGATCTTTTATAAAATTTGATCTTGTTGCTTATTTGTTCTTGGTCTCCAAGACACCTCATTTACTATCCCATCCTTATTTTAGGCCATTTCCCCAATTTTTCTGCATTATAGCAATTTGAGCCAATATTAAGACTATGCTGAATTAGGTTCTACCTCTTTGCTGCGGCTTTCCAGGATTGTCTGAAGCCCGTATGTAATTTCATCTTTTTTCAAATCCTTATACATATATTCTAGACTATTCATTTGCTACTAATTTTATATTATCTTTATTTTTACTTATATTTTGGGGTATATGTCTCAACTAAGATACTAAGTGCTTTGAAAAGCAGGGAAGTAGTTTAAACATCGAGTTTACAATCTCCTGTGATTTTGGTCAGTGACTATGATGTTAATAATAATCATGACTACCTATAAGTGAGACACTGACCTTGGTGATCTGGAGCCACCAAACCTCAGAAGTGGTTTCTATCTATTTGTGGGGACAGCATCTACATGGCTAAAAAAAAAAGAAACCAGAATGAAATTTACTAAAACAAACAAAGAAAGAAACAAAAACAACATAAAAATAGACACAACTTCCTGAAGGCATTTGAAACAAGAATAAAATAAAATAAAATAAAATGGTGGTGTGGAAAATAAATGTTCACAGACCTTCAGAAAGGTCTTTGTAAGGGGATTGCTTTCCTTTGTAAGGGGATCAGGATTACCAATCAATCACAGCAAATGCACTGGTGAAACCAGCCGGAAGAGAAGTTAAGTGTTTGATTGCTTTCCCCTGAACCACCTGCTGCTTGATCTCTTTGTTCTTGACTTTGATAATTGGCTCCCATACTGGCTTCCTCACCTTACTCCACCCACATAATTTCTGACCTGTTTTCTGCCTGATGGCTGACCAACCTTCTGGCTCCTAATTGTCTTTCCCTTGGAGAGTTGGAATTTCTCTCTCTTCCCTGAGATTATTCATGGTGTCTCCTCATTGGCCATGTAATTCTGACCCTTATCTCCTTCCACCACAAAGCTTGCTTCTTAAATCATGGACAATGTCTGAGGTTAATGGGGTACTCCAGTCACCAACCCCATATACTATGCTTTTGCGGTGCAATTCTACTACATTCTTGTGTATGTTAAACATTCAAGGAACTAATATTTATCTAAACTTTTATCTGACTTCAAAGAGCCTTCATTCTTTTTTGGGGGATATTGATGATTGAAATAGATCATTGAAGTAAAGTCTGATAAATACTGAAATAGGGTTATACAAAGAGCATTTAGGAGCTTACTAAAAGAACCCATGAGTCAGATATAAATCCAGGAAAGGCTTTTTAGAAAATAAAATATCTGAGCAGTTTTAGATGGTGGATAAAACTAACCAGACAAAAAGGAAGTCATTTCTGGTAGAATATAACTTTATATTTTTATTAGGATTAGGAGAGTACATCACCAAGAGGTAGAAGACTTATGAGAGGTATTTTCGCTCATCAAATACTTTTTACATGCCTCCTATTTATCAGGCATTGTTTGAGGCACTGGATATAGGCTGGACATGATATACATGTCCTAGTGCTCATGCCCGTTCTATTAGAGGGAGAGAAGCAAAAAAATGCAACCAGTGAATGAATGAGATGAAGGATTCTTAAGGTCCTTTCCTCATAAGAGGAAACGGCTGAAGAAGTCCCAAATCTCACTAGATAAGTTGAAATATAGAAACTTTTAGAATGTAAGCTCTGGGTAGACAGAAATCTATGTAATTTCATTAATGTACCCTCAACAACTAGAACAGTACCTGGCACAGAGGTACCCAATAACTGATTTTTAATGAATGACACAGTCCTGCACTATAGCCAGCCCCAGGGTAAGAATCCTGAGTAGGCTGTCAATGCCAGCTACTAAATATTGTAAAACAGCCCCTATTAATTATCTATAAGTGTAGATGGGGACAAGAAATGGAAATTTGTTGTTTTTTTTTTTGATATCTCCAAAGTTAAGCGAATCCAGATAGATAAATTTTTGGCATATTATTGTATTTTATGTATTCTTATCACAATATTAGCATTAGTTTTCTTGTAGGCAATTAATTTTCCAGCATAAGGCTATATGGCCCCTAGGCATTTAATTTCCCAGGAAGCATCACTTTGTGAATAAATAAAATTTATGTGTTTTTAGCAATGTCTATACAAGCTAATAAAAAAAAATCTGCTTAAAATACCACCCAGACCAATTGAACTAGGTATCTGTTCTCACATAGGCAAATTATTTATTGTTTGATAGAATTTCTCCACTTTTCAACTTTTGATATTGCATGATCACCTTTTAGACAGAAGAAAACTCAGGCTTAAAATAAACAACCTTCCATCATATGGCATTCATATGTCAACAAAATCCATTCAACAAATTATTATGCTCTTAATAGTCAATCACCAAATACCACATACTTGGCCTCTTGCTCTTATAATATCCCAGTATCCAGTGTTGTCCCTCTTCTCTTTGATTACGTCCATCTATTAAGTCCCTTGATTATGTCATCCAGTCTCAAGGCTTTAATTGTCACATATAAAATGATGATTTCCAAAATGAAACGTCAAGCCCGAACCTCTCCCCTGACCTCAAGATTCATATAGACAAACTGCTTATGGAATATTTCCACTTGGATATCTAATCAGAATCCCAGACTAAATATACCCGACATTGGCACCCCCTTATCCTCTGCCCAAACATGTTCTCCCATAATCTTTCAGCTAATGGAGGCTCTATCCTTTTAACTGCTCAGCCCCCAAATCTTGAACAATACTTTACTCCTTTTTTTCCCTTTTCCATCACCTGCCCAACACACTAGGAAATCCTGTTGGCTCTATCTTGACATAGGTGCAGAATCTGATGACTTTATTTTTTTTAACCACATCCACTGCTTGCACCCTGTCCAAGCCACCATCTCCTTTCTAGATTATTACAAACGCTTTCTAATTGGTCACCTCATATCTGTCCTTACTTTCTTGAGTCCTGTCATGGTTAGGGACAGGTGTCAACTTGGCCAAGTTGTGGTACCTGTTTATCTGATTGGGCAAGCGCTGGCCTGTCTGTTGCAATGAGGACACTTCATAGGATTAGGTCATGACACGTCAGCTGCATCCACAGCTGATTCCATTTGTAATCAGCCAAAGCGGCGTGTCTTCTGCAATTAGTGATGCTAAATCTAATCATGGGAAGCCTTTTAAGGAGGACTCAGAGGAGACAGGTTCCATTCTTGCTTTGGCTGGTGAGCCTCTCCTGTGGAGTTCATCCAGGCCATCCATCGGAGTCGTCGGCTTCGCAGCCTGCCCTGTGGATTTTGGACTCTGCGTTCCTACGGTCACGTGAGACACTTTTATAAATTTTATATTTGCAAGTGTTCCCTCTTGATTCTGTTTCTCTAGAGAACCCTAACTAATACAAGTCCATTCTACACATTTTAGCCATCGCGAATCTTAAAATATGTCAGATCATGTCACTCCAAAGTTTTCCCATGTAAGTCAGAATAAATGCTCTAATCCTTATTATGGCCTACAAAGTCCTACTGGAATTGACTCCATTTTACCTACTTGACTTCAACTACTGGCTTACTGTTCAGTGTTCATTTTGATCCAGCACATTGGCTTGTTGTTCTTCTTGGAACCCATCAAGTACGTCCCCCCTTAGGCCCTTTTGCACCTTCTAAAATGGTGTTTATCCAGGACTTAAAGCAGTGTTTGGCACACCATAAACATTCAAAAGACTTTGAATTCATTAAATAAATATTGAATGAATGAATAGATAAATGAATGAGTTCATTCATTAAATGACAGATTTGTATTAGGCCGTGGAAATAAAACAGAACATCTATTTCATTTGGGAGACAGCAAGTAAAGGGTTATTCCCACATTATGTTTAGTGCTAGAGGAAGAATTAGTATCAAGTGCTATAGGAAAAAAAAAAAAAAGCAGTGACTCATTCAGTCTTGTGGTTAGGAAGGTGTGCTCAAGAGGTTTAACACTTAAACAGAGACCCAAAGTTTGAAGGGAACTTTCCAGGTATAGAGAGCAGTAAGAACTTTTGAACAACACGTTCAAAACACACAGGTAAGATGGAATTGCTTTGTGCAATAAGGTTGGAATGAAGGGTATCAAGAACAGAGGATTGTAAATGGAGACGTAAACAGGGGCCTTGTGGCAAATGGTCTTACATACATTATATACTTTATAAGGTATATAATGTCATATCTGCTTTTAAAAATACAGTAATGGATCTAAAATGAGAATGGATTGGATTTGGACAAGGCTGGAGTTAGATACATTGGATAAAATTATTTTGCTGCAATCTGGATAAGAGATGCAGATGGCCTCTGAACCAAGGCAGCGGAAGACACAATTGGGCTAAGTTAACATCATACTAAATCACTGCTGCATACAGCTATGAGAACTTGAAAGGACAAACAAGCTCACAAGCTGTGGCCTGCAGTACCACCTGCCATCTATATTGCATGGAACTTAAGAACAGCTGTTGCTAAGCATGGGCAAATTCAATTTGTGTAAACACTTTGCACAAAACATCGTCCACCTCAAAGCACTGTCTGCAGGCACATTGACAAGTATGATGTTTTACACACAATACAACCATACTTGGTAGGTTCATTCACTTATTCTTCAAATATTTATTGACTAGCAACAAGTGCAATGTACCCTTCGAAGACCTGTTGATAAAGCAACGAACGACAGACAAAAATCCTTGCCCTCATAGAGATTACATTCTAATGAGAAGAGAATAAAAATAGAACAGGCTAGTTACGATAATATGCCAGATGGTAATAACTGCTCTTGCGAAAAATAAATCACAGAAAGGGTTAGGAAATTCCAGAATAGGAAAGAGGGGAAAGAAAGCAGGAAAGACCTCGATAACCATTTGAGTAAGGCTTGAGTAGATAAAGGATCAAATCTGCAGTTCTCTGGATATTGGCACGGGGGAAAATTCTCACATTACCACTGTGCTTTAATCTAACATATGCTATTGGTTTGGGAGCATCTTTTGCTTTAATAGTGGAAGTTTATGGCAAGCAGGTAAATGCCATGACTGGGTCCAGATGAAGTGACCTGATTGCCGCTCACAAGCCCCCAGGTGCTCAGAGCTTCTTAGAGTCAAATAAAGGTCATGGTGTGAACCAGGTTCTTCCTGGAAGCTGTTGGGCCATCCCCTTGCAGTGACATATGGAGCATCTCTCAGGCACAGCTGGTTTGTTCCCAACGCTGTGTCTAGACGATATCAGCTATAGCTTCACTTTGGATGGTTTCTCTGTGTTCAAAATAAATATGGTTGTATATTTCCCTTTATAAAACTAATATATTCACAAAGATGTGTTCCCATCACCATCATCCCTTAACAGCACTGAATTATATATTTGAAAGTGATTGAAAGGGGCAATTTTAGGTTTTAAAATGCTACTAGGTTAATTTTTTAAAAGATTATAGGACTGTACAACACAAACAGTGAACCCTAATGTGAATTATGGATTATAATTAATGGTACAATTATAATATCGTTTCATTAGTTTAATAAGATACTACATTAATAATAAGGTGTTAATAATAAGGGAAATATATGGGAATGCTGCAGCATGATTTTTCTCTAAACCAACAAATTCTCTAATAAAAAATATTAAAAAGTGAATATATTCAAATAAAGTGATTTTAAGTGAAACAAAATAAAGTATCAAATTAAAAATAAAAATTACTGGATGTTTTCCATCTAAAGAGTAGAAACATCTGTATCTGAGGCCTCAATATTCCAGAAACCTTTAATGGGGTGAGGGGGGCATACCTTTAGATAAAGAGGGCACCATCCTTTTACTGGTTGTACAGCACTCATTGTATGGATATAACATTTAATTGATTCTTGATGCCATACTCTTTTACAGGCTAAATATTTCTCTTTTGGATATAATACTCTATAGACCAGGCAGAGATTGGCATATTCTATTACCAAATACTTTCTGACTGTACATTTGTGACTATATAGATATATATATTTTTTCTGGCACATGTAGTGGCATAACTTTATTGGGCAAGCTCTTTTCTTTTGGGCAAGCTCTTTTCTTGAACCATTATGAATGGCAAATATATTTGAAGTTGTTGGGGGAATCTAAGCACAAACTCAATGTACAAATAGTGAGTCAACTGTTCTTCACTAACCACATCATTGAGAACGTTATTTAATATCTCTGAGTCTCAGGTTCTTAATTTGGGACATTAATAATACCCATATCCATATTTCTTTATTTTTGCTAGCAAGCAAGCAAGATGACATATACGAAAGTCCCTTGTAACTGTAAAATAATATGCAAATGCAAGAATGTCAGTATCTTATTATGACAATCCTTTAGTGTCTCAAATCTCCTCTATTTAAACTCAACTCTCAGTGAGAGCATCTTCCAACTACAAGACCTCAAAGGACCCAAGATGTTAACATTGAACTACAGCGCCCCCTAGCCCTCCTAGGAAGTCAAGGCAGCTGATCAGCTTAATACCTAAACTCTGCCACAGATGGTTCTTTGTTGATCACTTGCCTGAGGGAAGAGCCATTAATTGTACTCTTGGATGATTTCCATCTGTCGAAAAGGAAACAAAAAAAGAAAAAAATGTTCGTCTTTTCTCCGGTATTTACCTTTACCACTGTTTCTTATTCTTCATAAAAAAAGAGCAAAAAGTAAATATTCTTTATTATTTCAATTGTCCTCTTCCAAATTGCTCTAAAATATCATTGGATTTGTCATAAGACCTACTGTAGTATTTCTGATTTCTATGGGATTACATGTTTTTACAAGATTGCACAGCAAACCGTTATTATGAGTGTCAGCCCCCTACTCCCAATACCCACCACCAGATACAGAATTGTGCAAGGGAAAAAACCATTGAATATTTGAATATCCAAATGTAGAGATATTTGTTGACATGTCTTATAGAAGTCTAGAGATATTTGCTAACATATCTTATAAAAGTCTAGATTTAAAATATAGCAATTGCTTCCTTCCATCGACTAGAGTTGTTTATCTTCAGTTTGTAATTTCATTTAAATTTATAGAAATGTTTAAGCTTTAATGATCCACTAAGCAAGTTGGGTCCCTAAGTGATGAGGCCTTAGGAAAATGCACTTTCTGTATGGGTTTATTTTCATGCTGAGCATTTACGTATTAATCAGCACAGCTTTCAGGGATTTTTTCCTAACATCCTTTTCTGTGTAAGATAAGGACTGCAATTCATTAAACCATTGGAGGAGCCAGAGGCTTTGCTAAGCTTTGTCTTCACTGTTCATATAAAATTTAATGGAAGAGTGTGTATGTGCAGCAATGCTATACTGGTGACCAGACGAATTATGACGCAATCTAGGTTTCCATTCATGCTAAATGCCTCTCCCCCCTAGGTGAGTCAAAGATCATTTCAGCCTCAGTGTCCTTTCTATTACCTATTAAAGGAGATGGCAAATAAACTAGCATAAAACTGGGAGGTGACTTTGATTACCAGTTATTTCTTTCGACCTTTCTGGACAATTTTAGCCCTAAAAAAAAAATCAAGAAATAACAATTACTCTTCACCCAACTATGGCTTTTTGTGATCTGATCACTTCTAAGTGAAAACCTTTATTACTCTAGCAATGGTCTTTGCTTTTTTTTTTTTTTTCTCTTTTATTCTTTTTGGGTATAAACCACAAAAAAACAACGCACCAAATTCACAATCGCGTGGCACCATCCCTCTTCTCCCTGCCGTCTTAACTTGTTAGGCTCAATTTTGGTGAGGATGATGGCATTTACCCATAGGGCGGGATCAAAGTGTCTGATTATAGGTTAATAACAGAACTCGCCTTAACCACGTCCCCTTCTCCACGCTACTGGCGAATTTCCCCCCCGCGTCCTCCCGGGTGGATGCAGAGACCCTTCTCTCTTTAAGAGAGCCTTCCAAGCCCCTCACTCCGCCCCCTCCCAAGTCTCCGAGCTCGTCAAGGCTTCCCGAGAGCCATGGTTGGTCCAGTCAGGCAATCTGAGCACCTCCTGGAGCCGCTGCTAACCGGGGGTGGCGTAGGGTGGGGTGGGGGGGTCTGTTTGTAGTACTCTCAGTCCTGATGTCACAGACGCGGCAAGGACATCGCAAGGAGGAGTCGGATTACAGTAAGGATGGGCAGTGCAGCAGGCAGCCCGAGCGCACGCTCCAGCCGCCGGGGATCCTAGCCGGGGAAAGGCAGGCTGCGAGGCGCTCATCCCGTGGAGGAAGCACGCTGGGCTCTAGCTGCTCTCCACGCCGGGGACATTGCCACGGAATGTAGCATGAAACGGCTGTGCTCGGCGCGTCAGCATTGGGTGCGAGCTGATGCTGAAGACGCCGCGGTGGGGTTCCGGCTGCAAGATTAATGAGAAACATAATGTATTTTGGTGAGTGTTGAACTCTGATGAGGTCATTCAAAGGGTGCCCAGCTCTTATCAGTGCAGAGATGCCCTTAAAAATTCTTTTAAGCTGCTAGAATATATATTACATTAAACCTACCTCCAACTGGTAATTGGAGGACCAGGCTGGTGCAGCCCTGAAAGCTTCCTTTGTGTCACAATTGGGGTGATGAATTAGTCGTGAATGAGTTCGAGTTGGAAAAGAAAAGAAACGGGTGGTGGTGGATAAACTTTGCTTTCATTTGTCTGCATGAAGTTGGCTTTTAACTAGATGAAGAAGGAGAAATGGTGCTGCATGGAAACTCACGGGCTCACTTAATGAAATGGAAAACAAAGTTTTTGTACCATTGATGCTGTGAAAGCTCAGTTAATATCAGTGTTTCGTTAAGCATTTGTTTTTTTCGCTAATTCTGAAGCAGAAAGGAAAAACATTTTCCAGTGTGCAGTGGTTGAGCAAGTGAGAACAATCCTCCATACCATTCCAGTTCTCTGCCTAGCTAGGAGCAGCCTCGCACGAAGTGCATATTATTTTAAGCCTTTAGAGGTCTCAGAGCTGTTAAATATTTGTGCAGTTAAGTTTTGTGCCACGGTGGAAACCTCCCTTAGGTTTTCAGCTGAGCTGCCTGCATTTCCAGAAAACATGCTGAGGCTTAGATCTGGGTTGTCAGTCGAGCACTGTAAGCAGCTCCGAGCTGTACGTTTGCACTGTAATGCTGCAACTTACTGCTAGGAGAGAAGGCAAAACCTCTTCACTAAATGAGAAGAAGCCAAGGATTAAGACTGAATGTACTTTCCTCCTCCCTGAAGTTATGCTTTCCTTCTGTAAGTCCTGTCCGGCATGCTCATGTAAGGGCATCTATCTAGTATTAAAAGGTTTATGAAAGCAGATGGAGAGGGGCTAGGGAATACTCCAAGATGCAAGTGTTCTGGGTGATTTCTTGGTTTGCTTTACATATTTAATCTAGAGTCTACTTTCGGATTAAAGAGGTACTCAGTCACCATTTAGATAAACTTGAGTTGGAGCAGAATTGTTTGCTATGCATTTACTTCCATGTGTACTATTGCCTTTGCTTTGTTTTTTCAAACCTTTGAAATATTCAGAAAACTGTGGAAGGAACCCAGGTTGCAAAAGCTAAATGCCTTTAGTTGTCTTGACAGCAGTTTTATTTTCCCTATAATTTCTGTCATGTTAGAAGAGAGGTCTTAAAATAACAGAAATTGATTTTGAATAAATAATCCTCATTTCGTAGCCAAATTTAAGCAGAATCCAGAGTAAAAAAAAACGCCTCTTTTTAGGGGGTAGAGATGAGGGGTGTTGAGCGTATTTATTGTCAATTAATATGATAACAAATGTCGATCATGAATATATTTTTTGATAAATGGAAAAGCCTGTAAAGATAGTATGTCTTTTGGACAAACAAAAATCCCGGCTTCTGCAATGATATTGAGGGATGGTGAAGCCCATTATAATTTCAGTCTAAGTTTTCAGCCTTTTGAAACAATGCTTTATGTGATTTTGGTAAGGAAGTAGGGTTAACAGAGTTGGGGTATAGTTAAAAAGCGCTGGTCAGAGGCCATCCACGCTGTACAGGGTTATCATGTGGCCACTGTAGACACGTTCACTGGGCCAGCACATGTTATTAACTGGATGCTGGTCCAGCTGGCTTCTAAAGGTGATTCACAGGGTGATTCACAGGGTAATTAGTTTCATTGTGTAATGCAAGTTTTTAATAGTACAAATTGAAATGTGATGTCCCACTCCAGATGAAGCTATCCTCTATTAAAGACAGGGCTAAAGTTGCCCTCTGTGTCATGCTCACGGTTCAGTCTTACTGAGATTCCGGCATGAGAAACGTTTTTCTATTCTTGGAGGAAATCGTGTGTGTTCAGGAATGCCATTTCTTTCAGGTTATGTTATGCAGCCCCTTACTCGAGCTGTCAGATTTCCACAATTCTGGGCACCCGCCCGCCTCTAATAATAAACGAGCTACAGCAAGGAGATTTGAGCACTACATCCCGGGCATGTTAAGACTCAAAAGCATTCTAATGTTTGCAGGTACCCAAGAATATGCACTGCACAGAAAGGAAGGTATGCGTGTGTGTATATACACACAGGTGTGTGTGTGTGTGTGTGTGTTGTGTGTGTATGAGTGTATCGGTATTTGGCCTCCGAATTTTTTTGCTATTTCTGGTAGATTTTCAAAATAGTGCTCTCACTTGGAAATTTGGTTGACCATTATTTACTTTTTTCTGTGAGAACTGCAACTGGTTTATCAAGTCAGGAAGAACAGGGAACAAAGAGAAAGAGGTGCTACATTCTTGGACTTGGGCGCTTTGTGAGAATGGGGTGGGGAATCCCAAGTCTTTTATTTACTTACTGAGAAGAGCATGGGCTGCTGTGGCATGGGGTGGATTGACAGGCTAGCAGGATATTTACCTCTCTACAAATAATCTAATTTTTCAGTGTTTGCCCCCGCCCCCTCACCACAAATATAACTGAAGAATTGTTGGCTGTATAGGCTGGCTCAACCTATTTGCTTCTCTTTAAGCCTCCTTCCCCTTAGGAGCTGGACAATCGGACCCTGCCCTAGCTCACTCAGAATCAGTTGCAGGTGTGTGAGTTGGTGGAGTATGTAATATTTCCAGTTCTCAAGAAGAGCTCATGTTTTAAGTGTGCTATCTCAGACTTATGAGACCAATGGGCCTTTTTAAAGACTTAAGCCCCCTCTCTTATCTCCTATTGGAATTTTAGTGCAGTGCTTTCAATTATTGTTCATTTGCACTTTACTGGGCAGTGATTTAAGAGTTTGCTGTTCAGTCACCGTGGATACTTTTGTTACTTATTCTATCGATCTTGCATTCATTACTTGGAATGGAAAGAAGTATGGGGAAAAAAAAAAA